>NC_143030.1:39613898-39962398 GCF_057628025.1 Oncorhynchus mykiss | reverse complement strand
GAGTACTCTGGACATTGCTACCTCAAAGGTTAAAAAGACTGGCAAAAGGAAGAGTCGAAAACCCCTGGACAAGAACACTGAAATCAACTATGCTTTGTTAAGTGCAGCAGCGAAAGTCGTCCTGAAGAATCAACCCAAGATTCTTTTGACAAATCTGTCAAAGGAGTCTCTCAAACAGACGGTCCTCTCAAAACCACCGGACTTGGCTGTTGGCCCTGTCCAGATGCAGTCATACATAAGACTGACAAACATAATTGGACCCTCTACAGGCCACACAGCAAGACTGCAGTTCCACACAGGTGTGGTCAGAAGAGGTAACGGTACCCAACTCTCATCGGCCACCATCTCTAACAGGGACACAAGCACTGCATTTGGAAGGTACCGGAAACTCCGAAAAATCAGTCACTTTGAGGAGAGTGAACTTTGTGCCTTGCCCAGTCAATATCATTGGAGTCCCTGTTCCTGCCATGCTGCACAACGACCGGTTTTTGAAGGAATGCAACAGAATGCCTTGCTGGAGGGACCAGAAAATGAGAAGGACTGATGAGGCTGAGGACTAACTCTGTGAAGAGGCCCAGAAAAGGGGTCTGGCTGGTCAAAGAGCAGGAAGACCTCTGACTGAGCCAGAGCAACCGGAGGTTCGAGGTGAAGGTTGACTCAATCATTGACAAGGTGAGGTAAGCCCAGAAGATCCTTCGAGGTCACCGGTCAGAGATTCGACCACTTATTGCCTACCCAATGTGAACGGCCGTCAAGAGTCTTATTCCTTTTGTCCTCCATGTACATGTTCAAACAAGTTTCAGTTACATCTCAAATCGAGACGGTGCTTTGTCTTGGCTGTGCTCAGTTTGGGAGGATTGGGATTGTTTGGGATACTTTTCTGAGATTGGGAAAAATAATATTTATGTTCAATATATGTTTACATAAGAGGATGCTGGTGTATTACCTAAACATCCAAAAATCTGGTTTGTTTTGTCTAACACTGCACATAGTATAGGCCACCCCTTGACTGATAAGGGAAGGAATGGATAAGTGGTGAGTTGAACCTACAGTGTGTGTGTAATGTTATATATATTCTTCTTTTGAACCATTATGAAATGTAATTTTCTTCTGTTTTATAAATGATACACACATCTTTGACAATGAAGTCATGTATAACTATGCAGCATTCACTTGCTAGAATATTACAGCTATTTTATATACATTTCTAGTCATGTCATTACTGTATTTTGGATAATTGGGTCCATTCAAATAGTGTTTTCTTTTTTTTTTTTTTTTTTTCATGTGTTATGAAGGTAGTTTTGTTTTTGGATGTGATAAGTTAAGAGCTCCTATACATCTGTTAAAGGATGCATATGGAACAGGGCAAACAACAACCACAGCGTAGCCTATTCACAACCAATACTGCCCTATCAAGCTAAAAAGGCAGTAACTGGTCAAATGAGCTGTTTATTTTTTTCCTTCATGAAATACATGTGGACAAGTATCCTGCCTCTTGTGTTTTGGAGAAAGTGAGGGTCATGTTAGCAGTTACTGTGAAACAAGGTAAATAAAAGCCATCTTTCTCAGTTCTACACTATGAGCAGTTAGTGCCTTTTTTTGCTTTGTAGGGCAGAATAGTAATCTTATTTCTCCTAATTAAAAAAATAAAAAGCTACCTTTTTTTTATTTGCATTTGCATAGACATTAAAAAACATTTGGTTTCCTGCCAATTACGCGTGCCAGCACTCGATAAACTTGTGGAGTAGTACTCGATGCGTAGCACTGCAAACAGTGCAGCATTTTAGAGCTATCCTATGGAGAGAAATTGCAACAATGTTCTGACACTAGCGCAGTAATCAAATTACATGTCACAATGTTTTGATTAATTTACAGATGTCGATAGTGATGACAGGGTGATTTGCATAATATAGACTTTGCTGAAATGTGTTGATCATAACAGCTGTAATATAACCAGTAATTTTGTAATAAAATATGAGACGCTGGGATGAATTGATCAGGGGTATGTTCATTCAACAAATAACCCGTTTCTTGTACAAATCAATGCCCATACGTCCAAAAGGCTACTGACTGGGAGTGTAGTCATAAGGTCTGAATGCTAACTGCCACAATCTCATATTAGAAAACATGCCATGGTCTCTGCATATAAAACTCAGAGCATATTATTCAAGCCATTATTGAGGGTACAGAACAGCACACGAATAAGGCAGCAAGAGAGAGGGAAGTTAGCAGCCCATGGGACCACCAGGTGAATAGGTGCATGCATTTTCCACCTATCAAAACCCTGCTAACAACAAATGTTCCCACACCTTCAGAGCAAGTTCCCTTAAGAGTCTACCGTTTTCATAGGAATGTTCCAGTGGAGTGCAAGGACTGTTTCCAAGAGACCAGTCCGTTAATGTCAAACACAATTTACCCAGAACGTGGTTACCATGTTCACTGAATATTCAATGTTCTAGATACGTTTTCTAAGGGTTGGGAGAATATTCCAATGTCCCACCAAACATACACAGAACATGGCAAACTCTAAAATATGAATGTTCTAGACACGTTTCATTGTAACGTTGCCTGAACATTTGTGTCAGTTGTCCGGAAGTCTCCTGATGATCCCAAAGAAACATTCTCCAAAACATTTGTTTCATCATTACACGTCACCCCATGTTACTGTGGCCGAGCCCATCAAGATTCTGATATTTGAACCACCGATCCATTAACTCCCAACCTCTTGGTTCACGGCATTCCTATCATCCTGCTACACCACCATGTCTGTCAATCGTGTTAATCTGACTGTTCTCTGACTTGATTACTTATTTTAGGGATTTTTGTGTAGTTGTCTAATGTTGGTGGGGCATATGACCCTGTTTTTAATGTTGTAGTTTGAGTATTTTTAACAGAGCTGAGAGTTACTTAAGTGCATTCACCCTATTATTTACACCTAGACTGTTTCACATGTACACAAGTGCTGAGGGTTTGGGTTTGCTTGTGGACAGGGCCTTACTATACTGGCCCAATAAGCACATGTCCTAGGGATATCCCTTATTGGAGAGTGGTTAGTGTGTTTGTCATTGGTGCTGGTGGCATGGGTTCGAGACCCACACTACTCTCTCATTCTTAGCAATATATGTTAATGTAATTATTTGACCTTACTGATCTAATTAAAATCAGTTTCTCATTGAAAGATGTGAATCTGTAGGATTACCTCTTGAGCACATATCAGTATTTATTAATTCTATATAGCTGAGCATCTCTCCAATGTTTTCTTGAAATGCACTTTGAAGTAAATTTCAGCTCGGACTCAGGGATGGCTAACCCAGGAGATCCCTTCAATCTCCATAGAGTTAGGTAAATCTGCTTTTAGTTTTTTTTGCACCTCGTGATCTCAAAGTTTTCATAAAGTTTGGATTTGGTGCCTCCAGCGCACCGCTGTCACTCAATCCAAGTGTCTGGGTTTTTGCTCCTTCCTTGTACTTGATGTATTAAGGTCTCTAATTAGTAAGGAACTAATTAGAGACCCACACCTGGTTGTCTAGTGCTTAATTGAAAGGAAAAACCTGCAGACACTAAAGCCTCCATGGATTAAAATATGCCTATTAGCAAACGCTTTAATCCAAAGCGATTTAGTCTTGCGTGAATATATTTTGCATACAGGTGGTCCTGGGAATCAAACCCTCAATCCTGGCATTGCAAGTGCAATGGTGTACCAATTGAGCTACCGAGGACTATGAGTTTGACACCTCTGCTCTAGGGCAATTCAGGTGGATGTTAAAGGGACTTTTTACTGAATGTTTGTTTTATATGGATGTGCTTTGCTTTTCGTGTTTTATTTGTGTGTGTGTGTGTGTGTGTACAGTGTATTCGGGAAGTATTCAGACCCTTTAACTTTTTCCACATTCAGTTAATTTTCAGACTTATTCTAAAATGGATTAGTGTTTTTCCTCAAGCTACACGGTACCCCATAATGACAGCCCAATTTTTTTTTTTTTTGTGCACATTTATTAAAAATATTACATTTACATAAGTACTCAGTTCTTTGTTAACGCACCTTTTTGGAAGTGATTACAGCCTCAAGTCGTCTTGGGTATGACGCTGCAAGCTTGTTACACCTCAATTTGGTGAGTTTTCCCATTTTTCTTATCAGATCCTCAAGGTCTGTCAGGTTGGAAGGGAAGCGTCGCTACACAGCTATTTTCAGGTCTACAGATATATATGATTGGTTTCAAGTCCGGGCTCTGGTTGGACCACTTGAGGACATTGAGACTTGTCCCAAAGCCAATCCTGCGTTGTCTTGGCTGTGTGCTTAGGGTCGTTGTCCTGTTGGAAGGTGAACCTTCGCCCCAGTCTGAGGTCTTGAGCGCTCTGGAGCAGGTTTTAATCAAGGATATCTCTGTATTCTCTATTAATCTTTCCCTCAATCTCCCAGTCCCTGCCGCTTAAAAACATCCCCACAGCATGATGCTGCCACCATGCTTCACCATAGGGATGGTGCCATGTTTTCTCCAGAAGTGACGCTTAGCATTCAGGCCAAAGAGTTTCATCAGACCAGACAATATGGTTTCTAGTGGTCCGAGAGTCCTTTACGTGCCTTTTGGTAAACTCCAAGTGGGCTTTCATGTGCTTTTTACTGAGTTGCTTCCGTCTGACCACTCTACCGTAAAGGCCTGATTGGTGGAGTGCTGCAGAGATTGTTGTCCTTCTGGAAGGTTCTATCTCCACAGAGGTGTTCTGTCAGAGTGACCATTGGGTTCTTAGTCACCTCCCTGACCAAGGCCCTTGTCCCCGATTGCTCAGTTTGGCCGGGCAGCCAGCACTAGGAGGAATCTTGGTGGTTCCAAACTAATTCCATATGAGAATGATGGAGGCCACTGTTCTTGGAGACCTTCAATGCTGCAGAAATGTTTTGGTACCCTTCCCCAGATCTGTGCCTCGACACAATCCTGTCTCGGAGCTCTACGGACAATTCCTTTGATCTCATGGCTTGGTTTTTGCTCTGACATGCACTGTCAACTGTGGGACCTTACAGCGACAGGTGTGCCTTTCCAAATCATATCCAATCAATTGAATTTACCACAAGGGCTTCCTGAGTGGCACAGTGGTCTACGGCACTGCATCGCAGTGCTAGAGGCGTCACTAGAGATCTGCGTTCGATCCCGGGCTGTGCTGCAGCCGGCTGCAACCAGGAAACCCATGATGCGGCGCACAATTGGCTCAGCTTCGTCCAGGTTAGGGGAGGGTTTGGCCGGCTGGGATGTCCTTGTCCCATCGCACTAGCGACTTCTTGTGGCGGCCGGACGCATGCACGCTGACTTCGGTCACCGGCTGTACGGTGTTTCTACCGACACATTGGTGCAGCTGGCTTCTGGGTTAAGCGAGCATGTGTCAAGAAGCAGTGCGGCTTGGCGCAGTTGTTTCGGGCGCATGGCTCTCGACCTTCGCCTCTTCTGAGTCCCATTGCTGCAACTTCTGTACGGACAAGACTGTAACTATCAATTTGGATATCACAAAATTGGGGAGAAAAGGGGTGAAGTACCAACAGTCAAAAGAAATTATAAATAAATGCATTTACCAACAGGTGGACTCCAATCAAGTTGTCGAAACATCTCGAGGATGATCAATGGAAACATGATGCACCTGAGCTCAATTTCAAATCTCATAGCAAATGGTCTGAATAGTTATGTAAATTAGGTTTTTCTGTTTTTAATTTTTAATACATTTGCAAACATTTCTAAAAACCACTTTTTTCGCTTTGTCATTATGGGGTATTGTGTGTAGACTGAGGGGGGTTTAAAAAAAATCCTGTTTCTAGAATAAAGCTGTAACAAAATGTGGGAAAATTCAAGGGGTCTGAGTACTTTCCGAATGCGCTGTACATAGTATAATTGTTTATTGATATTTGACAGGTCATTGTAAATAAGAATGTGTTCTTAATTGTTTTACCTGTATAAAGGTGAAATAAATGTGAACTCAAACTTTTTATGATAGTGATTCAGGATTAACATTAAAACAGGCTGAAATACCCCACCAACATTAGACCTCTATACAGAAAGCCCTAAAATTGTGTCATCAACGAGAGTGCAGAGCAAACTTCAAACAGGATGCACACCCCACGGAGCACACGGTAAGATCAGTGACATTTTTGTTTTGATGTTAAGGTTATAACATTTTCATAAATAATGCATTGTGACGTAAATGTGCATACTATGTACTGGTGCATAAAATAAAGTTTCCCATAATAGGTTTCAATTTTGTAATTGTCTTTTTATCTCGCTTTACCAACCATAGCTAGCTGAAGTAAGACTGGAGTAGCTAAAGTGGGGCTGTCTTTTTTCATTTTTTTTTATTTAACCTTTTTAAGGCAAGTCAATTAGGAACAATTTCTTATTTACAATGACAGGCTACACTGGTCAAACCCTAACGACGCTGGGCCAATGGTGCGCCACCCTTTGGGAATAACATCACGGCCGGTTGTGATGCAGTCCAGGATCGAACCAGGGTCTGTAGTGACAACTCTAGCACTGAGATGCAGTGCTTTGGACCGCTGCGCCACACAACTGACGCTTGTCCAACTTTGGGGCAATAAAGACTGGGTTGGCTTAGATTTTTGACAACATGTAAACTTTTGTCTCCAATGTTTATTGAAAACATACATTTGCACAATGAGACCTTGTCTCTTAAATACATCATTAAAGTTGTTGGTTAGCTGGCTAGTGAATTTGAGCCATATTTGCATTTACAGTGCCTTGCGAAAGTATTCGGCCCCCTTGAACTTTGCAACCTTTTGCCACATTTCAGGCTTCAAACATAAAGATATAACATTTTATTTTTTTGTGAAGAATCAAGAACAAGTGGGACACAATCATGAAGTGGAACAACATTTATTGGATATTTCAAACTTTTTTAACAAATCAAAAACTGAAAAATTGGGCGTGCAAAATTATTCAGCCCCCTTAAGTTAATACTTTGTAGCGCCACCTTTTGCTGCGATTACAGCTGTAAGTCGCTTGGGGTATGTCTCTCAGTTTTGCACATCGAGAGACTGAAATTCTTTCCCATTCCTCCTTGCAAAACAGCTCGAGCTCAGTGAGGTTGGATGGAGAGCATTTGTGAACAGCAGTTTTCAGTTCTTTCCACAGATTCTCGATTGGATTCAGGTCTGGACTTTGACTTGGCCATTCTAACACCTGGATATGTTTATTTTTGAACCATTCCATTGTAGATTTTGCTTTATGTTTTGGATCATTGTCTTGTTGGAAGACAAATCTCTGTCCCAGTCTCAGGTCTTTTGCAGACTCCATCAGGTTTTCTTCCAGAATGGTCCTGTATTTGGCTCCATCCATCTTCCCATCAATTTTAACCATCTTCCCTGTCCCTGCTGAAGAAAAGCAGGCCCAAACCATGATGCTGTCACCACCATGTTTGACAGTGGGGATGGTGTGTTCAGCTGTGTTGCTTTTACGCCAAACATAACGTTTTGCATTGTTGCCAAAAAGTTCAATTTTGGTTTCATCTGACCAGAGCACCTTCTTCCACATGTTTGGTGTGTCTCCCAGGTGGCTTGTGGCAAACTTTAAACGACACTTTTTATGGATATCTTTAAGAAATGGCTTTCTTCTTGCCACTCTTCCATAAAGGCCAGATTTGTGCAATATACGACTGATTGTTGTCCTATGGACAGAGTCTCCCACCTCAGCTGTAGATCACTGCAGTTCATCCAGAGTGATCATGGGCCTCTTGGCTGCATCTCTGATCAGTCTTCTCCTTGTATGAGCTGAAAGTTTAGAGGGACGGCCAGGTCTTGGTAGATTTGCAGTGGTCTGACACTCCTTCCATTTCAATATTATCACTTGCACAGTGCTCCTTGGGATGTTTAAAGCTTGGGAAATCTTTTTGTATCCAAATCCGGCTTTAAACTTCTTCACAACAGTATCTCGGACCTGCCTGGTGTGTTCCTTGTTCTTCATGATGCTCTCTGCGCTTTTAACGGACCTCTGAGACTATCACAGTGCAGGTGCATTTATACGGAGACTTGATTACAAACAGGTGGATTGTATTTATCATCATTAGTCATTTAGGTCAACATTGGATCATTCAGAGATCCTCACTGAACTTCTGGAGAGAGTTTGCTGTACTGAAAGTAAAGGGGCTGAATAATTTTGCACGCCCAATTTTTCAGTTTTTGATTTGTTAAAAAAGTTTGAAATATCCAATAAATGTCGTTCCACTTCATGATTGTGTCCCACTTGTTGTTGATTCTTCACAAAAAAATACAGTTTTATATCTTTATGTTTGAAGCCTGAAATGTGGCAAAAGGTCGCACAGTTCAAGGGGGCCGAATACTTTCGCAAGGCACTGTATATACCTATGTTATGTTCCCCAGTTTCTGTTTTGTGGTTTGTGTATTTGCATGTATATATTTCAGGAAATGGCTTCTGAAATTCTCCCCAAGCAGCTGATTGGTCGGCCCCATCGATGATTAGAGCTGACCCCGCCTCCTCATCAAGTTACAGCTGTATCCGATTAGACTCCTTCTGAAGCTATATAAAAGCCAGTGTTCTGTTATTCAAAAGAAAGAGGATTGCTGAGAGAACAGGTTTGATGGCTGAGGGTTATAGAATGTTGATGGCTGAGGGTTATAGAATGTTGATGGCTGAGGGTTATAGCATGTTGATGGCTGAGGGTTATAGTATGTTGATGGCTGAGGGTTATAGCATGTTGATGGCTGAGGGTTATAGCATGTTGATGGCTGAGGGTTATAGCATGTTGGTTGTTGCTAACAGAGTTGGTATGTACGGTGTTAGATTGCTGAGAGAGAGGAGGCTGATGGCTATGTATTATGTTGGTTGTGCTCAGCGGGAGATAACTAGTATGTCCTGTGTTTTTGGTGTTGCGCAGAGGTATAATTTGTTGGCAGTATTTTGTAGCCGTCCTACTAAGGTATGTCTACGACAAAAGGACTGTTTTAGATTTGTGAAATTGTTTGTATTATTCTACTTCATTTGTTCCCAGGGGGGAAGGGGAAGGCACATGGGGCGTGCTTAGGCAAGAGGCCTGCGGGCATACATATACCCGTAGTACATACTGTCTATGCACACTAGGTAAGACCTGGGTGGCCACCCCCTGTATTTTGGTTAGTGCACCAGGTGGTGCTAAGTTAGATAAGTACTGGGTAGGCAGGTTATATAGGGAAGGGGGCTTTGACATTTATTTCTTTGCTTTGGTTCTGTCCAGCCCCTTTTCCCCATATTACTGTGTGAAGCAATGATTAAAACATTCCCAAACCAGAAACTGTGGATTGATGGCAGCATTCGCGTGAAACTGAAAGCTCGAACCACTGCTTTTAACCAGGGCAAGGTGACCGGCAACATGACCGAATACAAACAGTGTATTCCCTCCGCAAGGCAATCAAACAAGCTAAGCGTCAGTGTAGAGTCGCAATTCAACGGCTCAGACACAAGAGGTATGTGGCAGGGTCTACAGTCAATCACGGATCAGCCCCGTCGCGGACCAGGATGTCTTGCTACCAGACAGACAAAATAACTTCTTTGCCAGCTTTGAGGACAATACACTGCCACTGACACGGCCCGCAACCAAAACCTGCCGACTCTCCCTCACTGCAGCCGACATGAGTAAAACATTTAAATGTGTTAACCCTCGCAAGGCTGCAGGCCCAGACAGCATCCCCAGCCGTGTCCTCAGAGCATGCGCAGACCAGCTGGCTGGTGTGTTTACGGACATATTCAATCAATCCTTATCCCAGTCTGCTGTTCCCACATGCTCCAAGAGGGCCACCACTGTCCCTGTTCCCAAGAAAGCTAAGGTAACTGAGCTAAACGACTACCGCCCCGTAGCACTCACTTCCGTCATCATGAAGTAATTTGAGAGACTAGTCTACCTGACACCCTAGACCCACTCCAGTTTAATTACCGCCCAAATAGGTCCACAGACGACGCAATCGCAACCCCACTGCACACTGCCCTAACCCATCTGGACAAGAGGGATACCTATGTGAGAATGCTGTTCATTGACTACAGCTAAGCATTTAATACCATAGTACCTTCAACTCGTCATCAAGCCCTGTGACCCTGGGTCTCGACCCCGCCCTGTGCAATTGGATTTCTTGTCAGGCCGCCCCCAGGTGGTGAGGGTAGGTAACATCTCCACCCCGCTGATCCTCAACACTGGGGCCCCACAAGGGTGCGTTCTGAGCCCTCTCCTGTACTCCCTGTTCACCCACGACTGCGTGGACATGCACGCCGCCAACTCAATCATCAAGTTTGCGGACAACACTACAGTGGTAGGTTTGATTACCAACAACGACTAGACAGCCTACAGGGAGGAGGTGAGGGCCCTCGGAGTGTGGTGTCAGGAAAATAACCTCAGTCAATGTCAACAAAACAACCTCAGGAGGGCTGAAGAAATTTGGCTTGTCACCAAAAGCACTCACAAACTTCTACAGATGCACAATCGAGAGCATCCTGTCGAGCTGTATCACCGCCTGGTACGACAACTGCTCCGCCCACAGCCGTAAGGCTCTCCAGAGGGTAGTGAGGTCTGCACAACGCATCACCGGGGGCAAACTACCTGCCCTCCAGGACACCTACACCACCCGATGTCACAGGAAGGCCATAAAGATCATCAAGGACAACAACCACCCGAGCCACTGCCTGTTCACCCCGCTATCATCCAGAAGGCAAGGTCAGTACAGGTGCATCAAGGCAGGGACCGAGAGACTGAAAAACCGCTACCTCAAGGCCATCGAACTGTTAAACAGCCACCACTAACATTGAGTGGCTGCTGCCAACACACTGACTCAACTCCAGCCACTTTAATAATGGAAATTGATGTAAAAATATATCACTAGCCACTTTAAACAATGCTACTTAATATGTTTACATACCCTACATTACTCATCTCATATGTATATGTATATACTGTACTCTATATCATCTACTGCATCTTTATGTAATACCTGTATCACTAGCCACTTTAAACTATGCCACTTTGTTTACATACCCTACATTACTCATCTCATATGTATATACTGTACTCGATACCATCGACTGCATCTTGCCTTTGCCGTTCTGTACCATCACTCATTCATATATCTTTATGTACATATTCTTCATCCCTTTACACGTGTGTGTGTATAAGGTAGTCGTTTTGGAATTGTTAGGTTAGATTACTTGTTGGTTATTACTGCAGTATCGGAACTAGAAGCAGAAGCATTTCGCTACACTCGCATTATCTATTAACCATCTATGTGACAATTAAATTCGATTTGAAGGAATAAATTCCTTGTAAATTGTCAAATCTCTGCCTTTTGTCATCCTTACTCGCACCTACAGTCCCATACCTCTTTCGCTTCACTGGGAGTTGCGTTGTAGCAGGGTACTGCGTTCCCTCTTCATAGAGGCGTGCGTAACAACCTTGTTACGACTTCTGCCGAAGTCGATGCCTCTCCGTGTTTGGCGGTCAACGCCGCCGGTCTCCTGGCCATCGCTGAGCCATTTTTCATTTTCCATTTGTTTTGTCTCCTTTTCCCACACCTGGTTGTCATTATGTGTTGTGTATTTAACCCTCTATTCCCCCCCCCCCCCCCATGTCTTTGTGGTATTGTTTATTGTAAGTGCTTGTGAACGTTATGTTTGACTGGTGCGCGTCGGGTTATTGTGCCCATACTTTGTTTTTCTAATGCTGTTGGTTATACTATTGAACTGCTCCAGCTATTATCAAGTTCTGCTCTCCAGCGTCTGACTTCCCTGCCACCAGATACGCACCCCTAACACTAGTGTCGTTCATGAGCTGTCACTAGAAGGATATGTATTGTGACTTAAGATATTTGGAAGTTTCTTTCTCATACAGTTGAAGTCGGAAGTTTACATACACCTTTGCCAAATACATTTCAACTCAGTTTTTCAGAATTCCTGACATTTTAACCCTAGTAAAATGTTCCTGTCTTAGGTTCAACCACTTTATTTTAAGAATGTGAAATGTCACAATAATAGTGGCGAGAATAATATATTTCAGCTTTTATTTATTTAATCACATTCCTAGTGGGTCAGAAGTTTACAAACATTCAATTCATTTTTGGTAGCATTGCCTTTAAATTGTTTAACTTGGGTCAGACGTTTCAGGTAGCCTTCCACAAGCTTCTCACAATAAATTGGTTGAATTTTGGCCCATTCCTCCTGACAGAGCTGGTGTAACTGAGTCAGGTTTGTAGGCCTCCTTGCTCGCACATGCCTTTTCAGTTCTGCCCACAAATGTTCTATGGGATTGAGATCAGGGCTTTGTGATGGCCACTCCAATACCTTGACTTTGTTGTCCTTAAGCCAGTTTGCCACAACTTTGGAAGTATGCTTGGAGACCCATTTTGTGACGTAGCTTTAACTTCCTAACTGATGTCTTGAGATATTTCTTCAATATATGCAAAAAAAAAATCTTCCTCGTGATGTCATCTATTTTGTGAAGTGCACCAGTCCTTTCTGCAGCAAAGCAACCCCACAACATGATGCTGCCACCCCCGTGCTTCACGGTTGGGATGGTGTTCTTCGGCTTGCAAGCCTCCCCCTTTTTCCTCCTTGCTGAGTGGCCTTTCAGGTTATGTCGATATAGGACTCGTTTTACTGTGGATATAGATACTTTTGTACCCATTTCTTCCAGCACCTTCACAAGGTCCTTTGCTTTTCTGGGATTGATTTGCACTTTTCGCACCAAAGTACGTTCAAAGTAGATGTCCTAACTGACTTCCAAAACTGTAGTTTGTTCACATGACATTTGTGGAGTGGTTGAAAAATGAGTTTTTTTAATGATGCCAACCTAAGTGTATGTAAACTTCAGACTGTAGCTGTTTAGGCATACTGTTGTAATTTAGGTTACATTTTTAAATCAAATCAAATGTATTTATATAGCCCTTCGTACATCAGCTGATATCTCAAAGTGCTGTACAGAAACCCAGCCTAAAACCCCAAACAGCAAGCAATGCAGGTGTAGAAGCACGGTGGCTAGGAAAAACTCCCTAGAAAGGCCAGAACCTAGGAAGAAACCTAGAGAGGAACCAGGCTATGTGGGGTGGCCAGTCCTCTTCTGGCTGTGCCGGGTGGAGATTATAACAGAACATGGCCAAGATGTTCAAATGTTCATAAATGACCAGCATGGTCCAATAATAATAAGGCAGAACAGTTGAAACTGGAGCAGCAGCACGGCCAGGTGGACTGGGGACAGCAAGGTGTCATGTCAGGTAGTCCTGAGGCATGGTCCTAGGGCTCAGGTCTTCTGAGAGAAAGAAAGAGAGAATTAGAGAGAGCACACTTAAATTCACACAGGACACCGAATAGGACAGAAGTACTCCAGATATAACAAACTGACCCTAGCCCCCCGACACATAAACTACTACAGCATAAATACTGGAGGCTGAGACAGGAGGGGTCAGGAGACACTGTGGCCCCATCCGAGGACACCCCCGGACAGGGCCAAACAGGAAGGATATAACCCATGGTGGTTAGTTATTACTTACTGCACTATATAGAGGTTGGGTCACCGCATCACAAAAGTTGTGCTTCCATCGATGGGGTGGAAGCCATTCTTATAATTCTGAACAGTCAGATAGCTAGCAACAATGACAAGAAGCAATGACGTGAGGAATCGTAGTTGGCTCATTTGGGCTGGTTTTATCTTGTTATTGATACCATGTCTTGTTTTGACTGATTTCATGGCAATGCTAATATGGCAAAGATTCGCTAAACAGCTGTAATTATGTATTTGAAAGACAATAAGTGCTCAGAGTTACATTTGCACAATGTTTTAAATACACATTTGGAAATGAAATAGTTTACATGTTAACAATCTAAGGCAACCCTGTCTGTTTTGCCCCAGTTGTGCACATGTCAGTTTTGTTGCTAAACAACCAACCTGTCTATAAAATGTGTATATAAACCCTGGATTGTTGATGCTATGTATCGGCCAATTGGAGTCACCGGCTGCCATATTGGTGCTCTTCAGAAGGAGCAGTCCTCCATAGGAATGAATGGAATTCTACAGTATTTAAATCAAATATTTAAAGGACAAAATTAAGTGTATTTTTGTATTTGTGGAATTTGTCACAAAAAAAAACAATTCACATATAATTTGAAAGTATGCAATGTCTCTGTAAGAGAATATACTCAAAAGCGGAAGTAGACATTGTTAAATGGATTTCTAAATACACTATATTTTTTACAGTGAAGGGAGTACCAAAATGGCTCCAATACAGTTCTCCCTGTCAGTCGTCCAGGGTTTAGATAGGTCATTGAGACTATATAAACTGTTTCACTGCATTATTTTTTTCAAATCCCTCTCTGAGGTGTTGATGTTGACTCTTCATCTGATGAACCTTGGCAGAGAACCGAGGAGGCCAAGTCTTACCCAATTAGAATTCAGGACCTTCCGTCTTCTGGGATAAAGCAAAAAAACGGGCTATTGGTGTCTATTGCAAAAACAAATACATTGACTCTTTGTTATCAAATCAATCATTTGTATTCATATTTATTATGGAAACCCATTAGCTGCTGCCAAAGCAGCAGCTACTCTTCCTGGGGTCCAGCCAAATTAAAGCACTTTACACCATTTTTATACATTACAATACATTCACATATTTCACAACACGCCCCTACTCAACCACCACAAATGTTTTTTATCTGTTTTTTAAACTAATTTTACCTGTTTGCATCAGTTACTTGATGTGGATTAGAGTTCCATGTAGTCATGGCTCTATGTAGTACTGTGTGCCTCCCATAGTCTGTTCTGGACTTGGGGACTGTGAAGAGACCTTGTGGCATGTCTTGTGAGGTATGCATTGGTGTCCGAGCTGTGTGCCAGTAGTTTAGACAGCTCGGTGCATTCAACACCTCTCATAAATAAAAATAGTGATGAAGTCAATCTCTCCTCCACTTTCAGCCAGGAGAGATTGACATGCATATTATTAATATTTGCTCTCTGTGTAAATCCAAGGGCCAGCCGTGCTGCCCTGTTCTGAGCCAATTGCAATTTTCCTAAGTCCTTTTTTGTAGCACCTGACCACACGACTGAACAGTAGTCAAGGTGCGACAAAACTTCGGCCTGTAGGACCTGCCTTGTTGATAGTGTTGTTAAGAAGGCAGAGCATCACTTTATTATAGATAGACTTTTCCCATCTTAGCTACTACTGCAGCAATATGTTTTGACCATGACAGTTTACAATATGGTGTTACTCCAAGCAGTTTAGTCCTCTCAACTCGCTCAATTTCCACTTTATTTATTACAAGATTTAGTTGAGGTTTAGGGTTTACTGAGTGTTTTGTTCAAAATAAAATGCTTTTAGTTTTAGAAATATTTAGGGCTAACTTATTCCTTGCCACCCACTCTGAAACTAACTGCAGCTCTTTGTTGAGTGTTGTAGTCATTTCAGTCACTGTAATAGCTGACGTGTTAAGTCATCCGCATACATAGAAACTCTGGCTTTACTCAAAGTCAGTGTCATGTCGTTAGTAAAAATTGGGGGAAAAAGCAAGTGGCCTAAACAGCTACCCTGGGGAATTCCTGATTCTAACTGGATTATATTTGATAGGCTTCCATTAAAGAACACCCTCTGTGTTCTGTTAGACAGGTAACACTTCATCCACATTATAGCAGGGGGTGTAAAGCAATAACGCATACATTTTTCCAGCATTAGACTATGATCAATAATGTAAAAAGCTGCACTGAAGTCTAACAAGACAGCCCCCACAATAATTTTAGCATCAATTTTCCTCAGCCAATCATCAGTCATTTGTGTAAGTGCTGTGCTTGTTGAGTGTCCTTCCTTATAAGCATGCTGAAATTCTGTTAGCAACAATAGCAACAACCTGTAATTTTCATCAGTTATCTCCTATTTGAAATAACAATTTTTGGTAACACTTGACACCCAGCGTCATAACACATTATGACACGGTCATAACCATGTCATATATCTTAACGGATGAGAACTTGTCACAACCTGTCATAATATGGTCATAACACTGTCATGACACATATTTAAACCTGTTGTGACATCTATTGTGTTATTTTATGGCTGGTTATGACACCTACATTGTAATTAAAGTGTTAAACAATTTTCTTTTTTCTGGCTCTTTTACAATCCCTCCTTGGTCTAAACAAGGTATTTATGTTTTGAGTGATATTTTCAACCTGCAAGGGCTATGTTATTTTCAAGAGTCATATTCTCTCCCTCTTTTTTTCTGGTTCTTTTATCTCAGGTCCTGTACAGCGTTGAATACCAACAGGATGGGCCTCCCAAGTGGCGCAGTGGTTTAAGGCAGCTGTGCCACTAGAGATTCTGGGTTCGAGTCCAAGCTCTGTCGCTGCCGGCCGTGACCGGGAGATCCATGGGGCGGCACACAATTGACCCATCAACGATGAGACAAAACTCTAACTACCAATTGGATACCACGAAATTGGGGAGAAAAAGGGGTAAAAGAGAGAACCAACAGGTTACCATGGGACACCAAACTCGTCTACCACTCTTATTTTCAAATAATTTTCCTATTCAGGGAATGATGGATTGGTATCTCCATTATATGATAGGTTAGTGACTCACTCATCTTAATGGTCTACCTTTTATGGATAGGGCGTTGGGGCACGCAGTTTCAATGCGCCTTAGCATAGATTCTAAAAGTTTCTAGAACTCCATCATTTGATGTTTACTTCCATGGTGTTGGAAAACTCTGTCTCAGGTGCGCACTCCAGAATCTCCCAGCACTCCACCAACCAAAAAGTATATCCACCCAACGGATTGCTAATGTTTCCATGGAAACATTCAGAATGAGCTAGAGGAATTACAGGAAGTGTGCTGTTAACTGCAACAATAAAGTTATGTAAAGCAAACATTTTTTTTAACCTTATGTTAATAAAATACATTTTCTGCTAACAGATACGTATTAAATTATAGTTTTTTATAGTGTGTGCAAATTGTAGGTACAGTGCCTTGCGAAAGTATTCGGCCCCTGTCACATTCTGACCTCTATTTCCTTTGTTTTGTATGTAGTTTGTATGGTCAGGGCGTGAGTTGGGTGGGCAGTCTATGTTTGTTTTTCTATGATTTGGGGATTTCTATGTTTCGGCCTAGTATGGTTCTCAATCAGAGGCAGGTGTCATTAGTTGTCTCTGATTGAGAATCATACTTAGGTAGCCTGGGTTTCACTGTGTGTTTGTGGGTGATTGTTCCTGTCCCTGTGTTTGTTGTCACAGGATAGGCTGTATAGGTTTTTCACGTTCCGTTTGTTGTTTTGTAGGGTTAAGTTATTTCATGTATCGTTCATTTTCCATTAAAGAAACATGAGTAACCACCACGCTGCTTTTTGGTCCGCTTCTCCTTCGACAGACGAACGTCGTTACAGAATCACCCACCAACCAAGGACCAAGCGGCGTGGTAAACAGAGGCAGCAGGAGAAGCGACAGGTGCAGCAGGAGCAACAGCAGCAGCAGCAAAAGCAGCAGCAGGAGGAGCAACAGCAGCAGCAGTGGGAGAGGCTGCACTACTTGGAGAGATGGACTTGGGAGGAGATTCTAGACGGGAAAGGACCCTGGGCAGGGTCAGGAGAATATTGCCGCCCCAAGGCCGAGCTGGAGGCAGCAAAAGCAGAGAGGCGGCATTATGAGGAACTAGCACGGCAGAGCGGATCGAAGCTCGAGAGTCAGCCCCAAAAATTTATTGGGGGGGGGGGCTCACAGGGAGTATGGCTACGCCAGGTAGGAGACCTGAGCCAACTTAATGTGGTTACCGGGGGGCTAGAGAGACCTGGCAGGCACCGTGTTATGCTGTGGAGCGCACGGTGTCCCCAGTGCGGGTGCACAGCCCGGTGCGGTACATCCCAGCTCCGCGTATCGGCCGGGCTAGAGTGGGCATCGAGCCAAGTGCCATTAAGCCGGCTCTACGCATCTGGTCTCCAGTGCGTCTCCTTGGGCCGGCTTACATGGCACCAGCCTTGCGCACGGTGTCCCCGGCTATTCCACCTCGCCGCACTGGCAGGGCGACCGGGACCATTCAACCGGGTAAGGTTGGGCAGGCTTGGTGCTCAAGAGCTCCAGTGCGCCTGCACGGCCCGGTCTATCCGTCACCACCTCCACGCACCAGCCCTCCGGTGGCAGCTCCCCCTACCAGGCTGTCTCTCCGGCCCATCCTTACAGGGGCTCCCTCCTCTCCAGCGCTGCCGGAGTCTCCCGCCTCTCCGGCGCTACCAGAGCCTTCCTCCTCTCCAGCGCTGCCGGAGTCTCCCGCCTGTTCGGCGCTACGAGAGCTACTCAGTCCAGCGTTGCCGGAGCTTCCCGTCTGCCCAGCGCCATCTGAGCTTCCCGTCTGCCCAGCGCCAGCTGAGCCTCCCGTCTGCCCAGCGCCGCCCGTCTGCCCAGCGCCGCCAACGCCGCCCGTCTGCCCAGCGCCGCCAACGCCGCCCGTCTGCCCAGCGCCGCCCGTCTGCCCAGCGCCGCCAGCGCCGCCCGTCTGCCAGGAGCCGCCAGTGCCGCCCCTCTGTCCCGAGCAGCTGCCCCTCTGTCCCGAGCAGCTGCCCCTCTGTCCCGAGCAGCTGCCCCTCTGTCCCGAGCAGCTGCCCCTCTGTCCCGAGCAGCTGCCCCACCTCGGTCCCGAGCTGCCCCACCTCGGTCCCGAGCTGCCCCACCTCTGTCCCGAGCTGCCCCTCTGTCCAGTGGGGTCATTGAGAAGGGTGGCCATGGTGAGAAAGCCACGGAGGCGGACAATAAGGCGGACTAAGACAATGGTGAAGTGGGGTCCGCGTCCCGCGCCAGACCCGCCACCGCGGACAGACGCCCACCCAGACCCTCCCCTATAAGTCAAGGTTTTGCGGCCGGAGTCCTTTTGGGGGGGGGGGGGGTACTGTCACGTTCTGACCTCTATTTCCTTTGTTTTGTATGTAGTTTGTATGGTCAGGGCGTGAGTTGGGTGGGCAGTCTATGTTTGTTTTTCTATGATTTGGGGATTTCTATGTTTTGGCCTAGTATGGTTCTCAATCAGAGGCAGGTGTCATTAGTTGTCTCATTAGTTGTCTCTGATTGAGAATCATACTTAGGTAGCCTGGGTTTCACTGTGTGTTTGTGGGTGATTGTTCCTGTCCCTGTGTTTGTTGTCACAGGATAGGCTGTATAGTTTTTTTCACGTTCCGTTTGTTGTTTTGTAGAGTTAAGTTATTTCATGTGTCGTTCATTTTCCATTAAAGAAACATGAGTAACCACCACGCTGCTTTTTGGTCCGCTTCTCCTTCGACAGACGAACGTTGTTACAGCCCCCTTGAACTTTGCGACCTTTTGCCACATTTCAGGCTTCAAACATAAAGATATAAAACTGTATTTTTTTTTGTGAAGAATCAACAACAAGTGGGACACAATCATGAAGTGGAACGACATTTATTGGATATTTCAAACTTTTTTTAACAAATCAAAAACTGAAAAATTGGGCGTGCAAAATTATTCAGCCCCTTTACTTTCAGTGCAGCAAACTCTCTCCAGAAGTTCAGTGAGGATCTCTGAATGATCCAATGTTGACCTAAATGACTAATGATGATAAATACAATCCACCTGTGTGTAATCAAGTCTCCGTATTAATGCACCTGCACTGTGATAGTCTCAGAGGTCCGTTAAAAGCGCAGAGAGCATCATGAAGAACAAGGAACACACCAGGCAGGTCCGAGATACTGTTGTGAAGAAGTTTAAAGCCGGATTTGGATACAAAAAGATTTCCCAAGCTTTAAACATCCCAAGGAGCACTGTGCAAGCGATAATATTGAAATGGAAGGAGTATCAGACCACTGCAAATCTACCAAGACCTGGCCGTCCCTCTAAACTTTCAGCTCATACAAGGAGAAGACTGATCAGAGATGCAGCCAAGAGGCCCATGATCACTCTGGATGAACTGCAGAGATCTACAGCTGAGGTGGGAGACTCTGTCCATAGGACAACAATCAGTCGTATATTGCACAAATCTGGCCATTATGGAAGAGTGGCAAGAAGAAAGCCATTTCTTAAAGATATCCATAAAAAGTGTCGTTTAAAGTTTGCCACAAGCCACCTGGGAGACGCACCAAACATGTGGAAGAAGGTGCTCTGGTCAGATGAAACCAAAATTGAACTTTTTGGCAACAATGCAAAACGTTATGTTTGGCGTAAAAGCAACACAGCTGAACACACCATCCCCACTGTCAAACATGGTGGTGGCAGCATCATGGTTTGGGCCTGCTTTTCTTCAGCAGGGACAGGGAAGATGGTTAAAATTGATGGGAAGATGGATGGAGCCAAATACAGGACCATTCTGGAAGAAAACCTGATGGAGTCTGCAAAAGACCTGAGACTGGGACAGAGATTTGTCTTCCAACAAGACAATGATCCAAAACATAAAGCAAAATCTACAATGGAATGGTTCAAAAATAAACATATCCAGGTGTTAGAATGGCCAAGTCAAAGTCCAGACCTGAATCCAATCGAGAATCTGTGGAAAGAACTGAAAACTGCTGTTCACAAATGCTCTCCATCCAACCTCACTGAGCTCGAGCTGTTTTGCAAGGAGGAATGGGAAAAAATGTCAGTCTCTCGATGTGCAAAACTGAGAGACATACCCCAAGCGACTTACAGCTGTAATCGCAGCAAAAGGTGGCGCTACAAAGTATTAACTTAAGGGGGCTGAATAATTTTGCACGCCCAATTTTTCAGTTTTTGATTTGTTAAAAAAGTTTGAAATATCCAATAAATGTCGTTCCACTTCATGATTGTGTCCCACTTGTTGTTGATTCTTCACAAAAAAATACAGTTTTATATCTTTATGTTTGAATCCTGAAATGTGGCAAAACGTCGCAAAGTTCAAGGGGGCCGAATACTTTCGCAAGGCACTGTATACTTTATGTACATTTATCAGCCATTATTACTTAAAATGTTGATGAATGCAATTGATACAATATCCATATGTGCTATTGGAAATATAAAACAAAAATGGTGTAAAGAGTATTGTGAATATAGTTATGTCGTGTCCTTTGGCCTACCTAAGAGGACACCAAGACGACCTAAGAGACTCATTCAATTGTAACTTACAAAACAACCACATTTCTCATATTACAAGGATCTGCTCTATATATCATAACATACTGGTACACATTTCTCATATTACGTGGATCTGCTCTATATATCGTAACATACTGGTACACATTTCTCATATTACGTGGATCTGCTCTATATATCGTAACATACTGGTACACATTTCTCATATTACATGCCACTGCTGCTATCTATTGACCTGTGTATTACATTAGTTAGCCCTTGCCACAAGGAAACCACTCACTGTAGTATTTTGGTCCTCTATATCCCACTGGTTCAGTGGTACGGTCCAATGGGCAGGGCCCTAAGGCAGACAAAGCTGTTGGGATGCTTGGCCAGCATTAGAGGGTTGCTGTCCAGTCTCACCTCCTCCATGTTGGCTCTGATGTACTGAGTATTGTTGCCTTGGAAGACAGATGTTGGCATGTAATGACTTTTTTGTTTTGTTTTATATAATTATGCATTTGCCTGCACATGCATGTATACTCTAAAATGTGTTGTTAGGTGAAAGATACATATTTGTCAAAATGTTATTGCTGTGGGAGGGATAGTTGTAAACAGACATTTAGGTGCACAATGTGGAGACTCTCTGGAAGTGGTGTCGTCTCCAGCTCGTTATTGCCAAGGTAGAGGTACGCCATTTTAGTGAGTTTCAGAGAAAATATGTTTGTTGTATGTTTACATGCTGCATGGTATTTGAGGTAAGATTAATGTTTGCCATGGAAATTGTTGTTCAAATTATATTGACATTCAAGGCAACCATTACTCAGACTGTACATTTTTACTGTATGTAAGAAGAACGTTTGCTCCAGGATCTTGGACAGACTTCCTGGCTTACCTTAAAAGCAGTTGATTTTACACCCTTGGTTGTAAGTTGGTTGTAATTGTCATTGAAGGACACGAGTTTGGCAGGTAACATGGGTATTTTGGCCAGCTCTGAGATATTGAGCTCTTCAAGGAGTGGAAGCTTTGAGAAAGCTCCATCTTCTATCTCAGAGATTAGGTTCCCAGTCAGATCGATTCTTCTCAAGGTTGCTGTAAAATGTTAAAGACCATCAACTTTAGAGATGGTCACTGAAAAAGGAAGTGAGAAGTGAATAACATCTTAAATTTGGTCAAAGAAATGTCCACAGTGTTACAAAGCTACTCTAATAGATAAGGGGATAGTGTTCCACTAACCAATGTCTACATAGTCTTTGATGGTGGTTTTGGTCATTTTGTTGTAGCGTGCGGAGATAGGCAGTTTCCTTGGGCAGGGATGGAACTGCTGTCATCTCAGGGGAGACCTCCTCACAGTACACCGACCCAGTTAGACATACAGTGGGGCAAAAAAAGTATTTAGTCAGCCACCAATTGTGCAAGTTCTCCAGAAGTGTACCTATGATGACAATTTACAGGCCTCTGTCATCTTTTTAAGTGGGAGAACTTGCACAATTGGTGGCTGACTAAATACTTTTTTGCCCCACTGTACACACAGCAGGCACGTGGGCAGCTCTGAAACAAATAGCCATGTCCCTTAAATGCATTCTCCTTAAGAAAGGACTTCCAAGTTTTCCTATCAATCAGCCAAGTAATCCCTCCCTGTATTCATCTCTCTTCATTCTTATAGAAACCTAACATATGATTGTTCCATGGTAGTCATCAGGACACAAGATGTAACATTCCTGCTGTAATGTGTTTTTTTTTTTACTGCATTCACAAATTGAATGAAAAAGGAATGGCTCATCAAATCAAATCAAATGTAGTTATATACAGTGGGGAGAACAAGTATTTGATACACTGCCGATTTTGCAGGTTTTCCTACTTACAAAGCATGTACAGGTCTGTCATTTTTATCATAGGTACACTTCAACTGTGAGAGACAGAATCTAAAACAAAAATCCAGAAAATCACATTGTATTTTAAGTAATTAATTTGCATTTTATTACATGACATAAGTATTTGATACATCAGAAAAGCAGAACTTAACATTTGGTACAGAAACCTTTGTTTGCAATTACAGAGATCATACGTTTCCTGTAGTTCTTGACCAGGTTTGCACACACTGCAGCAGGGATTTTGGCCCACTCCTCCATACAGACCTTCTCCAGATCCTTCAGGTTTCAGGGCTGTTGCTGGGCAATACGGACTTTCAGCTCCCTCCAAAGATTTTCTCTTGGGTTCTTCTGGGGCTTCACCCTGTTTCATTGAATTGTACAGCTGTGTGTCATCCGCATATCAGTGAAAATTAACATTATTTTTTCGAATGACATCCCCAAGAGGTGAAATATATAGTGAAAACAATAGTGGTCCTAAAACGGAACCTTGAGGAACACCGAAATTTACAGTTGATTTGTCAGAGGACAAACCATTCACAAAGACAAACTGATATCTTTCCGACAGATAAGATCTAAACCAGGCCAAAACTTGTCCGTGTAGACCAATTTGAGTTTCCAATCTCTCCAAAAGAATGTGGTGATCGATGGTATCAAAAGCAGCACTAAGGTCTAGGAGCACGAGGACAGATGCAGAGCCTCGGTCTGACGCCATTAAAGGTCATTTACCACCTTCACAAGTGCAGTTTCAGTGCTATGATGGGGTCTAAAACCAGACTGAAACATTTCGTATACATTGTTTATCTTCAGGAAGGCAGTGAGTTGCTGCGCAACAGCTTTTTCTAAATATTTTGAGAGGAATGGAAGATTCGATATAGGCCAATAGTTTTTTATATTTTCTGGGTCAAGGTTTGGCTTTTTCAAGAGAGGCTTTATTACTGCCACTTTTAGTGAGTTTGGTACACATCCGGTGGATAGAGAGCCGTTTATTATGTTCAACATAGGAGGGCCAAGCACAGGAAGCAGCTCTTTCAGTAGTTTAATTGGAATAGGGTCCAGTATGCAGCTTGAAGGTTTAGAGGCCATGATTATTTTCATCATTGTGTCAAGAGATATAGTACTAAAACACTTAAGTGTCTCTCTTGATCCTAGGTCCTGGCAGAGCTTTGCAGACTCAGGACAACTGAGCTTTGGAGGAATAAGCAGATTTAAAGAGGAGTCCGTAACTTTTAATGATCATGATCTTTTCCTCAAAGAAGTTCATGATTTTATTACTGCTAAAGTGAAAGCCATCCGCTCTTGGGGAATGATGCTTTTTAGTTAGCTTTGCGACAGTATCAAAAAGAAATTTCGATACTGCACGGTACTGTCTTTCCAAGCTAGTCAGAAGACTTAGAGTTTGGTGTGGCGCCATTTCCGTTCCAATTTTCTGGAAGCTTGCTTCAGAGCTCGGGTATTTTCTGTATTCCAGGGAGCTGGTTTCTTATGACAAATGTCAGAAGTCATATGTCAGACGTAGCATATGTCACACCTAGCATATGGTATTAATAAATAAGTGGTTGTGAATAGCTTGAATTTGAGTAAATAAACTCACCACCCTCTTCTTTAGGAGCTGCTGCTGGGCTTGTTTCTGAGTCTCCAGTAGTGTCATAGTCTGGGATGGTCACAAACTCTTTCTGTGGAATTGTTTAGAAAAAATGTCTCCAGATAACATCGCAAGAAAGACATAAGCTGGGTAATTTAATTCACACCAATTAAGTTTTACAAACAGTTTGATCATCTGCTGAGCAAGTGTTTTTTGTATTCTCAGACTCCCAAGGTATAGTCTTCACAAACTAAATGTACTCTATGTCGAGTCATCATTTATGCAGGGATAGGGTTTGGCGCCTTGTACATGGGACTTTCATATGCAAAGCTTAAGCTTCAAAATTGTAGAACAAATTCTGCTAAGAAAGTTTAGAGGTATGGGATCCTGCCCCCCAAAACATGTTCATAAACCCTAAACAAAATCAAATAATCAAACAATTGGTACAAACATTTACAAAAGATATTCACTTAAAAAATTACCTTAGGTTTCCTTGCTTCCATGTTTCCATTTCTTGCTGCAGAAGAGAGCATCTACGGCACCAGAATGATGGTGAAAAAGAAAGTCCTCAGGTTCATCATTGTGTCTTAATAGTTAGGGATAGGCGGGACGCAAATGTCTCAACTGGCCAATTGCCAGGGATAATGCAGTGCAGATTCAAATAAAATACTATAAAATTCTAACTTTCATTAAATCACACATGTAAGATACTCAATTAACGTTACACTCGATGTGAATCCAGCCAACATGTCAGATTTTTAAAATGCTTTTCGGCGAAAGCATAAGAAGCTATTATCTGATAACCTGCACCATCTGCACCAGCAGTAAACAAAGGAGTTAGCATTTTTCAACCCTGCAGGCGCTACACAAAATGCTGAAATAAAATATAAAACATGCATTACCTTTGACGAGCTTCTTTTGTTGGCACTCCAATATGTCCCATAAACATCACAATTGGTCCTTTTGTTCAATTAATTACATTCATATACAGTGGGGCAAAAAAGTATTTAGTCAGCCACCAATTGTGCAAGTTCTCCCACTTAAAAAGATGAGAGAGAGGCCTGTAGAGGAGATCTGCATGGAGGAATGGGCCAAAATACCAGCAACAGTGTGTGAAAACCTTGTGAAGACTTACAGAAAACTTTGGCCTCTGTCATTGCCAACAAAGGGTATATAACAAAGTATTGAGATAAACTTTTGTTATTGACCAAATACTTATTTTCCACCATAATTTGCAAATAAATTCATAAAAAATCCTACAATGTGATTTTCTGGATTTTTTTCCTAATTTTGTCTGTTATGAAAATTATAGGCCTCTCTCATCTTTTTAAGTGGGATAACTTGCACAATTGGTGGCTAAATACTTTTTTTGCCCCGCTGTATATCCAAAATCCAGAAAATCCAGAAAAAAACAGCTTACAAAAAAACGCAATGTCACTACAAAATATTTCAAAAGTTGCCTATAAACTTTGCCAAAATATTTCAAACTACTTTTGTAATATAACTTTAGGTATTTTTAAACGTTAATAATCGATCAAATTGCAGACTGGGCAATCTGTGTTCAATACAGGAATGAAAACAAACAAGCGCCACTTTCACAAAAGTGTACCCAGTTCCTAGTTGGCCTACTTCTTCATTGCACAAAGGAATAACCTCAACCAAATTCCAAAGACTGGTGACATCCAGTGGAAGCAGTAGGAAACAGGCTCCTAAGAAATATCCCTTGGCAATAACAAGTCAGGGAACAGTTAGTCCTTGGGGTTTTGCCTGCTACATAAGTTCTGTTATACTCACAGACATGATTCAAACAGTTTTAGAAACGTCAGAGTGTTTTCTATCCAAATCTATGAATAATATGCATATCTTATATTCTTGGCATGAGTAGTAGGAAGTTGAAATTGGGCACGCTATTTATCCAAAAGTGAAAATTCTGCCCCCTAGCCCCGAGAGGTTATTAACAGCTGGGAGGGGAGCAGAGCAGTACTGAGGAGAGCGGGCTAGGGTTCTGAGTACAGGGCTGAGATCTGAGTGAGAAGAAGGATAATTTTCCATCCACTCTTACAGAGAAGCTGCCAGTGTAGTACTGAGCAAGAATAAGAATCAACCTTAACCCGATTCTTGCTGTCATAGTCTCATCTCTTCTGTTTTGACAGCTTTGTTGTATACAGTTGTGAAAGCTGACAGTAGGCCAGTGATGCATGTCATTTCAACTAAACCATACTGGTTCATAACATTTGAAAACAAAATATTTAACTGTAATGATTTTATTGTAAAATACCGTTGAAATTATAAAATGTCATGGAGTAGAACATTTTAGAATGTGATGAAAAGATGAACGTGAATGTGTAAAATGCATATCACACCCACTTGTTTGCCTTTTTTTATGCTGTAGCATGCCCAACCTGTTGTCACAGACACCTGCATCCCCATGAAATCAACCATTATGTTGGAAAGATGAGACCTTTGTCCATATTGGATGGACTGACAAACCCGCTGTGCTATGTATGTCGGAAAAAAGTTCATGGAAAAAGGCTGGCTTTTAAAAATAAGAACTGTTTATCTGGAAAATACTGAATGGTGTGGACAGAGTGGAGAGAAATGGAACCTAAAAGTAAAGAGCAATGGGATATGATTTCTGGAATTTTGGACAGAACCCTTTTGCATGAAGTGACATCTAATGCCAAAGCAAGAAATGAAAAGGGAATGTAATTCTTCTTACTAACACCTCCCTTTCTGACTTAAAAAACCCAATCAAAAAGGTTTCCCCTGGTCTCTTGTGGTTTCATTTGCACATGTTTTGTGTAGAAGTGTTTGTTACAAGTCGACATCTAGGCCCCTCCTATAATGTTTTCAGACTCTGCAGGTGTCCACATCCAGAGATGCTCATACTTTGTTAATGTGATGAAAACAGTTTACTTGAGAGCTTGTCCAACTAAGGGAGAAGCCAATATTAAGACAAATGCATACCTAAAAGTATATGTAAGGCTTGTTTATTAAACTGTTGTGCTCAAACTAGGCTGTACACATAATGATTCAACTATCTCCATTTGCTTTAACACAAATTAAAAACATTCCTCATCCTGAGTACCTTGACAGTTTTCCTCCATTTTCCTTGAAAATATATACAGTCAAGGTTCTCCTCTGGCATGGTTTGTGGCATGGTTTATATCCTTATTTGTTCCAATGTTTTTCCATGCCTCATTATTCCAATTGTCATGGTGTAAGTGAGATATCAAAAATAATTTGAATGCAATAACAAGATGGCGTAATTTCATTCATTTATAATATCCATCATACTGTCAGCAAACTTTTGCAAAACTCACTTGTACGTATTTGAAGGTGATGAGATGAGGTCTTTGGTAAATGTTTTATACAACAGATGTGTGGTCCTAGAAGTGAGTTCCCAGAGACAATTTTCACTCACCGGACAGTTTATTAGGTACACGGGTCGAGTACCGGGTTTATTAGGCACACGGGTCGAGTACCGGGTCGGATCCTCCTTTGCCTCCAGAACAGCCTGAATCCTTCGGGGCATTCTACAAGGTGTCGGAAACATTTCACAGGGATGATGGTCCATGCTAACACGATGGCATCACACAGTGCTTGCAGATTGGATGACAGTACATTCATGCTGCGAGTAGCCCGTTCCATCTCATCCCGAAGATGCTCTATTGGGTTGAGGTCTGGGGACTGCGCAGGCCACTCAAGTAAACTGAACTCGCTGTCATGTTCCAGGCAATGTTTTTCCACTCCTCAATTGTCCAGTATTGGTGATCACGTGCACACTGGAGTGGCTTCTTGTTTTTAGCTGATAGGAGTGGAAACCGGTGTGGTCATCTGCTGCAATAGCCCATACGTGACAAGGATCGACGAGTTGTGTGTTCCTAGATGCTGTTCTGCACACTACAGTTGCACTGTGGCATTATTTGTCTGTTTGTGGCCCGCCTGTTAACTTGCACGATTCTTGCCATTCTCTCTTGTCAACGAGCTGTTTTCACCCACAGGTGAAACATCCACTGACTGTATGTTTTTTGTTTGTCGCACCATTCTCGGTAAAGTTGTGCGTGAAAAGCCCAGGAAGGTGGTCGTTTCTGAGATATTGGATCCTGTGCACCACAATCAAAGTCAATTAGGTCACTCGTTTTGCCCATTCTAACGTTCAACCAAACAGTAACTGAATGCCTCAATGCCTTCTTTATGTAGCAAGCCACAGCCACAGTGATTCACTCTCTGTAGGAGCGATCCATTTTCGTGAACGGGGTGGTGTACCTAATACACTGTCCGGTGAGTGTATATAATGTTAATATCTGACATATAATAGATACAAACATGCTCCCAAAAAAATGTATTGTTTTTGTGTAAGGTGTGACTGACATTTTCCATGTATTCCCCATTTATTTGCTACTCAGAATCTTGGCCTCCGTGTGTTTGAGGATATCGTTTGATTACTGCAACAGAGATGTGTTTCCAGTGAAGGCTGCTTTAGATATTTAAAAAATATGTAGGTTTCAGGGGAGTCTTTGTAGGACCTGCTACACAGGACTAGTTGTGCCTAGACACTGAAACGGTGCTGCTTGTATGAATGTGTCTGTCTTACTGAAAAAGGTAAGTTTGTGGAAATGGTTCATTGCTGTAACAGATCAAATGAGTGATACACAATCAACTGGGTTGTGTTCAGTAAACACTAAACAGGAGAAAATAGATGTTTCCAATAAGAACATGCATTTTCATTTTCTGTGTCAATGTTTCCTGTTTTCATGCCTCCTGAACACAACCATGATCTTGCCCACCACAAGACCATTGTTGATAGAGAAACCATCACAAAACAATTGCGTATGAGGAATTTATTGCAAATACACAAGAACATGACCATTTGTAAAATAAATCTGCATGACTTTTGTTTCAGGACAGTGGATCATTTTACAGATCCTTTACAGATGAAATTCACAATTAACAATTTGGGTGTAGGCAGTAATACTAAAATCATAAATGTCAGAATTAATTACATCCAAAAAGTTAGGCAGAAATGATACACAAGTGCTCAGGTAAAGCTCTGAACATAAAGAAATATTAGCCTGAGACTGTCATCACGTTGAACGACTTGGAGGGGCTTGACCTCTCGAATCTAATTTCTTCCTTGCAGCTGATCATGTCTGTTGTGTTAGCATAAGTTGGCACTGGTGGAGTGGACTCGTAGAGGACACAGATGGAGCCATCCTCTCCTATTCGAAAGGACACCTCAAATGGATCGACCCACATTGTCAGTTCACTGGGCAGCGGGGGGAGAAGAGTTGTTCTCCAGCGAGTCCAATGGTGCAAGCTGCCTTGCCAATCAATTGGGTCCATTTTGTGGTTGATCCAGAGACATCAAATCAAAATGTTGGTCACCTACACATGGTTGGCAGACGTTAATACGAGTGTAGCGAAATGTTTGTGCTTCTAATTCCGACTATGCAGTTTAATATCTAACAAATAATCTAACAAATTCACAACAACTACCTTATACACAGATGTAAAGGGGTGAATGTACACCCCTCACATTTTTGTAAATATTTGAGTATATCGTTTCATAACACTGAAGAAATTACACGTTGCTACAATGTAAAGTAGTGAGTGTACAACAGCGTAAATTTGCTGTCCCCTCAAAATAACTCAACACACAGCCATTAATGTCTAAACCGCTGGCAACAAAAGTGAGTACACCCCTAAGTGAAAATGTCCAAATTGGGCCCAATGAGCCATTTTCCCTCCCCGGTGTCATGTGACTCGTTAGTGTTTCAAGGTCTCAGGTGTGACTAGGGAGCAGGTGTGTTAAATTTGGTGTCTTCGCTCTCACACTCCCTCATACTGACTGGTCAATGGAAGTTCAACATGGCACCTCATGGCAAAGAACTCTCTGAGGATCTGAAAAAAAGAGTTGTTGCTCTACATAAAAATGGCCTGGGCTATAAAAAGATTGCTAAGACCCTGAAACTGAGCTGCAACACGGTGGCCAAGACCATACAGCGGGTTTAACTGGACAGGTTCCACTGTCCAGTTAAACAGGCCTCGCCATGTTTAACTGGAAGTTGAGAAGTTGAGTGCACGTGCTCAGCGTCATATCCAGAGGTTGTCTTTGGGAAATAGACGTATGAGTGCTGCCAGCATTGCTGCAGAGGTTGAAGGGGTGGGGGGTCAGCCTGTCAGTGCTCAGACCATACGCCGTACACGGCATCAAATTGGTCTGCATGGCTGTCGTCCCAGAAGGAAGCCTCTTCTAAAGATGATGCACAAGAAAGCCCGCAAACAGTTTGCTGAAGACAAGCAGACTAAGGACATGGATTACTGGAACCATGTCCTGTGGTCTGATGAGACCAAGATAAACGCATTTGATTCAGATGGTGTCAAGCGTGTGTGGCGGAAACCAGGTGAGGAGTACAAAGACAAGTGTGTCTTGCCTACAGTCAAGCATGGTGGTGGGAGTGTCATGGTCTGGGGCTGCATGAGTGCTGCCGGCACTGGGGAGTTCATTGAGGGAACCATGAATGCCAAAATGTACTGTGACATACTGAAGCAGAGCATGATCCCCTCCCTTCGGAGACTGGGCCGCAGGGCAGTATTCCAACATGATAATGACCCCAAACACCCCTCCAAGACGACCACTGCCTTGCTAAAGAAACTGAGGGTAAAGTTGATGGACTGGCCAAGCATGTCTCCAGACCTAAAACCCTATTGAGCATCTGTGGAGCATCCTCAAACGGAAGGTGGAGGAGTGCAAGGTCTCTTACATCCACCAGCTCAGTGATGTCGTCATGGAGGAGTGGAAGATAGGGTTAAGGCAGTGCTGGAAAATGATGGTGGCCACACAACTTATTAACACTTTAGGCCCAATTTGGACATTTTCACTTAGGGGTGTACTCACTTTTGTTGCCAGCGATTTAGACATTAATGGCTGGGTGAATTATTTTGAGGGGACAACAAATATACACTGTTATACAAGCTGTACACTCACTACTTTACATTGTAGCAAAGTGTAATTTCTTCAGTGTTGTTATATGAAAAGATATACTCAAATATTTACAAAAATGTGAGGGGTGTACTCACTTTTGTGATATTCTGTATATGGATGAGTGATGGCGTGCGGCATAGGCAAGATGCAGTAGATGGTATAGAATACCATCATGAGATGAGTAATGTAGGATATGTAAACATTATTAAAGTGGCGTTATTTAAAGTGACTAGTGATACCTTTATTAAGTCCATTTATTTAAGTGGCCAGAGATTTGAGTCAGTATGTTGGCAGCAGCCTCTCTATGTTAGTGATTGCTGTTTAGCAGTCTGATGGCCTTGAGATAGAAGCTGTTTTTCAGTCTCTCGTTCCCAGCTTTGATGAACCTGTACTGACATCGCCTTCTGGATGAACCGGGGTGAACAGGTGGTTGTTGTTCTTGATGATCTTTTTGGCCTTCCTGTTACATTGGGTGCTGTAGGTGTCCTGGAGGGCAGGTAGTTTGCCCCCTGTGATACGTTGTGCAGACCGCACTACCCTCTGGAGAGCCTTGCGGTTGAGGGCGGTGCAATTGCCGTACCAGGTGGTGATACAGCCCGACAGGATGCTCTCGATTGTGCTTCTGGAAAAGTTTGTGAGTGTTTTAGATGACAAGCCAAATTTCTTCAGCCTCCTGAAGAAAGGAGTTGAGGCTCGCTGTTGAGCCTTCTTCACCACGGTGTCTGTGTGAGTGGACCATTTCAGTTTGTCTGTGATGTGTACGCCGAGGAACTTTCCACCTTTTCCACTACTGTCCCTTCAATGTGGATGGGAGGGAGGGGGGGGGGGTGCACCCTCTGCTGTTTCTTGTAGTCCATGATCATCTCCTTTGTTTTGTGGACGTTGAGTTATTTTCTTGACACCACACTACGAGGGCCCTCACCTCCTCGCTGTAGGCCGTCTCGTCGTTGTTGGTAATCAGGCCTACCACTGTTGTGTCAGAGAGAGAGAGAAGACAGATATTTACAGTTGAAGTCGGAAGTCTACATGCACCTTAGCCAAATACATTTAAACTCAGTTTTTCACAATTTCTGACATTTATTCCTAGTAAAAAATTCCCTGTCTTTGGTCAGATCACCACTTTATTTTAAGAATGTGAAATGTCAGAATAATAGAAGGAAATTGATTTATTTCAGCTTTTATTTCTTTGATCACATTCCCAGTGGGTCAGAAGTTTACATACACTCAATTAGTATTTGGTAGCATTGCCTTTAAATTGTTTGACTTGGGTCAAATGTTTCGGGTAGCCTTCCACAAGCTTCCCACAATAAGTTGGGTGAATTTTGGCCCATTCCTCCTGACAGAGCTGGTGTAACTGAGTCAGGTTTGTAGGCCTCCTTCTTTCACACGCTTTTTCAGTTCTGCCCACACATTTTCTATAGGATTGAGGTCAGGGCTTTGTGATGGCCACTCCAATACCTGACTTTGTTGTCCTTAAGCTATTTTGCCACAACTTTGGAAATATGCTTGGGGTCACTGTTCATTTGGAAGACCCATTTGCGACCAAGCTTTGACTTCCTGACTGATGTCTTGAGATGTTTCTTCAATATATGCACAACATTTTTCTCCCTCATGATGCCATCTATTTTGTGACATGCACCAGTCCCTCCTGCAGCAAAGCACCCGCACAACATGATGCTGCCACCCCCGTGCTTCACGGTTGGGATGGTGTTCTTCGGCTTGCAAGCGTCCCCCTTTTTCCTCCAAACATAATGATGGTCATAATGGTCGAAGTTTTATTTTTGTTTCATCAGACCAGAGGAGATTTCTACAAAAAGTATGATCTTTGTCCCCATGTGCAGTTGCAAACCATAGTCTGTCTTTTTTATGGCAGTTTTAGAGCAGTGGCTTCTTCCTTGCTGAGCGGCCTTTCAGGTTATGTCGATATAGGACTCGTTTTACTGTGGATATAGATACATTTGTACCTGTTTCCTCCAGCATCTTCCCAAGGTCCTTTGCGGTTGTTCTGGGATTGATTTGCACTTTTCGCACCAAAGTACGTTCATCTCTAGGAGACAGAACGCATCTCTTTCCTGAGCGGTATGACGACTGCATGGTCCCATGGTGTTATTACTTGCGTACTGTTGTTTGTACAGATGAATGTGGTACTTTCAGGTGTTTGGAAATTGCTCCCAAAGATTAACCAGACTTGTGGAGGTCTACAATTTGTTTTCTGAGGTCTTGGCTGATTTCTTTAGATTTTCCCATGATGTCAAGTTCAAGGCACTGAAGGTAGTCCTTGAACTACATCCACAGGTACACCTCCAATTGACTCAAATTATGTCAATTAGCCTATCAGAAGCTTCTAAAGCCATGACGTCATTTTCTGGAATTTTCCAAGCTGAAGGCACAGTCAACTTTGTGTATGTAAACTTCTGACCCACTGGAGTTGTGATACTGCGAGTTAAAAGTGAAATAATCTGTCTGTAAACAATTGTTGGAAGAATTACTTGTGTCATGAACAAAATAGATGTCCTAACTGACTTGCCAAAACTATAGTTTGTTAACAAGAAATTTATGGAGTGGTTGAAAAAAAACAATTTTTAATGACTCCAACCTAAGTGTATGTAAACTTCCGTCTTCAACTGTATCTCAAAGTGTGTAAAGTACAGTGTCTTCAGAAAGTATTCACATCCCTTTTCCACATTTTGTTGTGTTATAGCCTGAATTTAAAATGTATTAAATTGAGATTTGTGTCACTGATCTACACACAATGCCCCATAATGTCAACATAACATTTTGTTTTAGAAAATTGTAGAAATTAATGTACACTTAAAAGCTGAAATGTCTTGAGTCAATAAGTATTCAACCCCTTTGTTATGGCAAGGCTAAATAACTTCAGGAGTAAAACTGGGCTTAACAAATCACATAATAAGTTGCATGGACTCCGTGATCAATAATAGTGGTTAACATGTTTTTTGAATGACTAACCATCTCTGTACCCCACACATACAATTATCTGTAAGGTACCCTCAACCAAGTCGAATTTCAAGCACAGATTCAACCACAAAGACCAGGGAGGTTTTTCCAATGCCTCGCAAAGAAAGGCACTGATTGGTAGATGTGTAAAAATAAAGAAACATGTCTCTTTGAGCATTGTGCAGTTATTAGTTAGGCTTTGGATGGTGTACCAATACACTCAGTCACTACTAAAGATACATGCGTCCTTTCTAACTCAGTTGTCAGAGAGGAAGGAAGCTGCTCAGGGGTTTCCCCACGAGGCCAATGGTGAGTTTAGTGGTTGTGATATGAGAAAACTGAGGAAAGATCAACAACATTGTAGTTACTCCAAAATACTAACCTAAATGATAGAGTGAAAAGAAGGAAGCCTGTATAGAATAAAAATATTCCAAAATGTTCTTCCTGTTTGCATTAAGGCACAACAGTAACATTTTTAAAAAACTTTGGCAAACAAATGAACTTCACGTCCTGAATATAAAAGGTTATGTTTGGGGCAAATCCAACACAACACATCACTGAGTACCATTCTTCATATCTTCAAACGTGGTGGCTGCATCATATTATGGGTATGCTTTTCATCAGCAAGGACTAGAGAGGTTGTTTTTTTATATGAAAAGGAATGGAATAGAGCTAAGCACAGGCAAAATCCTAGGGAAAAACATGGTGCTTTCCAACAGACAGTGGAGATTTTAGAATGTAAATCTTGGTGGGGCAAAAAATCATAATAATAATTGGGAGGCATGCCATCAAAGCCACTACACAACACAACACTAAACAATACATGAATTGCACTATAACGGTCACAAACAGTGCCCACAAACTGTTAGGGCCTACATAAAGCTGTCCAAACAGCAGAGTCCCAACAGCAGTCCCAACACCTTACCACTGCTACAACTGGCTATCAGCGGAGCCTTGTCTGGCAGCCTCATTTACTACCTTTAAAGAAACATAGCTGACATGGCTGACTTGCTTAAACAAATGTGGTCTCTACTGACAATTGAAATGTACAAACTATGGCCTAAAGGGACGACAAGTGGATAAGAGGCAATCCGTAATTTCGATTAAGACATTAATGAGCGAGCGACGACGGACATAGTCAATATAAGTATTTGTTCAGCACTTTTGAAATGTACAGCAACAGAATTCAGAACATGGTTCGTTCTTACAGTGTACTCCATCTACACCAAGTCAGAACCGTAGGAAAAATAAAGGGGGCATATAAACAGACAATGAAAGCTCTTACAATATTCAATGATTACATTTCTCTAAAACAGGTTATAGACTACATTGTCACGATCATCGTAAAGAGGAGACCAAGGCGCAGCGTGATATGAATACATGTTCTATATTTAATGAAGAAAGAACACTAAAACAAACTTACAAAACAACAAACGTGATGCTATATATAAACAGTGCAGACACAGGAAACTAGACATAGACAATAGCCCACGAAATACCCAAAGAAGATGGCTGCCTAAATATGGTTAACAATTAGAGACAATGATGAACAGCTGCCTCTAATTGAGAACCAATCCAGGCAACCACAGACATACATAAACACCTAGATGGTAAACAACCCCATAAACCTACAAAAAACCCTGGACAGTACAAAAACACATACATCACCCAAGTGTAGACCTTACCATGAAATGCGTACTTACAAGCCCTTAACCAACAGTGCAGTTCAAGAAGAGTTACGAAAATATTTACCAAATAGACTAAAGTAAAAAATTATCATAAAAAGTAACACAATAAGAACCACACCACACTGCCAGTTCTCTGACCCCCTCCCTATATGCCGTTTCATCATTGTCGGTGATCAGACCTACCACTGTCGTGTCATCAGCAAACTTAACAATGGTGTGGCCACGCTGTTGTGATTGAACAGGGAGTATAAGAGGGGACTAAGTACACACCCCTGAGGGGCCCCAGTGTTAAGGATCAGCATGGCAGACATGTTGTTGCCTACTCTTACCTCCTTGAGGCGGTCCGTCAGGAAGTCCTGGATCCAGTTGCAGAGAGAAGTGTTTAGTCCCAAAGTCCTCAGCTTAGTGATGAGCTTCGTGGACACTATGGTGTTGAACGCTGAGTTGTAGTCAATGAACAGCATTCTCACGTAGATGTTCCTTTTGTCCAGGTGGGAAAGGGCAGTGTGGAGTGCGATTGAGATTACGTAATCTGTGGATCTGTTGGGGTGGTATGCGAATTGGAATCGGTCTAGGGTGTCCGGGAAGATGCTGTTGATGTGAGCCATGACCAGCCTTTCAAAGCACTTCATGGCTACCAGCGTGAGTTCTATGGCGGGGGGGGGGGGGGGGGGGTAATCATTTAGGCAGGTTACTTTCGCTTCCTTGGGCCCAGGGACTGTGGTGGTCTGCTTGAAACATGTAGGTATTACAGGCTCAGTCAGGGAGAGGTTGAAAATCTGGTAGGCTCGAGTCATTGAGCAGCTGGGTTTCCCTTTGTAGTCCGTAATAGTTTTCAAGCCTTGCCACATCCGACGAGCGTCAGAGCTGGTGTATTAGGATTCAATCTTAATCCTGTATTGACGCTTTGCTTGTTTGATGATTCGTCTGACGGCATAGCGGGATTTCTTATAAGCGTCCGGATTAGTCTCCCGCTACTTGAAAGCGGCAGCTCTAGCCTTTAGCTCGATGCGGATGTTGCCTGTAATCCATAGCTTCTGGTTGGGATATGTACGTACGGTGACTGTGGGGATGACGTCGTCGATGCACTTATTGATGAAGTCGATGACTGAGGTGGTGTACTCCTCAATGCCATTGGATGAATCCCGGAACATATTTCAGACTGTGCTAGCAATACAGTCTTCCTGTAGTGTAGCATCCGCATCATCTGAGCACTTCCATATTAAGCGAGTCACTGGTACTTCCTGCTTTAGTTTTTGCTTGAAGGCAGAAATCAGGAATATAGAATTGTGGTCAGATTTGCCAAATGGAGGGCAAATGAGAGCTTTGTATGCATCTCTGTGTGTGAAGTAAATGTGGTCTAGGATTTTCCTCTGGTTGCACATTTGACATGCTGGTAAAAAGTTGGTAAAACTGATTTAAGTTTGCCTGCATTAAAGTCCCTGGCCACTAGGAGCACTGCTTCTGGGTGAGAATTTTCTTGTTTGCTTAGGGCCTTATAAAGTTGGTTGAGAGCGGTCTTAGTGCCAGCTTCATTCTGTGGTGGTAAATAGACGGCTACGAATAATATAGATAGTGTGGTCTACAGCTTATCTTTAAGGCACTCTACCTCAGGCGAGCAATACCTCGAGACTTCTTTAATATTAGACATTGCGCATCAGCTGTTATTGACAAATAGACACAACCCCACCCCTCATTTTACCAGACGTAGCTTCTCTGTTCTGCCGGTGCATGGAAAATCCCGCCAGCTCTACATTATCCGTATCGTCGTTCAGCCATGTCTCAGGGAAACATAAGATATTACAGTTTTTAATGTCCCGTTGATAGGATAATCTTAATCGTAGGTCATCAATTTTTTATTCCAATGATTGCACGTTAGCAAGAAGAACGGTTGGCAGTGGGAGTTTATTTGCTCGCCTACGGATTCTCAGAATGCAGCCCGATCTGCGGCCCCTTTTCCTGCGTCTTTTCTTCAAGCAAATGACGGGAATCCGGGCCTGTTCCAGTGAAACCAGATATCCTTCTCATCAGACTCGTTAAAGGAGAAAGTTTCTTTGTAACGTTCGTCATCCTCGTCTGAGTATGAAGGATCGGAGAACCAATGAGCAGCGTGGTACGTGTTCATGATGATATTTATTAAACTCAGAACACTAAACAAAAATAACAAAGAGAATGACACGAAACGAAACAGTCCTGTACGGTGAATACACAAAACAGAAAACAATCACACCACGAAACACAGGTGGGAAAAGGCTACCTAAGTATGATTCTCAATCAGAGACAAGTAACGACACTTGTCTCTGATTGAGAACCCTACCAGGCCAAACACAAAACACAACATAGACATACGAACATAGACAACCCACCCAACTCAAGACCTGACCATACTAAAACAAAGACATAACAAAAAAATAAGGTCAGAACGTGACATTCTTCATGTCCACGGTGAGTAATCGCTGTTCTGATATTCAGAAGTTATTTCGGTCATAAGAGATGCTAGCAGCAACATTATGTACAAAATAAGTAACACAAAACGCCAAAAAAATGAACAAAATAGCACAATTGGTTGGTAAAACGTCAGCCATGTTCTTCGGCTCCATCTTTCCAACTTGTTGTGTAATCTTTATGTCCAATGGCCGATGAGCACCGATACGTTTTATCTATAATTTCTCTGCATTATTTCTCTTCATATGACAAGGATTTGCCAGTAGATTGTCGACTTGATTCATGATGATGACTGCTAGCTAAGACTTTGAAAGTAATGTTGACATGATCAGTCTAATCAAAGCTACTGTACATATGTGATTTGACGTCATTTTATCTATGGCCAATGACCTTGAGCCTTCTTGAAGGGCACTTGTAATTTAACTCTATGGCAAGACCCAAATGGCTGAAATATTGGATGTCTACCTTTACTAAGGATTTAAACTTGGCGATGACGTAGTGTCCCCATGAGTGACACTGCGCAATGCTCCTATTTTCTGCTGGCTCGCCCCACCACCATAGAAAGCATTGAACTAGCCTGAAAAACCTGCATTTTGGAGCTACCTTACTCAAAAAAAACAAAAAATAGACCATGTTTGTATGCGGCTTTATAAACTCAATTATATGTTTTTTTCTCCATTGTTTGCAAACTGATATGTGACACTTATTAATGCCAAAATAACATGCAAAACAGGCGAGCCCCCCCAAAAAATGCATATACATATCTTTTTTTATTTAGATTTTTTGCTAATAATGTGGGGCTCAAAACAGGTGGGGCTCACAGGACAATAAATATCAGGACAATTAATAAAAACAAGGCCAAATCTACACTTCTTATCAAGAAGACAGTGAACGTTCCTCAGTGGCCTAGTTACAGTTTTGATTTACACAGAACCAAAAATATAAACGCAACATGCATCAATTTCACCGATTTTACTGAGTTACAGTTTATATAAGGAAATCAGTCAATTGAAATGAATTCATTAATCTATGAATTTCACAAGACTGGGAATACAGATATGCATCTGTTGGTCACAGATACCTTAAAGAAAAGGTAGGGAGCTGCATCAGAAAACCAGCCAGTATCGAGTGTGACCACCATTTGCCTCATGCAGTGCTACACATCTCCTTCGCATAGAGTTGATAAGGCTGTTGATTATGTCCTGTGGAATGTTGTCCCACTACTCTTCAATGGCTGTGCGACATTGCTGGGTCGTTGGGTCGTCGGCCAGCCTGTCCTCCGGGTTTCATCCTCAATCCAACGGCCAGTCGGAGCATGCCAATCAAGACCTCGAGATGACTCCTTGGTGCCTCATCTCGGCCAACCCCACCACCCGGAGCCAGCAACTCGTGTGGGTGGAGTACGCCCGGAACACACTTCCCTTTTCGGCCACTGGGCTCTCGCCCTTCGAGTGCTCCGTGGGTTATCAGCCCCAGCTCTTCCAGAAGCAAGAGGAAGAGGTGACATAACCTCGGGCCAGATGTTTGTCCGCTGCTATTGGCGTACCTGGCAGAGAGCTCGGTCCGCTCTTCTCAAGATCACCTCCAGGTAATCTTCGACAGGCGGACCGCCACCGGACACCGGCTCCCCGCTTCATCTTGGGCAGAGAGTATGGCTGTCCACCCGGGATCTGCCCCTCCAGGTAGAGTCCCGCAAACTTTCCCCCCCATTTTATCGGCCCTTTCCCCATCTCCAAGATCTACTGTTCATCTTCTGTTGCCGCCTACCGTCTGTATACATCCCATGTTTCTTGTATCAAGGATTAAACCTTTGTCTCACAGCCCTTTGTCTCCTCTTTCTGTTTGTCTGTTGCAGCTCATCTTGTCTCGTCAAGCACAGTTCTCCAGCGTGCCAGTGGCCATCGAAGTTAAAAATTTGCCCACTGAAGCCGGTTACGATTGCCGAACTGCAGTCAGGTCAAGACCCTGATGAGGATGACGAGCACAGAGATTAGTTTCCCTGATACGGCTTCTGAAAGTTTGTGCAGAAAATCTTCGGTTGTGCAAACCCACAGTTTCATGAGCTGTCCGGGTGACTGGTCTCAGATGACAGGTGAAGAAGCCGGATGTGGAGGTCCTGAGCTGGCATGGTTACACGTTATCTGCAATTGTGAGGCCGGTTAGACATATTGACAAATTCTCTAAAACGACTTAAGATAGAGAAATTAACATTCAGTCATCTAGCAACAGCTCTGGTGGACATTCCTGGAATCAGCATGCTAATAGCTCCTTCAAAACTTGAGACATCTGTGGCAATGTGTTGTGTGACAAAACTGCACATTTTAGAGTGGCCTTTTATTGTCCCCAGCACAAGTTGCATCTGTGTAATGATCATGCTGTTTATTCAGCTTCTTGATATGCCACACCCGTCAGGTGGATAGATTGTCTTGGTAAAGAGAAATGCTCACTAACAGGGATGTAAACAAATTTGAGAGGAATAAGCTTTTTGTGCGCATGGAACATTTATGGGATATTTTATTTCAGCTCATGAAACGTAGGACCAACACTTTATAAACTCAGCAAAAAAAGAAACGTCCCTTTTTCAGGACCCTGTCTTTCAAAGATAATTCATAAAAATCCAAATAACTTCCCAGATCTTCATTTTAAAGGCTTTAAACACTGTTTCCCATGCTTGTTCAACGGTCTTTAAGACACTAACAGCTTACAGGTCACAGTTATGAAAACTTAGGACACTAAAGAGGCCTTTCTACTGACTCTGAAAAACACCAAAAGAAAGATGCCCAGGGTCCCTGCTCATCTGCGTGAATGTGCCTTAGGCATGCTGCAAGGAAGCGTGAGGACTGCAGATGTGGCAAGGGCAACAGCGCTACAGGGAGACAGGACGGACAGCTGATCGTCTTCGCAGTGGCAGACCACGTGTAACAACACCTGCACGGGATCGGTACATACGAGCATCACACCTGTGGGACAGGTACAGGATGGCAACAACAACTGCCCGAGTTACACCAGGAATGCACAATCCCTCCATCAGTGCTCAGACTTTCCGCAATAGCTTGAGAGAGGTTGGACTGAGGGCTTATAGGCCAGTTGTAAGGCAGGTCCTCACCAGACATCACTGGCAACAACGTCGCCTATGGGCACAACCCCACCATCGTTGGACCAGACAGGACTGGCAAAAAGTGCTTTTCACTGAAAAATCACAGTTTTGTGGTTGGATTTGCATTTATCGTCGAAGGAATGAGCGTTACACCGAGGCCTATACTTTGGAGCGGGAACGATTTGGAGGTGGTGGGTCCGTCATGGTCCGTCATGTGTCACAGCATCATCGGACTGAGTTTGTTGTTATTGCAGGCAATCTCAACGCTGTGCGTTACAGGGAAGACATCCTCCCTCCTCATGTGGTACCCTTTCTGCAGGCTAATCCTGACATGACCCTCCAGCATGACAATGCCACCAGCCATACTGCTCGTTCTGTGTGTGATATCCTGCAAGACAGGAATGTCAGTGTTCTGCCATGGCGAGCGAGCGAAGAGCACGTATGGAACCTGTTGAATCGGAGAGTGAGGGCTAGGGCCATTCCCCCCAGAAATGTCTGGGAACTTGCAGGTGCCTTGGTGGAAGAGCGGGGTAACATCTCACAGCAAGAACTGGCAAACCTGGTGCAGTGCATGAGGAGGAGTTGCACTGCAGTACTTAATGCAGCTGGTGGCCACACCAGATACTGACTGTTATTTTTGATTTTGTTTAGGGACACATTATTCCTTTTCTGTTAGTCACATGTCTGTGGAACTTGTTCATTTTATGTCTCAGTTGTTGAATCTTGTTATGTTCATACAAATATTTACACATTAAAATAAACGCAGTTGACAGTGAGAGGAGTTTATGTTGCATTCATATTTTTCTTAAGTTCAAATCGGCTTGAACATATATTGCAAGAATTGAAAATGGCTGTCTAGCAATGATCAACAACAAACTTGACAGAGCTTGAATAATTTTTTCAACTACTAATGTGCAAATATTGTACAATCCAGGTGTGCAAAGCACTTATAGACTTACCCCCAAAAGACTCACAGCTGTAATCACTGGCCAAGGTCATTCTAACATAGCATTGCATTCATAACATGCATTCAGGGGTGTGAATGCATACGCAAATGAATATTTCTGTATTTCATTTTCAAGAAATGTGCTAAAATGTCTAAAACATGTTTTCACTTTGTCATTATGGGTATTGTGTGTAAATGGGTAAGAGAGAAAAACATATTTAATCAATTTTGAATTTTAGGCTGTAACACAACAAAATGTGCAATAAGTCATGAATACTTTCTGAAGGCACTGTAAGTTGAAAACACTATAAAAGCTGTGTGTGTGTGAGTGTCCCTTGCTAAAAGACAAAAAGAGCTGTGAATGGATAAGTGATTCACAATTTAGGACCTTGATGGGCCTGGCAACTGTAATAAGCCGTAGTGTGTAATGAAACCATTTTCATGATCATCAGGCAACGCCCTGACAACTGGAACACAGAATTGTTCTTGCAACTTTCCAAAGTAACAATATCTTACAACCGTGTTGGGTGGGACGTTTGGTGGGATGTTGATGGAATGTTCTCCTAACACTCCAAAAACTGGATACAGGAATGTTCTTGCAACGTTCTCATGAAACGTGTCTACAACATTAATATCTAATATTGTGAGAACATGGAAACCATGTCCTGTGTATGTTTGGTGGGACGTTGATGAAATATTCTCCTAACCCTCAGAAAACTGGACACATGAATGTTCTTTCAACGTCCCATGAAACGTGTTTAGAACATTAATATTGTACTGTATATTCGGAGAACATGGCAATCGTATTCTGTTTATGTTTGGTGGAACATTGATGGAATATTCTCCTAAACATTCAGAAACCTGGAAACAAATGTTCTTGCAATGAAAACGTGTCAAGAACATTAAACTACTGCTTGACATTAAGGTAATGTTCTACTAACTTTCACACCTCAACATGCTAAAAAGGTTCTGAGAAGGTTTTTGCTAACATTGATAGAATCTTCCCCTAACTAACTGAAAACTGGACTATCAAACATTAGGGACATTTGGCTCCCGAGCAGTCTAAGGCACTGCATCTCAGTGCAAGAGGCGTCACTACAGTACTTGGTTCGAATCCAGGCTGCATCACATCCGGCCGTGATTGGGAGTCCCATAGGGCGGCGCACAATTGGCCCAGTGTCGTCCAGGTTGGGCCGGTGTAGGTCGTCATTGCTGGCTTTCGCAGCAGAGTTGCAAAGAAAAGCCATATCTCAGACTGGCCAATAAAAAGAAAAGATTAAGATGGGGAAAAGAACACAGACACTGGACAGAGGATCTCTGCCTAGAAGGCCAGCATCTCGGAGTGGCCTCTTTACTGTTGACGTTGAGACTGGTGTTTTGTGGGTACTATTTAATTACGCTGCCAGTTGAGAATTTGTGAGGTGTCTGTTTCTCAAACTAGACACTCTAATGTACTTGTCCTCTTGCTCAGTTGTGCACCGGGGCCGCCCACTCTTCTTTCTATTCTGGTTAGATTCAGGTTGCACTGTTCTGTGAAGGGAGTAGTACACAGCGTTGTACGAGATCTTCAGTTTCTTGGGAATTTCTCGCAAGAAATAGCCTTCATAGTTCAGATACTCAACTAGTCTAAAGAAGACCAGTTTTATTGCTTCTTTAATCAGGACAATAGTTTTCAGCTGTGCTAACATGATTGCAAAAGGGTTTTCTAATGATCAATTAGCCTTTTAAAATGATCAACTTGGATTAGCTAACACAACGTTCCATTGGAACACAGGAGTGATGGTTGCTGATAATCGGCCTCTACCCCTCTGTAGATATTCCATAAAAAATCAGCCGTTTCCAGCTACAATAGTAATTTACAACATTAACAGTGTCCACAATGTATTTCTGATCAATTCTGTTATTTCAATGGACAAACAAATTGCTTTTCTTTCAAAAACATGGACATTTTTAAGTGACCCCAAACTTTTGAACGGTAGTGTAAATATTTGGACAAGGAATGTCGGAGCAGCATAGACTAAAATACAGTAGAATAGAATAGAGTATATACATATGAGATGAGTAATGCAAAATATGTAAACATTAAAGTGACTTGTGTTCTATTATTAAAGTGCCTGGTAATTTCAAGTCTATGTATATAGGGCAGAAACCTCTAAGGCGCTGGTGATTTTATTTTTATTTTTATTTTACCTTTATTTAACTAGGCAAGTCAGTTAAGAACAAATTCTTATTTTCAATGACGGCCTAGGAACAGTGGGTTAACTGCCTGTTCAGGGGCAGAACGACAGATTGATGGCTATTTAACAGTCTGATGGCCTTGAGATAGAAGCTGTTTTCCAGTTTCTCGGTCCCAGTTTGATGCATCTGGATTTTTGTTCACCTTTTCCACAGGCAAGCAACATGTAATTTGCCAGTCTGTCCAGAGGAAAGAAGGTGGCCCTATCATCATTGGGTGTGTTGACCACAGGAGGGGCCAGTATTGCTCTGATGCTTCACCAGTCTGTGAAATCTTCAGATCGGGTGCTTCGTCCACCATCTTATCCATAGACTTACAGTAGCATGCTTTCATCTCTTGATCATGCCAGGTTACTTCACCTCCTTTATGTTATTATCACATGTGAGAGGATGTTAAAAACATGTTGGATTTGTTTTGTTTTACAGTATTTGATGTGGATATCAGGTGTAAAAGCAGGTGTGTTCTGCCTGTCAGTATGGAATGCATGGCCTTCTGAAATCTTGTAGGAGTCTCCCACATAGAGACTGAAGTCAAGGTGCTTGCTGAAGAGGTGAGATCAACTGACTTGTTACTAAAGCATACATTCCAACATTGAGTATTCAGCTTTTTTAACTACTAATGACAAATACAAATGGACCTTTTTGTAATATATAAAACAAACTCACACAAAACCCTGACAACAACAAAGAAAATGGGAATAGATGCGTTAAAGAGGTGAATGGAATGCAGACCGTGGGGATAGAAAAAGGACACCGGATTGGAGCACATTCAACAAATCTGAAGAAATATGTGTTTTATGAGTGTGGGCACGGTTTATAATCTGCCTCTGGCTGTCCTTGCAGACATGAAGGAGAAGACTACATGTTCTCCTTATTGACAGGGTACTGTGAGCCCCTTACTGGGGTCACAGTGAGAGAAGGGCTCTCCTACAAGCCTTATTTTCCTGGCCAAGCCATTAGCATGGCTACTCCTATCTACAATGAGGTTCTAGAGTTTTAGGATGGGGAGTTACCTACATTGTGTGTAGATTAGACTCTTTTCCTTGTCAAACTAGGATATCACACATCGGTACAAAAGATGTGCACGTGTTCAACTCTTTTTCCTAACGACATCTCTCCACAGGCACCCCAGCCACTATGAGCCAGGTGATGGGCAGCGGACCCTAAGCACGATCAGAGGAAGCAAATGGGATTGAAGGTGTGTGGATCTCAATTATACTCCTCAAGCTGCCTACTTTTTTGGGCATCGGAGTAATAAAACGTTTTATCTCATGTCGTTGATACTTCTGATGGATGCCAATGACGGTACTTTTGCTATTTCTCTTCTCTACAGCTATTCATGGAGTCTGCAATCTTGGTACCATTGGTCTTTTACATGAAGAGAGACAGGTGGTGGGACCAAAATAAGACAACTTCATCCAATGCTTTTGATCCCTCTGGTGGCAATGCTGCACTTTTGATTGACTACGGAAAGACTCCTCACTTCAGAATTATTCACTTTATTCCTGTTTCTTTAATCTACCCCCCATTTCATCCGCTGATATTTAGCTAAGTATTTCACCCACTGATATTTAGTTTAGCATTTGTCTTTTTTTTAATTTTTACTGTGATCAATAATTTCAAGCAGTTTTTCCATCACTGATAATGACTCCTTTTAGGTCAGGATTCATGATCGACAGCACTAAATCAACGTGGGACAGGTGTTAGAAAAACTGGTCCATTAATTCAATTCAATTCAATTGACTTTATTGACATGGCAAGTTCATTATTACTTACATTGTCAAAGTATACATATCGAAAAATAAAATGAAAATGTATTTATATATAAATAAATGGTGGGACCAACAGCAATAATAATAGTCATAGTGGACATGGACCATTAACAACTTCAACAACAATACATTAAAGCAGTGGTAGTAGACCAGTGTCAACATGACTGAGAAGACACATGACATGGTATGAAAGACAAAACAAAACAAGATGGGAAATATTATTGACATTACTTTGCACTTTTCACTGGCTGTCCCTCAGGTTATGGCAGGGGGAAACATATTTGGCTGCCAAAACTGCACATTTTGGCTTTTCACCCAATAAATATTTTATTTTTTCTTCATCTTTTATAGTTTCAAATTCTTTGTATTGAATTATAATTTGGGGAAAGAAATATTTTCTTACGTCTGAATATTTGTCACAGTGTAATAGGAAATGCAGCTCTGTCTCTACCTCTCCCCTGGAGCAGAGTGAGCACAGCCTGTCCTCTCTGGGCAGCCAGGTTTGTCTGTGACGACCGGTCTCTATAGCCAGACTGTACTCACTGAGTCTGTACCTAGTCAATGTTTTCCTCAGTTTTCTATCAGTCACAGTGGTCAGATAGTCTGCCATTATCTCACATAAACATTCTGTAGAACTGTTGTGTGTAAATACTGGAGTCGTTCCACCAATTCGATGCCTTTTGAGAAGTATAAGTTGGCAAAAAACAACAACATTGAATTCACCTAATTATAACATTGTCATACAGAGCACTTGTAAAAAAAAAAATCGTTTTCCCATTTTAAAGTTAAATAAATAAAAAAGTGCCTATTAAGTGTCATAAAGTAACAGGGTTGACAATTTCATCTTAAATCAGCCATAAATCCCCTTGTGACAGGAAGCTTGTGTGCAACAGGGAGTGGCAATTAAATGCAAGCTTCACAAAAAATGAAATTATTAAAACAGTTCTAGCCTATCCATGGGTAACAGGGTTGACATGTTATGCTTGACCTGCTCAGTGTTCTTCCACAAAACACCAGAAAATGGCCAAATATAGTAGAACCAGCTCCCATGATTTTACTATGAATAAAAATCTAATTGTATTGGTCACATACACATATTTAGCAAATGTTATTGCAGGTGTAGCAAAAAGCTTACAAGCATTTCACTATTAGATGTCCAATTTCACCATATTAAAGCAAGCATTCAGTTCACGTAACAGGGTTGACCTTAAAATAAAGTACAAAACCAATACTGACTGAGGTACTGAGGGATAAATAACGATGGTGAGCAGGTGTGCGTAATGATGGTGCCAAGACCGGTGGTTAATACACCGCTGACGTCAAGCATTGGAGAGGGAGTAGGTGTGACACTTGGAGACATTTTGGGGTTAAGAGGTGACACAGAGTTGATGGAGCGACATATCAAAATGCTGAATTTTGGCACTTCAGCAAGTCTTTATTCATATTAAAAATTAGATTTATTGAATTTTCCGTGTTGTCTAAATTAAAGAGTACTTCATATAACAAGGTTTTAAAATGCAATATTGGTGCACGATTTCTACTTGAAATATCAAAGAGATGGAAAAGGAACCCATTTCCCACTTAATGTGTAATAAATCCAATACATTTTCAATGACTAGATGTGTGTTTTTTGGAGGTAATGAAGGGGAAGGGTAATTCATTACTTTCTTCATAATGTATATGAATGGAAGTTGGGCATTATGGACCCCTGATACATGCAATGACTTGGGGCATGTGAATGCATGCACAAAACAAAAAAAACTGATGAACAGCACTGCATTAATGCAATGTACATATGTATGAGTCAGCTGTATTGTTTGAAAGGAAGTCATTGTAAGATACTGAACACTACTCTCTCTGCTCATCTTCATTCCAAAGCATGTCTATTTAGCTTTGAGTCATGTTGGCTCATTCTGGCTCAACATACTCACTGTAAAATGTCCTGATCGTCAACTGCACGTTGCATTGAGTAGAGAAAAAGTATTCCAGTATATAGGATTTTGAAAGCAAAGCCCATCTATAGTGCAAGTACACACCTGAACTTTGCATATCTTAAAACACTGCCCAAGTGCATTTGTTTTTCACGCTATCTTCAACAATATTTCAACGCTGTGATGAGATTTGTCCTCCAACTATATTAGTAATAGGGAAATATAATTTCTTCATATGTTCAGGTGCATCCAACATGCATTGCAATCAGTGCTAATTTGAAGATACTGTATGTGTATAGCTGTTCCTCTTACTAGCCAAAACACACTGCATTGTCCTGGTTTAAATAAGGGGTTGAGGTAGCTGAATATAAATGATTAAACCCAATCGATATCATGTCTGTTATAGCGTGAAGTATTTTGTTGACATGAAGCTAACGTTAGCTAGCTAAAGGAAACAGAAGTGTCAATGTAGCGGAAGTGGTACTGCCCTGAACGATTCGAGGAGAGACACTGAGGACGGAGGCTGCATTGTCCAGAGAAAAAGCAGGAATTAGAGCCGTAAAAATTGTGAGTTTGTATACTCGGGACCCGAGAAAAGTTCATTTTTGCCTTATGTTTTTATTTCGTGTGTTCAATATTACACAGTATATCCGTTTCGGTGTAATTATAGTCGTTAGCCATCATGCTAGCTCGCTAACTTTAATTATACAACGCTCCTCGGTGAAGTGTGCTGAACAAGGACTTGTTTTCTAGGTGGCTAGTAAGCTAACTGAGCTCCTGCCAAACTAGCTAGCTAGGCCATGTACGCGAATTGAAAATGGTTAGCTAACTTATCAGCTATAACTGATAAAGCGGGTAACATGAACTAAATCGTAGTGTAAAATAACCATTGACCTATTCCTACTGAAATGGACATGCGAAAAGTCGATAACCGCAGACATCGTATTTAGAGCTAGCTAGCTAGCTACTCCTAGCCATTTGACCGACCTCCACTATTCTGAGGTGGTGTGCTGCAGCTAGCTGTCGACTAGCATCTATAGCTAGCGTCTTACAGGCAGAACACAGGCCTTTGCGGCTGACCCGCAACGTTAGCCGGATAATTGTTTTGATTCAATAACAACACATATGTCTAAGCCAGCTAGTCAACTACTTTAAATTATATCGTTTGACAAGGATAGTAACCAACGTTACCGTTTGCGAGTTAAAGTTAGTTACATCAAGCCTCTTACCGCAACGTTAACTAGCTAGCAAATGACCCGCCATTCAACCATCGTTGTTTTAATATCGCATTAAATTGGCTAACGTTAGCTAGTAATAACCAACACGTTAACGCTAGATGGCAAAACAATATACATAACATATATGCCCCACTAAAGAGGTTAGGTAGTTAATATATACATACACCAATCGACATTAACCGTCCTATATATTTATTTATTGAAATTAGCTACTATATTTATTGATTTCAAACGGGGTAGCTAGCTAGGGGCGGGTGAAGACACATCGAAAGGTTATTAATGTCGATTGATTGTTCTGTCAGAATTGGATAGCAGTAGTAAAGTTAACTAGCTTCTAGATAACTCAACGATATGTAAAGGTAGCTTGCTAAATTGATGAAATTATTGACCCATTAATATACATCCCTGGTTAGCAATTTTATGCATGTAGTCTTACAAGTTGTGTAGTGAGTGGTGCCGCCCTACGGCCCCACTACGCATTACTGCCACTACTATCTAGTACAAGCTTGCGTGCAAGAACACATTCAGGACATGAACACACCACCATGCCTAGTTGTATGGAACTCTTACAATGGCGGCCATGCACCAGTAAAACATTAAGGCTAAGTGTAGTTCTACATAGCTACCTGTTTTAGCTAACATTCAAATGCAATCATTCAAATTCATAGAAAATTGCATAATCATGGCGCAAATCACTGAAATCACTTATTTATCTATATTTCAAATGGCCTTAGTCCTGGTAATATGAAAGTAGGCAATATCAGAGTCCCCTAGACATTAATTCATAAGAATGGCCTAATCTATCTAAAAACCAAGAGAAGGAACATGAACATTAATCAGTTAGATTAACCTACTGCCCTGTGTCACCTCTCAGCAGTTTGAATAAATTTTGTAATTGACTAGTCATATGTAGGGTGCTATAGGTATATCTAATATCAATAGTCCTTTCCTTCATCTGCACAGATATGAGAAAAAGGCCCACCAGACTATTTCGATACACTCCTAACATTCTGCACTCTTTTTTTTCTCACAGACTGAAAAATGGACAAGAACGACCTGGTACAAAAGGCCAAGCTCGCTGAGCAGGCTGAGCGCTATGACGATATGGCTGGGGCCATGAAGTCTGTGACGGAGCAGGGTGGGGAGCTCTCCAATGAGGAGCGCAACCTGCTGTCGGTGGCCTACAAGAACGTTGTGGGGGCACGCCGCTCATCCTGGCGGGTCATCTCCAGCATTGAGCAAAAGACAGAGGGCAATGAGAAGAAGCAAGCCATGGCCAAGGAGTACCGGGAGAAGATTGAAACCGAGCTGCAGGACATCTGCAACGATGTGCTGGTAAGAACTGTTGTGGTCCACCCTCTGAAATATAACTTTTACATTTCTCTCTAGGTAGGTATGCTGATTTCAATAATTTTTGTCTTCTCTTTCAGGGACTTCTTGACAAGTACCTGATTGCCAATGCCACTGCAGCTGAGAGCAAGGTGTTCTACCTGAAAATGAAAGGCGATTATTATAGATACCTGTCTGAGGTAGCAGCTGGGGATGCAAAAAAGAGTAAGTAAACAAGACATAGTTTATTTAGTTGTATGAAATACACCAAATCACATAATGACTGCTAATGGATCAGATGTCTGGATAGAGGAATATGTTAAAATATTCCCTAAAGATGTGATGAATTGTACTGCTACACACTAAGTGCTCAAATTCATCCTCTCCCTTGTTGCTTTTAAAGCCACAGTGGATAATTCCCAGCAGGCATACCAGGATGCTTTCGACATCAGCAAGAAGGAGATGCAGCCAACACACCCCATCAGGCTCGGCCTGGCCCTCAACTTCTCTGTCTTTTACTATGAAATCCTCAACAACCCTGAGAAGGCCTGCACCTTGGCCAAGACGGTGAGAGAGCGACTTCAAGTGCCAAATCATGCCGCCTCAGCTTTCACCCCCAAGACAATAAAAAAGTGCTTCACTCAAAGAATGCAGAGCCATTGTGACATGTCTTATCTTGCCAGTTTCTGCATTTGTAAGAAGGCACTTTGGCTCAGTTTGCAAACATGAAATTGGATCTAAAAATGTGCCCATCCTGCAGTTATTTCAGCATACCACTATTTTAACAAATGACTGGCGTGACAATAACTTAGTGCATTTGTATAGCAAAGGGATAGCTGTGTACTGGAATAACTGGTGGCAATTTAGCATTCTATTCTTAGTGTAATTTCTTCTTTTACAGGCATTTGATGAAGCCATCGCTGAACTCGACACCTTAAATGAGGATTCCTACAAAGACAGTACTTTGATCATGCAACTACTAAGGGACAACCTGACTGTAAGTCTTTTCTTTCTTCTTTTTTTGTATAATTATTAAATGGCTTGACACCAATTCCTCTTAATGTAATTGCTTCAAGTCAACCCATTGATGCTTCCAGTTACATGCATATGTTTTGTTCATTTCTATGGCATGGTGTAGAAGATACCAAATTCAGGTTTGGGGAGTATAATGTAACAAACTTCTTTTTTTTTGCAGCTGTGGACATCGGAAAACCAGGGAGATGAGGGAGAGACCGGAGAAGGGGAAAACTAATGGAATTGCACTGTTAATCTATCTACACTCTTAAACACAAACAGCTTATAAACATCCACCTCCACTCCATCAACCCCTCCCCCCTCTGTATGACAAGCAGCCGGAATTGTTCCTGACCAACTAGTTTATCCCTCTCAGGTCACTGAGGCGACAGGGTAATGTCCAGGTTGTCATTTTGTTTGTGAAAATAATGTGGTTCTATTGAGTAGCGAGTCCATGTTGCTGTTATTTAGTTGTTTTTTTTGTGTGTGTGTGCGCTAAATTGGGTGTGTGAATGACTGACTGTTGGGGGCGGGGGTTGTTAATTCTAATCGTCCTTAATTCCTTTGTTCCACCTAGCTGGTTGTGCATATTTTGTTACGGTCATTTTTTTTTGTGATTTGTCATGGTATTGCAGATTTAACGTATGGTTATTAAACTGGCAGTTAATTTTCACCAATGCTGTGATGCTAAGTGTTATATTTTCTTCCCCACATCACTATTGCTTTTAAAATTCAGACAGTACAATCCTGTATTTAACTAACAGTGCAATTCTGCTGTGTGCTCATACAGAAAGGAGGCAGGCTGTATTGTGACACTGGCATCTGGGCGTTTTGCTCTATAATCACTTTCACAATTTCAAGGTTTGATTAAGGGACCCCTTACTTCGCCATGTTAGATTTCCCCATTATAAGACATTCCACCAGAATTGTATTAGGCTTTATGAAAGGCAGAACTCTTTTTGAACAAAGTGGATTATTGTCCTAATGGTATAACTCAATGTTCAAGATCAAGCGCTGCTTGAACTCAATACAATGAAAATTGTATGTGCTTAAATGTTCCATGTATTTTGCAAGATTGACTATCTTTCTTTAAAACCTAAAGTAACTGAACGTTTTTTCAAAAATGTCTTATCACACTGTATCAACCCTGCTTGCAAAATATTCCTCTTAAAGCGGTTGTTTTCTCCAATGTTTCTGTGCCTGGTTTCCTATTAGACACTTCAAAATGGAAGACATGTTCATGTCGCTTGTTTGACTGCCAAGAAGTTGAAATTAAGCTTAGACCGTCTTCTATTCTCTCTTAGAATCTCAACATATTTGTTATGTATGTTCTATGGTTTGTAAGGTATGTCATAATTTGCTCTCATGCCCCTAAACTCTACTGCTTTGAACATAAGCCTCTGAAGCCATTGCTGTACAATTTATTGTGAAGCAGCAGATTGGAGAGCCAACTCATACCACAACCCAAGTAAGAAGCAGTGTCACAAATTCACAATATCAACACAACCATTACATCCCACATAGAGTAAGACACTCATCTACATATAGCGGCCAGTCTGCTTTCTTAGAGTCAATTCTCATCTTTATCTGAATAAATAAAATGTGGAACAGGCTATCTTGCTTTGTTTTTACTGACCAGTATTCTTTCTTGACAAAAATGTGCTCCTATAACCAGGTTTCTATTAAACCTTTTCATGTGATTAAAGTACATGTTGGAGAATTGGTTTTAATGACAGGCCTGATGGAAACAGCTGATTTGACTTTCCAAATGTCGACAAAACAAAATATGCTAGACAAGGAGGGCTCATTTTGTGTCGGTAAAATTGATTGTACGAGATGTGGATGGAAATGCTTTTATACATTAATATCGACAAAAGCATTATATCGAAGTAAACTTGCAGTCTCACGATATGTTGTGTGGTACTCCCACTGACCCAGGAAAGACATGATGGTTGATGCTTGGCTGCCTTTTGACAAATGCAAATTTAATGTAGTATAGGCTATCCTACTTGCACTGTATCTGCGAGCTGTTTAGAGCACACGCGCCAGAACAATATAGCTGAAAATGTTTTGTGACAAAGTCATCAGTGAACTTAATAATTAGATGGAAACCCATTCAACTTTTAGTCTTTATTTGGTACATGGGAATTTAACAGTCAAGTTGTTTTTGTGTACTACGTCATCACGCATGTCAATTTGATGGAAACATCAAATTGTTTTTTAAAATAATATTGTTATGAAAATCTGTTGCCAATTGGGTGGAAACCTAGCTTGAGACAGTCTATTTTCACAGTGGCACATGGTTGTCAAAAGTTAGAATAGCTAAAAGTAGCTATTAATGAAATTGGGAAAACAGGTTATAGATTAAATATTTATCTTGCAAAAAACATCCCAGTTTCACTTAGGTAATAATTTGTAAACTGTCAAAGTCCAAGTGAAATACGGTTGTGTTTAAGATTTTTTTTAAAGGCAGAATGTCATCTTTATTATTCAACAGTATTTACAAAGTACATTATTGTACAATCATTGGTTTTTGCCAATTATCAACCTGGTCTCTGAGCATTTTCTATTATTCTGTATGTCAATTCTAGATAACATATAGTAAATAGACTATATTTCATATGGCATGTATTAATTTTGTGGATTTCCATCTCCCATTTCGTATGATATGTTATGAATTCTAGCTAGCTGGCTAACGTTAGCTAGGCTAGGGGTTAGGGTTAAGTTTAGGAGTTACATTAATAAGGGCAAGGGTTAGAGTTAGATAATATAAGTAGTTGCAAAGTAGCTAAAAAAGTAGTAAGTATACTGAACACATAAACGCAACATGCAACTTCAAATATTTTACTAAGTTACAGTTCATATAAGGAAATCAGTCAATTTAAAATACATTAGGCTCTAATCTATGGATTTCACATGACTGGGAATACAGATACTGTATGAATCTGTTGGTCACAGATACCTTTAAAAAAATAGGTAGGGGCACAGATCAGAAAACTAGTCAGTATCTGGTGTGACCACCAATTGCCCCATGCAGCACTACAAATCTCCTTTGCATAGAGTTGATGAGGCTGTTAATTGTGGCCTGTGGAATGTTGTCCCACTCTTCTTCAATGGCTGTGTAAAGTTGCTGGATATTGGCGGGAACTGGAACATGCTGTAGTACACATCAATCCAGAGTATCCCAAACATGCTCAATGGGTGACATGTCTGGTGAGTATGCAGGCAATGGAAGAATTGGGACATTTTCAGCTTCCAGGAATTGTGCATAGATCCTTGCGACATGGGGCCGGCCACGCATTATCATGCTGAAACATGAGGTGACATTTTCTGGCAATAGCTCTGGTGGACATTCCTGCAGTCAGCATGCCATTTGCATGCTCCGTTAAAACTTGAGACATCTGTGGCATTGTGTTGTGGGACAAAAACACATTTTAGAGTGGCCTTTTATTGTCCCCCAGCACAAGGTGCACCTCTGTAATAATCATGCTGTTTAATCAGCTTCTTGATATGCCACACATGTCAACTGGATGGACTATCTTGGCAAAGGAGAAATGCTCACTAACAGGGATGTAAACAAAGATAAATAAGCTTTTTTGAAAATGTCTGGGATCTTTTATTTCAGCTGATGAAACATGGGACCAACACTTTACATGTTGCATTTATATTTTTGTTAAGTGTAGTTGAAAAGTTGCTAATTAGCTACAATTATGAGATTCAAACTCTCAACCTTTTATACACCCACCCATCCACCCTACTTTTCTTTTTTGCCTAAAGTAACCATATGTCTTATGTAACCATACAGTACCAAACGTATTCTAATTTAGGATAACGAATTTACGTTTACGCTACGTCTAGTATATGAGACGAGGCTGCAGTGATGTATACACCTGTCACTCATTTATTTTAACAAATGTTGGACTTTTACATTTTCTGTTTTTTCGAATCCCAGAATGTAGCTTTTCAATGTACGGGACTACTTTTTCACGCAGAAGATTTATTCGGGCCGCGTCGACATAGTTTATCATGGCCACGGAGTGACAAGGTTGGTGTTTCACAAGGGAACGCCGTTGGGGTCTTTGAGTGTCAAAAAATATACACGTCAAATAACACTATTTAAGGAGTCCGTAAGCTTTTAAATTTGACACGTCAAGTCACAGTTCTATTATAGAATGTTGTGTGCTGGGTTTGTGTTAGCAAAGCACCACTACTATCAGTAGCACTCAAAGCTGTACTAAAAAAGTCTGCGAACAACACAGGCAAACGGTGTGTTTACAATACCGAGTTGGTAATAAGGTATTATTTGTTAGACCAGATGGGAAAACGTTTGTGTGAGCATTTGGAATAAGATATATATATATATATATATATATATATATATATATATATATATATATATATATATATATATATATATATCTATATATATATATATATATATATATACAGATGTTATTAGCAACTTCTAGAGTAGCTAGCTAGCTTTAGCTTGGTACCTAGCTAGCGTCAATGCAACCAGCCTGAAACTGCAGTCATTTTCAATATTCTAAGCAATGATGTAGGAATCGTAAGTATTAGCTACGTAGCCACTTGTTGTTCGCCTATTGGAACTGAACTTAAGTTTATGAAAAATAACTAGCTAGCCATCTACTTATTCCTGTTGCCCATAGCTAAAACCATAAGCAGCTAGTTAGCATCGTTCGTGGACTGTGGGTGTTCGCAGACTTTTTTAGTGCAGCTTTGACAGTGCTACTGATAGTGGTGCTTTGCTAACACAAATCCAGCACACACAATATTCTATAACTGTGTTACTTGTGTGAGGTTCTGTGTTATACACGATAGCCCGTTACCATATCATATGTGATGGAATATTATTTGCTGTTGGCTTGTGTGGGTATATGTGTTATGCAACATAGCTGACTTGAGACATTGTTAACAGTTTCAGGGCCATGGGCCTTTCTCGTGATGGGAAAAATACAGAATAACATACAGAACGTAGTGTAGGGAACAAACGGTATTTTGTTAGATAGCAGGAGCCAGGTGCCTGATAACTGTATCGAGCATGGGCGCATAGATATTCTACACAACTACAACGACTGACCGCTGAAGCGCCTAGGCGGGTGGGACCAGCTCGGGCGCCAACAATCAACGATAGGCTGAGTGAGTTTAAACCACGCCCAGTCTCTACTCTGACAGGCCGGCTCGGAAGCAGGAACCTCTTCTGTCAAAGAGTATATTATAATTTTGTCAGAAACAAGTCAGTTCTCTGTTTGCCCTGCGAGGTGTGACAGAGAGCCCGTATATATTGCATTTACCACTTATTGCTTAGCTAATAAAAAGTACCTAGTATACAATCGGTGACTCATTGTCATATTTATCCTGACACGAGATTCGAATGACACAACCCTTAACACTTGATGTGTCAAATTTAAAAGCTTATTTGAAGCGTCAAATAGTGTTCTATGACGTGTATCTTTTTGACACGCAAAGACCCAAACAGCGTTCCCTACTGTAGTTTAATGACCAAAAAAAACTACTTTTATAGGTCAGCACTTTGTAAATTAAGTAATCTGACTGCGCTCTGTTTCCACCTTGGGCATTTGAATAAGGTCAGTGTTGGAGGATTTTTATCAATAATGACTAAATAGTGTATACATTTTATGTGGAATTATAACTAACATTAATTAACATAATTATAACAATTATAACATAATTATAATAACAACAGGAGAAATGTCTGGTCCCCATCCAGGGAGGGGAAAAACCGTAGGACTTGCAATAGATTGTGTAACATGTGGTAACATAAGAAACAATATGTGTGTGTTGGAATTGCATTGAAAAGTAGCTAAGTCATTGTCCAAGAGGAAGAGAGACAATGTCCAAGAAGAGGAGGGACATATTGTAACGGTTTCCTTTGGGTGAAGTAGAGGCGGACCAAAATGCAGCGTGGTTTCTTTGATTCATGTTTAATGACAAAACGAAAAAACACGAACACTACAAAACAATAAATGTGGAAAACCAAAAACAGCCCTATCTGGTGCAAAACACAGAGACAGGAACAATCACCCACAAACACACAGTGAAACCCAGGCTACCTAAATATGGTTCCCAATCAGAGACAATGACTAACACCTGCCTCTGATTGAGAACCATATCAGGCCAGACATAGCAATAGACAAACAAGACATCCAACATAGAATGCCCACCCAGCTCACGTCCTGACCAACACTAAAACAATGAAAACACACACGAACGATGGTCAGAACGTGACACATATTAAAAGCTATGACGCTATGTGTGATATAAAACCTAATGAACATGTGATTAAGAGCAGAGCTCTCGGAAATAAATGCTACTGATTACTTTTAAGGCTGGTCTCTGTCCATTTTATGCAAATAAGGATCTTACAAATTCTTAGAATTTTTAATTGAATTGGTTAATGAACATATAGGAATCAAAATTCCTCTAACAGTCAGTCATTCTCTAATAATATAGATTTATAAATGCTATTTTCTGGAATTTATTTTGATTTCATTAGTGATGCTGGAATTGATGGCAATCACCAGTCCGCCAACTTGGCTAGTGACCGTACCTAGCTAGCTGACATTAGACTAACGTTAGCTAACTAGCTATCTATGTAAGTTGCTAAATAGCTAGCAAGCCATGTAGCTAAGCAAACAAGTTGTATTTCAAACAAATGACAGAATCGTTTGAATGCTACCTGCTAGAAATCTGCAATCTGTTTCAACTACGAACGTTGTAGTTAATTTAACTCACTGCGTACCAAGCATCGATGATCATGTCACCAGAATAAGATCTTTGATTTTTATTGGAAAGGAGCATCAAGCAAATTCCCTTGCACTTTCAGCACCCTGGGAAGTTCATAATTTATTAGCCCTTATTTATCTGTAGCCTAATAAACAGCTCGTTTTCCTGAAGAGTTGTAGTGGGAGGACCACACAACATGCCATAGTGTGACTCCAAAGCCTTGTTTCCATTGGCATTTAAAATTAGGGCCAAGTTTGAGCTGGCTCAAATGGAATTCTGAAATTCGAGCTGGGTTGATGGAAAACCAGTGCAGCCCAGTTTCACAACTGGTGCCAAAGGTGACAGCTCCCTCTTTTTCCCCTGCCCCGCTACAAAGTTTCTACAAAGGCGGTCACTGAGTCCAAGGTGCTAAAGGAGCTCCTTGAACTTGACCCCCAAAAAACATATGGGTCAGATGGTTTAGACCCTTCTTTAAGGTTGCTGTCCCTATCATCGCTAAGCCTATCCCTGACCTTTTTAACCTGTCTTCTCTCTGGGGAGATTCCCATTGCTTGGAAGGCAGCCACGGTTAGTCCTTTATTTATTAAAGGGGGAGATCAAGGTATCCTATCTGTTATAGGCCTATTTCTATTTTGCCCTGTTTATCAAACATGGTGGAAAAAGTTGTCAATAATCAACTGACTGGCTTTCTTGATGTCTATAGTTTTCTCTCTGGTATGCAATCTGGTTTCCGCTCAGGTTACGGATGTGTCACTGCAACCTTAAAGGCCATTCTGATCCTCAGCTCGTCAATTCCGTTATGTGCCACAGGTGACACCTCCCCTTCCACCCCCACCCAAGAGACAGACCATGTGTCTCAAGTTCCAGGTCAGATAAACTAACTAGCCTAAATCTGTAAGAGACTTGGTAACATCATATAAGATAGCAGTCAATGAAATAGTGCAAAACAGTCTCCAACTCAACGTCAGTTTGTATTATGTTGTCTGCCATTTTCAGTCTCTATCTTCTTCACTCTCTCCGTGTTTGCAGGATGAACAGCACTGGTTAATCATACCCGTTGTCCTCCCAGTACATAGGGGAACTGCACCCTGATGTCACAGAGGCCATACTCTACCAGAAGTTCTCTCCTGCTGGACCCATCATGTCCATCTTTGTCTGTCGTGATGTCATCACTCGCAGGTCCCTAGGATAAGCCTACATCAACTTCCAGCAGCCCACTGATGGTAATATTTTTCTATTCAGATTTTTACTACGTATCAATCATGGACAAATAGACATAAGCTGATGGTAACTGACACCATATGAGAGCTTTGTCTGTCTCTAACTAGAGCCACTCCAAAGGTCAACTACATTGAAGTAGACTTTGATATTTGCTTTGATCAGCTGGATGGCAAGATTAATCCTGCTAATTGATTAATATTCCAATGATTAAAGCAATTAAATATATTAGTTTATTCATGGACATTTCTGTGTTGAGCTGATGTTTGATGCAGTGGATGTGTACTCAAAAAAAAAATTCTGCGGAATGTGCTCTGGATACGATGAACTATGAGGTCCTCAAGGGTCGACCTACCAGGGCTACGGAAGTCTGGAGCTGGAAACATTTTTATCAAGAACATGGACATGGACATGCCCCACTGACAACAGTGGGGCAAAAAAGTATTTAGTCAGCCACCAATTGTGCAAGTTCTCCCACTTAAAAAGATGAGAGGCCTGTAATGTTCATCATAGGTACACTTCAACTATGACAGACAAAATGAGGGGGAAAAAATCCAGAAAATCACATTGTAGGATTTCTTTTTGAATTTATTTGCAAATTATGGTGGAAAATAAGTATTTGGTCACCTACAAACAAGCAAGATTTCTGGCTCTCACAGACCTGTAACTTCTTCTTTAGGAGGCTCCTCTGTTCTCCACTCGTTACCTGTATTAATGGCACCTGTTTGAACTTGTTATCAGTCACACTCCAAACTCCACTATGGCCAAGGCCAAGACCAAAGAGCTGTCAAAGGACACCAGAAACAAAATTGTAGACCTGCACCAGGCTGGGAAGACTGAATCTGCAATAGGTAAGCAGCTTGGTTTGAAGAAATCAACTGTGGGAGCAATAATTAGGAAATGGAAGACATACAAGACCACTGATAATCTCCCTCGATCTGGGGCTCCACGCAAGATCTCACCCCGTGGGGTCAAAATGATCACAAGAACGGTGAGCAAAAATCCCAGAACCACATGGGGGGACCTAGTGAATGACCTGCAGAGAGCTGGGACCAAAGTAACAAAGCCTACCATCAGTAACACACTACGCAGCCAGGGACTCAAATCCTGCAGTGCCAGACGTGTCCCCCTGCTTAAGCCAGTACATGTCCAGGCCCGTCTGAAGTTTGCTAGAGAGCATTTGGATGATCCAGAAGAAGATTGGGAGAATGGGCAACGAAGGAGTGGCTTCGTAAGAAGCATTTCAAGGTCCTGGAGTGGCCTAGCCAGTCTCCAGATCTCAACCCCATAGAAAATCTTTGGAGAGAGTTGAAAGTCGGTGTTGCCCAGCAACACACCCCCAAACATCACTGCTCTAGAGGAGATCTGCATGGAGGAATGGGCCAAAATACCAGCAACAGTGTGTGAAAACCTTGTGAAGACGTTTGACCTCTGTCATTGCCAACAAAGGGTATATAAAAGTATGGAGAAACTTTTGTTATTGAAAATACAGATACTTATTATCCACCATAATTTGCAAATAAATTACATAAAAAATCCTACAATGTGATTTTCTGGATTTTTTTCTCATTTTGTCTGTCATAGTTGAAGTGTACCCATGATGAACATTACAGGCCTCTCATATTTTTAAGTGGGAGAACTTGCACAATTAGTGGCTGACTAAATACTTTTATCACATTTACAAAAGTATTCAGACCCTTTACTCAGTACTTTGTTGAAGCACCTTTGGCAGCGATTACAGCATTGATTGTTCTTAGGTATGACACTACAAGCTTGGCACACCTGTATTTGGGGAGTTTCTCCAATTCTTCTCTGCAGATCCTCTCAAGCTCTGTCAGGTTGGATGGGGAGTGTTACTGCACAGCTATTTTCAGGTCTCTCCAGAGATGTTCGATCGGGTTCAAGTCCTGGTTCTGGCTGGGTCACTCTAGGACATTCAGAGACATGTCCCGAAGTCACTCCTGTGTTGTCTTGGCTGTGTGCTTAGGGTTGTTGTCCTGTTGGAAGGTGAACCTTTTTTGGTACCATTCCCCAGAGCTGTGCCTCGACACAATCCCGTTTCTGAGCTCTACAGACAATTCCTTCGACCTCATGGCTTGATTTTTGCTCTGACATGCACTGTCAACTCTGGGACCTTACATACACAGGTGTGTGCCTTTCCAAATCATATCAAATCAATTGAATTTACCGCAGGTGGACTCCAATCAAGTTGTAGCTACATCTCAAGGATGATCAATGGAAACAGGATGCACCTGAACTCAATTTCGAATCTCATTGCAATGGGTCTGAATACTTATGTAAATAAGGTATGTTTTTATTTTTAATACATTTGCAAAAATGTCAACCTGTTTTCGCTTTGACATTATTGAATATTGTGTGTAGTTTGCTGGTGATTTTGTTTTATTTAATCAATTTTAGAATAAGGCTGTAACGTAACAAAATGTGGAAAACATCAAGGGGTCTGAACACTTTTCGAAGGCACTGTATAGGCTTCTTTCTGTTCTTGGTATCCCAGGCAGGACCCTCAGTGTGTGGTTGATGATGTAAGAAAGGGGCCGGTCTCTTGGATTTGTAAACTATGGAAACCAATACTACCCTGAAGTTGCTCCCTTATGTGTCATCTCTTCATCAACCAGCATGATGTCATTATAATGTGAAAATTGGGAACATGACATTTAAAATTGGGCTTTTTGAGTCGACTTTGAATGCTTTTAGGCAGTTGAGGAGATGAATGGGAAAGAACTCGTTCCTGGTCTAGTTTTGTACGCGAGCCGTGCTCAGAAGAGGATTGCGCGACAGGGGGAGCTGAAACGGAAGTTTAAGCTGATGAAACAGGAATGCTTCCACCACTATCAGGTACTATGGGGAAATGCACACACCTGTGTCATGAAGAAAAATGTCTTTAACCTAAATTAATTGGAAGAAGCGGTTTGTGTTGATTCAGTGGGTCAATTTGTACGTCAAGAACTTGAGAAACTCAGGAAGGAGTTTGCCCCTTACGTCACCATCACAGGTGCCAAGGTAGTAATACCCATACTTTATCATAAGTAACCATCCAATGATGTATCACAAAGGTGACCGAGATGAACAGCCCCATCATGGCCACCAAGCCGCTGTACGTGGCTCTAGCCCAGTGCAAGGAGGGGAGTAACAAGTACATGAAGAGGCTGGGCACCAATCGGGACCATGCCCAGCCCAGTTATCGACTCCTACCAGCTGGCAGGCTACTACATATCTGCTGTGCCTCAGGTTCGTAGTACAGTTGGAGGGAGGAGGTAATCACTAGATAACAGACAAAATTAGCAAACATGTGAGCTATCTTAGGACTGGCCTGGAAGAGGCGACTCCGGGATGCTGGTCTTCGCGGCAGAGTTGCAAAGATAAAGCCAGATCTGGCCAATAAAAAAAAAGATTAAGATGGGCAAAAGAACACAGACAGTGGACAGAGGAACTCTGCCTAGAAGGCCAGCATCTTGGAGTCACCTCTTCACTGTTGACGTTGAGGCTGGTGTTTTGTGGGTACTATTTAATGAAGCTGCCAGTTGAGGACTTGTTGAGGTGTCTGTTTCTCAAACTAGACACTCTAATGTACTTGTCCTCTTACTCAGTTGTGCACCGGGGCCTCCCACTCCTCTTTCTAGTCTGATTAGAGCCAGTTTGCACTGTTCTGTGAAGGGAGTAGTCCACCTGACTGTGCTGCTGCTCCAGTTTCAACTGTTCTGCCTTATTATTATTCGACCATGCTGGTCATTTATGAACATTTGAACATCTTGGCCATGTTCTGTTATAATCTCCACCCGGCACAGCCAGAAGAGGACTGGCCACCCCACATAGCCTGGTTCCTCTCTAGGTTTCTTCCTAGGTTTTGGCCTTTCTAGGGAGTTTTTCCTAGCCACCGTGCTTCTACACCTGCATTGCTTGCTGTTTGGGGTTTTAGGCTGGGTTTCTGTACAGCACTTTGAGATATCAGCTGATGTACGAAGGGCTATATAAATAAATGTGTTTTGATTTGAGTAGTACACAGCGTTGTACGAGTTCTTCAGTTTCTTGGCAATTTCTCAGAACAAGAATAGACTGACGAGTTTCAGAAGAAAGTGCTTTGTTTCTAGCCATTTTGAGCCTGTAATCGAACCCACAAATGCTGATGCTCCAGATACTCAACTAGTCTAAAGGCCAGTTTTATTGCTGATTTAATTAGCACAACAGTTTATCTGTGCTAACATAATTGCAAAAGTGTTTTCTAATGATCAATTAATGCCATTGGAACACAGGAGTGATGGATGCTGATAATAGGCCCCTGTACACCTATGTAGATATTCCATTCAAAACAATCTGTTTCCAGCTACAATAGTCATTTATAATATTAACAATGTCTACTCTGTATTTCTGATCCATTTTGTTATTTTAATGGACCAAATTTTTTTGTGCTTTTCTTTCAAAAACCAGGACATTTCTAAGTGACCCCAAACTTTTGAACAGTTGTGCATATGTGAAAATAAAATCATGCTGTTTGCAGTGGGTTGTTTATTCTACCAGTGTTAAAATTTAAGGAAGAGAGTCATATTTTGTGCTTTAAACCTGTGTATCACGTCTCATTTGTGGATCTGTGGAATGAAATCCCCTTCAATTTTTCTGTTATAGATCAATAATTAGTTCAAAACAATAGAATATTGAAGTGTGAAATTGTGGTAAGGATTGTGATGTGACCGTAATTCCTTGGAGAAGTAGTTAATGTTGATAATAGCCTAATACCCCAATGGGATCTTTCAAAGGTGAAAACAAACTAGAGGCAAGAGGGGATCATATTGAGATGGGAATAGTTTCTGAATGTTCCAATAATATCATGGAGACATTCAAACGAACCGATTACGTACAGGTACCAATTGAAACACCTTGGCTCATGCTGCATTTAAAAGTAACACAATGGTCAGTAACACAATTTAATGAAATGTTCTGTATGTAAGCATTACCTGCTGTGCTTGATAAAGGGCAATACCAGATTATAGAGCAGATGGTTTATTACTTAGGTGTGCAGTATAGCAATAATTGCACACGTTTAAACTCAGACTACATTATTTCACCATTGGCTCATGCAACAAGTGGAGCACTGCACATGACAACATTCATGTAAGTGCAGTAGAAATGTCTAGTAGCAATGTTCTACATGTTGCACTGGTTTACCCCACTGAATAATCCCTGAGTGCTTTAGGTTTCAGTTAGGTTTCACCACCGGATTGGTTTTCATACAAAGAAGAGAACCCTTCATGTGCTTCTTAAACTTCTGATCTCGTAGACCGTAGATGAGAGGGCTGAGCAGCTGGGGTAACATGTTAGTTAGGATGTTATTGCAGAACAGTATGATGGAGCGGAAGTTGGGGAATAGGATGATGAGGGTAGTGTCCATGACAGGAGTGATGTAGGACAGCATACAGAGTAGCAGCTGCACCCCATGCAGTAGTATAGTAATCTGGGCTTTTCTGGCTGAAACTGGATCCGAGGTTGCAGCTTTGGCCGAAAGCATCACTCTAAAGTAAGTGTAGATCAATGTGATCCACACAAAGCACATGTAAAGGATATTGGTGGCATAGTTGTTGTTATAATTGTGAACTGAGTCAAAGACATTCTGATGATAGCACATCCTACCGGTAGAGAAAAATGACAAAGGCTTTAAGACAAAGGCGATAATGACATCTATGAACCCAGGGATGGCCCCTACAACCCAAATACAGGCGATGAGCGCATAGGTCCTACTCACTGTGCAGATCAGAGGGTGCTGTAAAGGATGACAGATGGCTACAAAGCGTTCAATAGACATGATTGCCAAGTTCAGAGGAGCGTTCTTATGAGTGTTGCTTCCTATTAGAATCAGAATTATACACACGGACACATTTAGGAAAGGGCAGACATATGACATGACAAGCAAGAGCACAATGAAAGACATCTTGATGCTGTCATTGATGATCAGCTGCATGTACAGGATGTACCTGGAGTCGCTGTGGAAGGACTCGTTGGTGAAGAAGGTGTACAACAGGGTCCCATTGATATAGTTAATAACAAGGCCAAACAGAACCACTGCGAGGTTCTTGAACAAAGCCTCCTCAAAGAAGTCTCTTCGCCCGCTGGGGGAGGAGAAGTTGCTAGTCATCCCTGTGGCCTCTGGTGCAGAGCCAAACACCAACGATGAACCTGTTACCTATCTCTCACTGCTACCTCTAAGGTGTGTGAAGAGCAGACACTATAGTAGCGTTGTCTCCAAAACACGATAAAGGAAGATGCATTAAGTACAGATGTGCTATGAAATGAATCAAGAAAAAGATAATGATAAAGAACACATGGCTACTGTTAACCATTGTGGTTCCTTGAAAATGGATACATACAGTACTGAATATCTGTTCTGTTGAATGGATGAGAAATGTCTTACCCCTCTTTGAAGGGGGCTAGAAGGGTTTCTTATAGTCACTGGTGTAGAAAACAAGTCACCCACTGGTGATAGAACATAAGATGCATACATAGGATGATGTACTCAAGGGTCCCAGCCTAAATGTCAAGAACCAAGGTAAGTGAAGGGACCAACATTGGGGTATGAGTTCATGTTTATTGGTGAAGTCTGCAGGCTCTCAACAGATCACTGCTGACTTGGGACCTGTAGAGTTCTACAGATAAACATCTTATCGTGGGGGCTTAGGGGACCCAGTGACATTTCACATTCTCCTCAGAGTCAATCCCAAGCGACTCCTTAAAATGGTTATTACCAGAATGCATCACTGTCAAGCAATTCTCATAAGATGCTGTTGACAAAAGTTAGGAATGATTTGATGCGGGTTTCATAATTGGCATTCATGGGAGTTAGTGCTGTCCTAAGGGATTAAATTGTGAGTTGAGAAAAGTCAAGACTATCTGAAGCACAAAACTTCTAAATCTATTGACCAGTTCTGTACTGCTAAATGTATTGATTTATCAAATCAGTACCATACCCATGGTGTAACTGTGTAGGAATACAATTTCTACAGATGCAGGTTTACTCTATATTTAAACAGTATAATTATAAAGCAGGAGATGGGGTTGCGTAAACACCAACTTAGAGAATAAGACCAGCTGTTGTAAACCAGGTTATGACAAATACATAGGACTTTGGATTGTGTCATCTGGAATGGAGGGCAAAGTCATTAAGATGACAAAAAGCATCACATTGGCCCACCCGAATCAAGTTGATTACAAAATGTTAACGTAAAGTAGTAAACAATTAATATCGTGCTTGTAAAAAAGACATTTGTAGGCATCGTTTTTTAACTTAACACATTAACTGATAAAAACGTACATGGCAAATTAACATTTCTAAAGCACAACTGAATTACTAAATGTCCAATATAAATGCCCTAATGGGATGACAACATACAGCAAACTGCAATTAGAGTCACAGGTTAATTTGGTTGGGCTGTCCAAAAATGGGTTGTTCTTCTGGGGTCGGTTTCAACAGAAATATACGCAGACTTCCCACTGTAAAACAACTCCGTACCCTATGTGCCCCTCCCTCCCTCCCCCCACCAAAACCCCAAAAGGTAGTATTTTCACAATGCAGGTTGAAACAACGTAATTTGCTCAAATGCAGCTACAGAAATGTGTGACTACAGAAGCACTCAAGCTTAGCCTCTAATAGTTGTCAGACTGAACAAGAAAACATTGCGTGATGAAGATAGGGTGGATTGGTACAGTAATTTGCTACTGTGTTCAATAAGATCCCAAAATATTGGCAAAAATGATGTACATTCTCAAAGCCAACAGGCATTGTGACATCTACCCCATGCATGGCAGAATCATTGCCGCACAGGCATCAATAACTGGGCTGCAGTTACCGAATCAGGAAAAAGGTTATGGTAGGTCGGAAAAGGTACGTACGCTGCAGTTATCATTTTACCTACAGAGAGAGAGAAAAAAAAAAACATTCCATCAATACTTGTCAAATACATATGCATTAGTCATGTATTAAATGTAGAAACCTGAGAGTTCAAAAGAACACAATCTAGCTACAGATTACAAATCAACAGCACAAATTCCCTAAACATGGTACTATTTCATTTTGGTTAATTCCCACCATCCCTAGCCACAAACGTAACTGATTTAAATGCAAGGTATAAATATAAAATAACGACCATACATAATCCATTGGTACAAGGATACACACCAGCAAACCACCGCCCATGTAGCGCATTCACTACAGCCATTGCTGTTGGGATTGTCGGGCATTTCATGTACACGTTGCCCTAAAAAGGAAAGGAAGAAGGTAAGGGTAAACTATCAATCTGCAACAGACCATTTGATGGGTAAAAAAGTAGAAGCATACATTTCTACATTAAACCATAATAGAAAACAAAGAAATGGTAACTGCATTTATCATTTATTTGCAAAGTGCGCAATTTGATGGACCACCTTAGACCTATCCACTTCTATAAAGTTGTCATGAAGTTGTCCTGTTGTAGGTTTATGGACTCTTGGAATGGACTCTTGGAAAGCCCGTTGTTAACATTAAAAAGGTTGGGGAAAGGTACAATATTTCTGTAATCCAACCAGTTGAAAGTGTCCGTTGGTACTTAAAGAATATGTCGTCAGATCAGTTGGTGTATGAGACATTGTATCTTGGAAAGGCTACACATTCTAGTTATCAGATTCACATGGAATTGTTGTGCAATTTAAAATGTCTAAATATGAAACGTAATTTTAGATTCTAAATGAGAGAATTGTTTTCATAAAGTAAATTATACTCACTCAGTGGCCACGCCCAAGTGAACAGACATTGGTTGAGAACTATGAAACACACCCCCCTCTCCCCCAATACAAAAGTCTGTTGATGGAAGTCAACTTAAGTTCTTCGATGACGTGAGGACTGGTGTCCATACGTTTAAAACGGCTAATTTCAACGTGGTGATCGTCACGATCACCACGCTGGAAGGAGGAATTTCTACTAGACAAGCCAGAATTCAGTGCGAGCTGATTATGGCAAAATTAACTTTGAACTCATTCACTAAAGAAATGATAGCTCGACTTTTAGGATGTATCAGCTGCAGCTGTAACCGTACGTGGCCTAGGAAGGGACAGAATCTCCTAAAAAGAACGACAGGGTCCAACATATCCGACCTACAACAAGAAATATTCTTCAAAGGACAAGGGCGATCTCTGCTGGGCAAACCAGTCTTCCATCTATCGAAGCACAGCTCAGTGTAAATATATATCTTGCATTTTCCTTATCCGAATGGGCAGTTATTAGAATTCATAAGATTCTGTATTTATGGCAGCATAGCTTCTCAAGGACCCAATCCTTTTTGTTCCTCAGTCTTCCCTCTCATTTAAACCCAACCCCCTTTCTTTGTTTAATCAGCTGTCATATCGGTTTAGTCCGCCAGGGACTTTCTTTTATGACATGATTTGTAATCGATGCTCCATCCTGTGTATATGTAATTCTGTGTGATTATTTACAGTGGGGCAAAAAAGTATTTAGTCAGCCACCAATTGTGCAAGTTCTCCCACTTAAAAAGATGAGGCCTGTAATTTTCATCATAGGTACACTTCACTATGACAGACAAAATGAGAAAAAAAATCCAGAAAATCACATTGTAGGATTTAATGAATTTATTTGCAAATGATGGCGGAAAATAAGTATTTGGTCACCTACAAACAAGCAATATTTCAAATTAAATCATTTACCTTTGATGCGCTTCAGATGTTTTCACTCACGAGACTCCCAGTTAGATAGCAAATGTTCCTTTTTTCCCAAAATATTATTTTTGTAGGCGAAATAGCTCCGTTTGTTTTTCACGTTTGGCTGAGAAATCAACCGGAAAGTCACTACAATGGCGAAATATATTCAAAATTAACTCCATAATATCGACACAAACATGGCAAACGTTGTTTATAATCAATCCTCAAGGTGTTTTTCAAATATCTATTCGATAATATATGAACCGGGACTGGTGGATTCTTAGTAGGAGAGAGAAACAATAGCCGCATTTGTCCATTACGCACAAAACACAGAGACTTCAGCTGGCCGTTGACGTTCAGTCTCATTTTTCAAAATAAAAGCCTGAAACTATGTATTGTGACACTAGACACATTAGGGAAGCCATAGAAAAAGGAATCTGGTTGATATCTCATTCACTGCTCAATAGGAACACAGAGCTTTCTAAACAAGAGTCCCTTCCTGATTGGATTTTTCTCAGGCTTTCGCCTGCAATATCAGTTCTGTTATACTCAGACAATATTTTTTTTTACAGTTTTGGAAACTTTAGAGTGTTTTCTATCCTAAGCTGTCAATTATGTGCATATTCTAACATCTTGTCTTGACAAAATAGCCATTAACTTTGGGAAAGTTATTTTTCCAAAAATGAAAATAGTGCCCCCTAGATTCAAGAGGTTAACAGGTTAATTGTTGCATGGTTTAATTCAATCATGTAATCAATCAAACATTAGGTAATCGATTTGATAAAGTAGCCTGTCATAATTTAATCAGTCAGAGACACAACAAAGTGCATTTCAAAAGTGGATTACCTGAGGGGAGTTCTTGTCAAGGTATATGTGGACAATTCCACCGTGTTTGTTGCACTCCTCAATGACGTCATCTTGAATCTCGACATCCCAGCCAGGTTCCTTTTCCCTGGAAAAGAGGCAGGTAATTTCAAGCCATTCATCACAAACGCATCTGACCTAACCCTGCTTCAGGAAATGATCAGTTACATTAACATTAAAGTAAATACTTTTGGGCTCCCAGAAACATGCCATATTAATTACTTTACAATCATTCAGTATTTTCCCATTTCTATCCTAATCTTATATTTGGGAATGCATTTATGAATTTAGTTCAGTGAATTAAATTAAAGATCTAAAACAATGCTTCCTTTCATCAAGAAATGATAAGGTTAAAAGTAGTGTCTCACAACTGAGGGTTGAACATGTTGGATAGCTGTAGGCAGTGTGTAGCCAGTGGCTGCGTTGAGAGGGTCATGGCCTGGTTCATGCTTGGAGCAAGATTCAGTGAAAGGGTGGCAGGAGCTGTAAAAGGAGATGACAGTATCATTAACAGAGGTCCTTCTTACCAGAGCTGCTGTCAAGTGCAGATTAATTCCTGTCTGTTGAATTGAACATCAGTTCCTGGACTGACTGGAATTTCAATGGCATTAATTGACCCCAACCCTGCTTCCAACTGAGAACATCAGATTGACAATAATTTCCATTCCCTCCCTCCCAATGAATACATCTCAAAGTACAGGACTAGTTTTTCCTGTGTCGTTTCAATGCACATTTGGACAATGTAGTTACACACAAGAAAACCAGAGAAGATGAAAACGGACAGCTTGAGAATTTTATCATTCGGCTGAAACAAAAATAAAATGTGGGTATGCATGACAGCAATGATTTCAAACCAATACAAGAAAAAAGGACCATTGGAGAGCTCTCTCCAGTTTGAAACATGAGAACTTGAAACAAAATGATTTATTTTAGATGAGCATTAAATAATGTGCAGATTTGAGAAGCTGTACACTTTCTTTCACATTCACCTTCAGGGGGTGGGTTCAGGCTGGCTTGTATGTCTAAAAGATTAGAAGAAGAGAAATTAAAGACGCACTTCAGTTAGAAAAGGTTGTGAGGATGGAACGATGCACAATGGATGAAGACCATTGACTTACTACACTGCAGTGCACATTAAGCCTATGTGCTAGAGGGGGACAGCCATAGCATTAGGCACACAATATGAGAGAAGCAATGCTTATCTGCATGCTAGTTCAATATCAGCATTCACATCTAACATGGTACTGTGATATTGTAGTGTGTTACATAAGTTTGAAGAGTCCCTTCACTTAGCAAGACAAACTGCTGGCTTTGGCAAGTCAAAACACACAGGTTGACTTGAATGATGTTAACTCATTTCTGGGTTTCGTACAAGTTTCCCATGATATTCAATGTGCTCTTTTCAAGCAGGGCCATAGTGAGTGAAAAAACAGCTTTCTCAGAGACCGACTCTCATCAGAGACTGGCAGGATGTTGAAGTGATTAACATACCTCATAATGAGTGTTGGTGGCAATGCCAGATTGGCCTTTAGTGTTTACATGTAGATCTATTGGATACATGTGGAAGAGATCATAAAAAGGAGAAATGATAGTGAGAAAAGAGAAGTCTTACAGCAGTTCATTTGAGATTATCATATATTGGTGGTCATGGATGCAGATAATGTTAACACACTTAATCTCCAGATAATGTTAGCCCTCTTTGCACTGTTTTCTGACACGTCACAAACCAAATTAAGGGAGGAGCAAAAAGGTAACTGGAAATCATCCTGCCAAAGCAGGTGTGACAGCTTTCCTTTGCTACCTACCTTTAGAATGAGATTCATGATCAATAGCCAAAGCAAATTTAGTGGTGAATTTCACATTTGCATTAGGTATCAAAAAGCTCAAACTTCAAATGCCTCTCCTTTGAGGAGTCTGCAGTGCTCTTAGATGAGGCCAATGAGTAGTTCATTCCACATGGATAATGAGCCTACCTGTACCAGCTGCCATGTTGACGAAGTGGATTGGAGTCGAGTGGATGGAACCACTCATCTGTAGAGCCTGCTGTGCAGCCGGGGGGATCTGAAGACCAGTACCTGAGGGAAACAAACTATTCATTAGCATCAAGTCTGTTCAAAGCTATTCAAAACACCTTGAGCACACACTGGAGCGATTATAGAAGTCAACTGGAGTAACACCTTGGTTGACCAAATCAGTTTTAGATTTCAGCACAAAAGTAGACATATCGAATACTAAGCTCAACTTTCACTTACTGCTGACAAACCTAAATGGCAATTTTGAGCACCAAAAAGACCAAACTACATCCACTCAAAAACAGCAGTTAATATCGCACCCTCTGCCAGCCGGGCCATGAGCTGCAGGCGCCCGGTGGTGCCCAGGTCAATGCCTGTCCTCTCCAGCTCGTCGTTGTCCAGGAAGGAGCTGGCGGTGGAGGGGTCGGTGCGTTCCGTCACGTGACCAACTTTCATGGGCCGCCCGGCCAGCTCAAAGCCATTCAGCTGCTCCAGGGCCTTCTTAGCGCACTCTGCATCTGCAAACTACAATAATACAGCATGAATCAGCTAACTAAAATGGCACACACCCTAATCTATTGCAAGTCTAAAATCAGGAACTTACTGAGATGAAACCATATCCTTTGGATCGTCCAGTTTCACTGTCATTCATCAGTTGTATGCTCTCAATCTGTTAAGGAAAACAGTTAGATACAAGAGTTAGTGTAAAAGGAGGTTAAATGTAATTGATCAGTAATGGTGTTTCCTCCTTACTCTTCCGAAAGGCTCGAAGACACCTCGCAGCATGTCCTCTGTGATGTTGAAGTGTAGAGAGCCCACATACAGCCGCATAGGGCCAGCATTACCCTTCTGAAGGTTGTTGGCCATTGCTGCAGCTCTGTTCTTCTCAGCCTGCACACACACAAAATGTTGAGTCTATGCCATCTGCCAAGTAAGCGGTGAAAGGTGACATCACATTTAATAATTCCATCAATGCTAAATATTATAGTTTACCTCTCTGCGCACGGAACCCGCAAGTGGGCTGAAATTCCACAACATACAGTGATCACTACATAAATAGTCATATTAAACATTCATGAAAATACAAGTGTCTCACGTATCGAAAGCCTAGATTCTTGCTAATCCAACTGCGTTGTCAGATTTAAAAAAGGATAAAAAAAAAAAAGAATACGATGCGATTATCTGAGCATAGAGCCCCATAAAAATAAAAACAAATTTAACCAGCACAGGCGTAACATAATCACAAACTGCATTAAAATAAATATTTACCTTTGACGATCTTCGTCTGTTTGCAATTCCAATGCTCATTGTTACACAATGAATGATCTTTTGTTTGATAAAATCGGTTTTTATAGCCTAACACGAAACATTTTGTGAACCGCTTGTGTCGTGAATTCTGTCTCATTCCATTTTCGACAACACATTCCAGGTAAATAACCCACACAGAACGTGACTTTTGCAGTCATGTTTGGTTTCACTGCGATCAACTGGTTTGTTTGTAACACAATCAAACCTGATGGGCCATTTCGCGGGACGTATTGACTGAAAGAAACCGATTTGAAGACAACAAATCATGACATTGTGCACCAATGATTTTCCCGCTGTTTTGTTGACTGACTGTCTTTTAACCCAATGACCACTGATCGTCTTGAAATCTAGCTGGGTAGATAGCCAATGAGCTGAGCTAAACGGCAATACGCCATGTTTATGTGTTGCAAGACCAACCCATGTAGTAAGCTCCAGTGTAAAGAGAGTCATGTGCTATTGCATTTTCATACCAGAAGGAGAAACACATTACGCATTGCATTGTTTGGTGAACGCGCAGATTCAGCTGTTTATATATCAATCATTATGGCGACTAAGTCAGGGAAAGCTAAAACTAAGTCTAGATATACAGATGTACACACAATTTTAGAATAAATTGATTGGGAAGGTGAGACAGATTGTTGTAGAACGATTCATTTAGCGATTGTGGAGGAATATTTTTTGAACGGGAGAGGACATCATTTTGGACTGGTAAGTTCTTATCATGCTAATGCCTTTGAAATTAAAAATATTATTTATTTGTGATTTTTTTTTAATTTTAGAAGCAATATATAAACATGTAATGTCATGAAATGTGAGATGCACGTGTCTGCCGCCCCACCCCAACCCACATGAAATAGACAATTTGAGGCTGTTGAGGAGAGGGCAGGACCACATCAACGGCCAAAGTGAAATGGAGACAGTAGATACAGCTGGTCTGACTCCTTGCTGTCCCCAGTCCACCTGGCCTTGCCGCTGTTCCAGTTTCATCTGTTCTGCCTGCGGCTATGGAACCCTAAACTGTTCATTTTTACTCAATGTGCTGTCCTATTGCACCCTCTACAACCACTGTGATCGCCACCCGGCACAGCCAGAAGAGGACTGGCCACCCCTCGTAGCCTGGTTCCTCTCTAGGTTTCTTCCTAGGTTTTTGCCTTTCTAGGCAGTTTTTCCTAGCCACCGTGCTTCTACACCTGCATTGCTTGCTGTTTGGGGTTTTAGGCTGGGGCTATATAAATTGATTTGATAGAGGACTGAGGGTCTTCCAAATATTGAAAGTGTGTAAATAGTTACCCATGTTATTTTGTAAGTGTGTGTGTGTGTGTTATATATATATATTTTTTAATCAATAATAATATTTTTTTTTCATTTATTTTTCTCAATTCTTTGGGGGCGGGGAGGGGGGGGGTGTGTGTTAGAAGACCATTTTGGTATTTTGTATATAGTTTTTTGTTTCAAAATGTATACCTTCACCAATTTGGCCACTTTGGTACATTTGGGGTACTTGTGTGGATCATTCTGAAACTTTGAACAAGTACTGTTGCCCTCTTATATTTTTCACTGAAATTGTCCCCATCATCCTATCTGAATGTTTGTTATATCTTGTTCATTTTAAAGATGACGATACAAAAATAAAAAACGTATGGTTTTCTTCATTGTTTTATCTAAACCAGATCTATTGTGTTATATTCTCCTACATTCAATTTACATGTACACAAACTTCAGAGTGTTTTCTTTCAAATGGTACCAAGAATATGCATATCCTTGGTTCTGTGCCTGAGCTACAGGCTGTTAGATTTGGGTATGTCTTCAGGTGGAAATTGCACAAAGTAGGGGGGAAGCTGTAAGAGGTTAAATCCACTACCTGAGGGGCCTGTACGATGATGGGCACTCCCAGAAGTCTCTGACCAGTTAAGCCAATAGCCAGCGGGACTGAATTCACGTCCAGAAACTCAATGTAGGCAATGCCCTTTGACCTCCTGGAGTTTCTGTCAGAGATCATCCTCACGTCTCTCACCTACAGGGGATACAATAGTAATAGTGTGTCAAGAGTGAGCACCTTCCTAATGACCATTAGCTAAATTCTGTCAAAATAAAGTCTGTTGAATTATTTCATGCGGCAAAGATAATGCAATCTACTTTTAAGTTTGTGAACTGTAAACTGTGAATACTGACTTTCCCCACGGCTGAGAAGAAGTCCTCTAGGTCTCGTGGTTTGATTCTGGCTGCCAGCTGCATACAAAAAACAGTGTGGGCATCCCTCTCCTCTGGGGTCAGGTTGTCAATTGGTTTCCTTGAAAAAAAGCACAAACAGAGTTTAACACATATCATTTTCATGGATGGTGAGCAAAAAAAATTAAAAATGAAAACATGATAGAGCTTATAAATCAAAGTTTATTGGTCACATACACAGATTTGCAAAAGTTATCCTAGGTGCAGCAAAATACTTATGTCCAGCTCCAACAATGTAGCAATACAACACACAAGTAGAAATAACAACGAGCAGTATCTGAACGATCAATGTCCACAATTTAAATATGTATATACAGTATATGAATAGAAAAGGTGATTACAGCAGTAGTTATTTAGGATAAGCCATGACTAGAATATTATACATAGTCACACATATACACACACATAGTCGTGGCCAAAAGTTGAGAATTGCACAAATATTAATTTTCACAACGTCTGCTGCCTCAGTTTGTTGATGGCAATTTGCATATACTCCAGAATGTTATGAAGTGATTAGATGAATTGCAATTAGCTGCAAAGTCCCTCTTTGCCATGCAAATGAACTGAATCCCAAAAAACATTTCCATTGCATTTCAGCCCTACCACAAAAGGACCAGCTGACATGTCAGCGATTCTCTCGTTAACACAGGTGTGAGTGTTGACGAGGACAAGGCTGGAGATCACTCTGTCATGCTGATTGAGTTCAAATAACAGACTGGAAGCTTCAAAAGGAGGGCGGTGCTTGGAATCATTGTTATTCCTCTGTCAACCATGGTTACCTGCAAGGAAACACGTGCCATCATAATTGCTTTAAACAAAAATGACTTCACAGGCAAGGATATTGCTAGTAAGATTGCACCTAAATCAACAATTTATTTATCGGATCATCAAGAACTTCAAGGAGATCGTTTCAAATTGTTGTGAAGGCGGCATCAGGGCGTCCAAGAAAGTCCAGCAAGCGCCAGGACCGTCTCCTAAAGTTGATTCAGCTGCGGGATCGGGGCACCACCAGAACAGAGCTTGCTCAGGGATGGCAGCAGGCAGGTGTGAGTGCATCTGCACGCACAGTGAGGTGAAGACTTTTGGGAGGATGGCCTGGTGTCAAGAAGGGGAGCAAAGAAGCCACTTCTCTCCAGGAAAAACATCAGGGACAGACTGATATTCTGCAAAAGATACAGGGATTGGACTGCTGAGGACTGGGGTAAAGTCATTTTCTCGGATGAATCCCCTTTCCGATTGTTTGGGGCATCCGGAAAAAAGCTTATTCGGAGAAGACAAGGTGAGCGCTAGCATCAGTCCTGTGTCATGCCAACGGTAAAGCAGACCATTCATGTGTGGGGTTGCTCCTCAGCCAAGGGAGTGGGCTCACTCACAATTTTGCCTAAGAACACAGAACATGAATAAAGAATGATACCAACACATTATCGGAGAGCAACTTCTCCCAACCATCCAGGAACAGTTTGGTGACGAACAATGCCTTTTCCAGCATGATGGAGCACCTTGCCATAAGGCAAAAGTGATAACTAAGTGGCTTGGGGAACAAAACATTGATATTTTGGGTCCATGTCCAGGAAACTCCCCAGACCTTAATCCCATTGAGAACTTGTGGTCAATCCTCAAGAGGCAGGTGGACAAACAAAAAACCCACAAAATCTGACAACCTCCAAGCATTGATTATGCAAGAATGGGCTGCCATCAGTCAGGATGTGGCCCAGAAGTTAATTGACAGCATGCCAGGGCATATTGTAGAAGTCTTGAAAAAGGGTCAACACTGTAAATATTGACTCTTTGCATCAAATTCATGTAATTGTCAATAAAAGCCTTTGACACTTGTAATTATACTTCAGTATCACATAGTAACATCTGACAAAAATATCTAGACACTGAGGCAGCAGACTTTGTGAAAATTAATATATTTGTGTAATTCAAAACTTTTGGCCATGACTGTGTGTGGTAGGTATGCATGCATGTATGTATATACACATACACCTGTCCGGGTGGTGCCAGAACAACAACCTATCCCTCAACGTAACCAAGACTAAGGAGATGATTGTGGACTACAGGAAAAGGAGGACCGAGCACGCCCCCATTCTCATCGACAGGGCTGTAGTGGAGCAGGTTGAGAGCTTCAAGTTCCTAGTTGTCCACATAAACAACAAACTAGAACGGTCCAAACACACCAAGACAGTCGTGAAGAGGGCACGACAAAGCCTATTCCCTCTCCGGGAAACTAAAAAGATTTGGCATGGGTCCTGAGATCCTCAAAAGGTTCTACAGCTGCAACATCAAGAGCATCACTGCCTGGTACGGCAATTGCTTGGCCTCTGACCACAAGGCCACTACAAAGGGTAGTGCGTACTGCCCAGTACATCACTGGGGCTAAGCTGCCTGCCATCCAGGACCTCTATACCAGGCGGTGTCAGAGAAAGGCCCTAAAAATGGTCTAAGACCCCAGCCACCCCAGTCATAGACTGTTCTTTACTACCACATGGCAAGCAGTACCAGAGCCCAAAGTCTAGGACAAAAAGGCTTCAACAGTTTTTACCCCAAAGCCATAAGACTCCTGAACAGGTAATCAAGTGGCTACCCGGACTATTTGCATTGTGAACCCCCCCAAAACCACTCTTTTTACACTGCTGCTACTCTCTGTTTATCATATATGCATTGTCACTTTACCTATACATTCATGTACAGACTACCTAAATTGGGCCGACCAACCAGTGCTCCCGCACATTGGCTAACCGGGCTATCTGCATTGTGTCCCACCCTCCACCCCCTCTTTTACATTACTCTCTGTTCATCATATATGCATAGTCACTTTAACCATATCTACATACTACCTCAATCAGCCTGACTAACCGGTGTCTGTATGTAGCATCACTACTGTATACAGCCTGTCTTTTTATTTCTTTACCTACCCATTGATCACCTAATACCTTTTTTGCTTTTTTCGGTTAGAGCCTGTAAGTAAGCATTTTGTATTCGGCGCACGTGACAAATTAACTTTGATTTCACACACACACACACACACACACACACACACACACACACACACAGTTAGAGAGTTGGGCCAGTAACCGAAAGGTTGCTAGATCAAATCCCTGAGCTGACAAGGTACAAATCTGTTGTTCTGCCCCTGAACAGGCAGTTAACCCACTGTTCCTAGGCCGTCATTGAAAATAAGAATTTGTTCTTAACTGACTTGCCTAGTTAAATAAAAGGTTTAAAAAAAAAAGGCTGTGTTCCTAGGCCGTCATTGTAAAAAGTTTCTTAAAACTTCTTAGGGCTCCAATCCCGTTAACGGGATCGATATGACAACAGCCAGTAAAAGTGTAGGGCACCAAATTCAAAACAGAAATCTCATAATTCAAATTCCTCAAACATAAATCCCACCAGTGTCTGATTTCAAATAGGCTTTACAGCGAAAGCACCACAAACGATTATGTTAGGTCACCACCAACTCACAGAAAAACACATCAATTTTTCCAGCCAGAGAGGAGTCACAAAAAGCAGAAAGAGAGAAAATTAATCACTAACCTTTGATGATCTTCATCAGATGACACTCATAGGACTTCATGTTGCACAATACATGTATGTTTTGTTTGATAAAGTTAATATTTATATTAAAAAAAATCTGAGTTTACATTGGCGCGTTACGTTCAGTAGTTCTAAAACATGCGGTGATATTGCAGAGAGCCACATCAATTTACAGAAATACTCATAATAAACATCGATAAAGATACCACTATTATACATGGAACTTTAGATAAACTTCTCCTTAATGCAACCGCTGTGTCAGATTTCAAAAAAACTTTACGGAGAAAGCAAACCATGCAATAATCTGAGAACAGCCTTTAGACAACAAAGCAGCCAAAAAGATACCCGCCATATTGGGTAGTCAACATTACTCAGAAATAGCATTTTAAATATTTACTTACCTTTGATGATCTTCATCAGAATGCACTCCCAGGAATCCCAGGTCCACCATAAATGTTTGATTTGTTCGATAATGTCCATCAGTTATGTCCAAATATCTTCTGTTTGGGCGTTTGGTAAACAAATCCAAATCGGATGAAAAGTTCAAAAAGTTCCGTTACAGCCCGTAGAAACATGCCAAACTAAGTATGGAATCAATCTTTAGGATGTTTAACATAAAACTTCATTAATGTTCCAACCAGACAATTCCTTTGTCTGTACAAATGAAGTGGAACGTAGCTACCTTTCACGTGAGCGCGCCAGACCGAGGCTGTGGCACTCTGGCAGACCACTCACTCAAAGAGCCCTTATGAACCCCTCCTTTAGAGTAGAGTCCTCAAAACAGGTTCTAAATACTGTTGACATCTAGTGGAAACCTTGGGAAGTGAAACAACTAATATCACCCTGTATCTTCAATGGGGGCTGAGTTGAAAATCTACAAACCTCAGATTTCCCACTTCCTGGCTGGATTTTTTTTTCAGGTTCTTGCCTGCCATACGAGTTCTGTTATATACTCACAGACATCATTCAAACGGTTTTTAAAATTTCAGAGTGTTTTCTATCCAAATTTACTAATTATATGCATATTCTAGCTTTTACGGCTGAGTAGCAGGCAGCTTAATTTGGGCACGTTTTTCATCCAATACTGCCCCCTACCCCAAAGAAGTTAAATGAAGGTTAAATAAAAACATTTAAAAAAATATATATATTTTAAGTGGGTTAAAACAGTATGTAAGCATTGTTAAAAAGTGACCCGTGTTCAATGACTATGTACATAGGGCAGCAGTCTAAGGTTCAGGGCAGGGTACCAGCTGGCTAGCGAAGGCTGTTTATCAGTCTCTCAGTCCCAGCTTTGATGCACCTGTACTGTCTCCACCTTCTTAATGATCATTCTTGCCTTCCTGTGACACCAGGTGCTGTAGATGTCCTGGAGGACAGGCAGTGTGCCCCCCATAATGCACTCACATAATGCGCGGTCAGCGCAACCCTATGGTTGCGGCCGATGAAGTTGCCATACCAGTCGTTGAGACAGTCCGACAGAATGCTCTCGATGGTGCATCTGTTGAAGTTTGTGAGGGTCTTTGGGGCAAAGCCAAATTTCTTCAGCCTCCAGAGGTTGAAGCGGCGCTGTTGCACCTTCTTCACCCCGCTGTCGGTGTGCAGGAACCATTTTAGATCCTCTGTGATGTGCATGCTAAGGAACTTGAAGCTTTTGACCCACCCCACTGTGGCTTCTAAGATAATCCGGCTGTGTATCTCACCTTAATGGACTCTTGTCTTTCTTGAAGGGGCTACAACTTCTTGAGCGTTTCCAACTGAAAAAAGGAACAATCACAACGTTTAGTTCTTACCCAGACTTTACATACATACTTTATCGACAAGACATCCAACAGGCAAACAGTAACACATTACAAAGAATTATAAAAATAAAAAACTTTGTTGGCATGTGGTGGACCAACCTTCCCTCCCGGAACACCACAAAATTTCAGCTCCAAACTAGGATGTAAAACAAGGTTCAGCTCAGTATGTACGCCTACAATGCCAAACTGTATAGTTCAATACATAAGTATTATTCTATTCAACTTACTTTCCTTCCCTCATTTGGGCCTACTTTTTGTACTTCACTTGAAACACATCAGCCCGGTCACAAACAGGGAGGGGATTGACCTGAAGACACAAAACCAGGGCTATGGCTTCAAGTTCAGATGACAACAGTAGTAGGCTTGATTACCAACAATGACTAGACAGCCTACAGGGAGGAGGGGAGGGCTCGGAGTGTGGTGCCTGGAAAACAACGTCAACAAAACAAAAGGAAATGATCACGGACTTCAGGAAACAGCAGAGGGTGCACTCCCCTATCTACATCGACGGGACCGCAGTGGAGAAGCTGGAAAACTTCAAGTTCCTTGGCGTACACATCACTGAAACTGAAATGGACCATCCACACAGACAGTATGGTGAAGAAGCCACAACAGAGTCTCTTCAACCTCAGGAGGCTAAAGAAATTTGGCTTGTCACCTAAAACCCTCAAGCTTTTACAGATGCACAATTGAAAGCATCCTGTCGGGCTGTATCACTGCCTGCTACGGCAACTGCACCGCCCGCAACTGCAAGGATCTCCAGAGGGTAGTGCGGTCTGCCCAAATCACTACAGGGGGGAAAACTACCCACCCTACAGGACACCTACAGCACCCAATGTCACAGGAAGGCCAAAAAGATCATCAAGGGCATCAACCACCCGAGCCACTGCCTGTTCACCCTGCTATCATCCAGAAGCCGAGGTCAGTACAGGTGCATCAAAGCTGAGACCGAGAGACTGAAAAACAGATTCTATCTCAAGGCCATCAGACTGTTAAACAGCCACCACTAGCACATTAGGAGACTGCTGCCTATAGGCATAGACTAGAAATCACTGGCCACTTTAAGGAATGGAACACTAGTCACTTTAATAATGTTTACATATCTTGCATTACTCAGCTCATATGTACAGTGGGGCAAAAAAGTATTTAGTCAGCCACCAATTGGGCAAGTTCTCCCACTTAAAAAGATGAGAGGCCTGTAATTTTCATCATAGGTACACTTCAACTATGACAGACAAAATGAGAAAAAAAATCCAGAAAATCACATTGTAGGATTTTTTATTAATTTATTTGCAAATTATAGTGGAAAATAAGTATTTGGCCACCTACAAACAAGCAAGATTTCTGGCTCTCACAGACCCTACCCCGTCCAACAACTCAGCACCCCCTGCAGCAACTTGCCCAAGACCCCCCCCCCCACACACACTTCTCCTTTACCCAAATCCAGACAGCTGATGTTCTGAAAGAGCTGCAAAATCTGGATCCCTACAAATTAGCTGGGCAAGACAATCTGGACCCGCTCTAAAATTATCCACCTAAATAATTGCAGCCCCTATTACTATCCTATTCAACCTCTTTCGCATCGTCTGAGATCCCCAAAGATTGGAAAACTGCCGCGGTCAACCCCCCTCTTCAAAGGGGGAGACACTCTAGACCCAAACTGTTAGACCTATATCCATCCTGCCCTGCCTTTCTAAAATCTTCGATAGCCAAGTTAACAAAAAGATCACCGACCATTTAAAATCTCACCATACCTTCTCCACTATGCAATCTGGTTTCCGAGCTGGTCATATAACCGCCGTCGATAAAAGACAGTACTGTGCAGCCGCCTTTTTCGACCTGGCCAAGGCTTTCGACTGCCAATCACTGCATTCTTATCGACAGATTCAATAGCCTTCACTTCTCAAATGACTGCCTCGCCTGGTTCACCAACTACTTCTCAGATAGAGTTCAGTGTGTCAAATCGGAGGGCCTGTTGTCAGGACCTCTGGCAGTCTCTATGGGGGTGCCACAGGGTTCAATTCTCGATGTCGCTCTCACTGCTGGTGATTCTCTGATCCACCGCTACGCAGACGACACCATTCTGTATACATCTGGCCCTTCTTTGGACACTGTGCTAACAAACCTCCAAAACGAGCTTCGACGCCATACAACACTTCTTCCGTGGCCTCCAACTGCTCTTAAATGCTAGTAAAGCTAAGTTCATGCTCTTCAACCGATTGCTGCACACACTCTCCCGCCCGACTAGCATCACTAAGCTGTATTTTTCTGACCTAGAATATGTGGTCAACTTCAAATACCTAGGTGTCTGGTTAGACTAAACTCTCCTTCCAAACTCACATTAAGCATCTCCAATCCAAAATTAAATCTAAAAACGGCTTCCTATTTCGCAACAAAGCCTCCTTCACTCATGTTGCCAAACATACCATCCTACCGATCCTTGACTTCGGCGATGTCATTTACAAAATAGCCCCCAACACTCTACTCAGCAAACTGGATGTAGTCTATCACAGTGCCATCCGGTGTCACCACAGCCCCATACACTACCCACCACTGTGACCTGTATGCTCTCGCTGGCTGGCCCTCACTACATATTCGTCACCAAACCCACCGGCTCCAGGTCATCTATAAAAGCCTTTGCTAGGTAAAGCCCCACCTTATCTCAGTTCACTGGTCACCATTGCAGCACCCACCCGTAGAATGAGCTCCAACAGGTATATTTCACTGGTCATCCCCAAATCCAATACTGCCGTTGGCCACCTTTCCTTCCAGTTCTCTGCTACCAATGACTGGAATGAATTGCAAATTATTATTTTTTTAAATCACTGAAGCTGGAGTCATATCTCGCTCTCTAACTTTAAACATCAGCTGTCAGAGCACTGTACCTGTTCATGGCCAATCTGTAAATAGCACACCCAACTACCTCATCCCCATATTATTACTTACCCTCTTGCTCTTTTACATCCCAGTATCTCTACTTGCACATCATCATCTGCACAGCTATCACTCCAGTGTTAATGCTAAATTGTAATTATTTCACCTCTTCACTCCATACTCTTCTACATTTGCACACAATGTATATAGATTTTCTATTTTTTTCTATTGTGTTATTGACTGTGTTTGTTTAAAAAAAATTACTTCACCTTTATTTAACCAGGTAGGCTAGTTGAGAACAAGTTCTCATTTACAACTGCGACCTGGCCAAGATAAAGCATAGCAGTGTGAACAGACAACACAGAGTTACACATGGAGTAAACAATTAAGTCAATAACACAGTAGAAAAAAAGAGTCTATATACATTGTGTGCAAAAGGCATGAGGAGGTAGGCGAATAATTACAATTTTGCAGATTAACACTGGAGTGATAAATGATCAGATGGTCAAGTACAGGTAGAGATACTGGTGTGCAAAAGAGCAGAAAAGTAAATAAATATAAACAGTATGGGGATGAGGTAGGTAAATTGGGTGGGCTATTTACCGATAGACTATGTACAGCTGCAGCAATCGGTTAGCGATTGTTTATGGGTAACTCTTGTTTTTGTCGCACTGTTCTGCTTTATCTTGGCCAGGTCGCAGTTGTAAATGAGAACTTGTTCTCAACTGGCCTACTAGGTTAAATAAAGGTGAAATAAAATTCTACTGTATCTTAGTCCGTTCCACTGACATCGCTTGTCCATATGTATATAGTCTTAATTCATTTTGCTACAACCGCAATAACATCTGCTAATCACATATGTGACCAATACAATTTGATTAGAAAGGCAACAAACTATGCCACTTTTAAATACAAAACCAGGTTTCATTTCATCATTAACACTAAGTTTATAGACAACACCTTTCACAGTGGAAAACACAAATTATGTCCAAGGAGGAGATTATTCCAACCCATTTTTGTCTGTAGACAACACAAGACATAAGGAAGCCCAAAAATTGTGACACAGGAAAAAAATAAATACATAAGCGTTTCCCAAACTCAGTCCCCAGGAACCAAAGAGGTGAAGTTTTGGTTTTTACCCTAAACAGCTGACTAAAATGATCCAAGCTTGATGATCAGTTGATTATTTGAATCAGCTGTGTAGTGCTTGGGGAAAAAAATGATGTGCACAGTTTGGAAAAGACTGCAATACGTACAAGGGGCCCCGGCGTCCTCTGTAGCGTCCAGCATGTTCCCTGTTACGGGAACCACTGCGCCGGCGTTCGTTACTGCGGCTGCGTTTCTTCTCCGGACTCTTCTTCCCATCTTTGCTGTAGCACTTGTCAGAGCTCGGGCTGCGACTACTCCTACGATGGCTCCTCTTTTTCCTGGAACACAGGATGACATTCAGGGTGCAGTCACACAACACAATTGGAAATGGATACTTCAGACATCTAGCCATCACTGATGCCGTTTCCAAAAGGTTACATGATTGAAACATGACTTGTAGCAACTGACAAGATAAATCAAAACTAATTTTATTTGTCACATGCACCAAATACAACAGGTGAAATGCTTACTTACAAGCCCCTAACCAACAACGCAGTAAAGAAAAATAAACAAAAATAAATAAAAGTAACAAATAATTAAAGAGCATGCGTAATATAACAATAGCGAGGCTATATACACATTTGTTACCGGTACGGAGTCAATGTGCTGGGGCAACGGTCAAGGTAATATGTACATGTATGTAGAGTTATTAAAGTGACTATGCAGAGATAATAACAGAGTAACAGCAGCTGAAGGGGGGGGGGGGGTCAATGCAAATAGTCTGGGTAGCCATTTGATTAAATGTTCAGGAGTCTTCTGGCTTGGGGGTAAAAGCTGTTTAGAAGCCTCTGACCTAGACTTTAGCGCTCCCGTACCGCTTGCTGTGCGGTAGCAGAGAGAACAGTCTGTGTAGAGATGGTTTAGCAAAGAGTTTAAAAATCAGTACTTACTTCTTACTACTGCGCTCTTCATTTCCATTAGCACTAGAGGACTTTATTTCATCCTAAGCAGGGTTGATAGAAGAACATCATGAGGATGTAGAGGAAACATTGCAAGTCGTCAGGGGTGAGGGAGGGAACAAGAAAATACAGAACATAACCATTAGGTTAAAATACTGTTAACATTAATATGTTTGGACAAGTATGTAAGGGGGGTCCTTCTACAGCCCCTGTAGAGTTCCATTCCAATTACTCCCCCTGCTGTTATAACTACATAATCATACAGTACTCAATCCAACCAAAAGTCAAAGTATATGGGAAAAATATATACTATTTTGGCATGATACAGGAAGTTATGGGAACAGTTTGGTCATCTCAACCCCCACCCCTCCTTTGTCGTACCAGTACCACTATCTGTTCCTAAGCCCACTGAGACCACGCTTGGCCCACAGCCGCTAAAAGATCCTGTGGTTGATGTCAGTCCAGTGATCTTCACCCATTTTCCTTCTTGGACTGTAAGAGTTCGATGCCACCTCTGTCACATCTCGCCCTGAAGCAAACAGGGATTCACACTGCTTAGTAATATGGACTCCCAAGTAAAACTGAAGAAAAAAATCTACTAGGTTAGCCTCATGTTAAATGTCCTATAAATTTTTTTGTGCCAGCTGAATGGAGATGTTTGTATTTGAATGGCTTGAATTTTATTAGGGGAAAAATACTCATACTGGTGAAATCATTAACTAAATGTATAATATAAATGAAACCTTGAAATAAATCTTACAAATAAATTGTAGTAAGAAAATAAACGTAAAATATTACTGGTGTTAAAAGGCATGCAAAGTCAAGATGCTGATTTACAAAATCAGAAACCATCACAATAGACTTGGGCAGGGAGACAGTATTCATATTTTAAAATAATCAATAGCTTGTTTTGTTGACCTTGGCAAAATCATGACTACTCATTTAAGCCTGATCTGTTAAGTGATATACTATAGAGAAGACTAATCTACTATAGCCAAATGTAAGGGTAAAATAGGTACTTATGCATGTAAGGCCTATTTTAGGTCAGACTTACTTGATTGACACTGATGCATAACAAAAGGTCCCTTATATAAATAGAATATGTGCCAGAACTACTGGTACCACAGTAATTATATTTCTATGGGTCAATCCAACTGTAACATTAGGTGTAAACATTGTGAAAATGCCTTTAGCTACCATGTCAACAGAAAATGTGAATATTGTCTCCTTTGCATGTGGGGTAAAATGTGCTGATTATCATCCATTTGCATTCACCTTGTTGCAACCAAACAGGTGATAGCTAGGATGTTCTAAGATGAAGCTCTTTTTGTCCTAGGGGATCACAGTGCATCATTGCTAAATTACTACCTTACACTCTCCCCCCAACACACAGTCCTCACTCGAATCAAAAGGTGAGAGGAGGGGAGATATCGTTAGGCAAGTCTACAAAGAGAGAGAGATGGGCATTTATTCAGACTTTTTGGATTATGTCAATGCATCACACACCTCATTCAAACATTGAGAGGCACAAACAACCATTTAACCATAAATAATAGCAACATATCTCTGAGCAGCAAGATGATACAAGACCAGCAAATAGTGAATGCGCAAAAAAACATAGCTACAAGCCTGGCAATTCTAGCTACCCACCTTTTTGTATGGAGCCTCTAGCATAGCCTCAACATCAAAGTCGTCTGCCATGGTCTCCTGAAAGAGAAAACCCGATACAATCAAGTCAGAACATCAGTCATGAGATATACATATTTCTGTTTTTATCTAGATAGCTAGATACTACAACTGGCACAGAAAATAGGGGTTAGCTGACAACGTCACGAAAACGATGTGCACACTTAATTGGGGCAGAAGTCCGTATTGTTGTGATTCTGGATGGCCAGATAGCTAGCAACAATGACAAGAACCTGCCATGTGGGGAATCGTAGGTGGCTCGTTTCAGCTTGTTCTTGATACCATGTCTTGTTTTGACTGGTGTCACGTCTGTTAATATTGCTAAAATTCATTGGCTAGCTAACCAATCAACGATGTATGAGAGACAAGTGCTCATTGTGAAAATGTATTTACGTTTTCAATAAACATTGGAGACAAAATATTGTTGAGATGTTGTCAATCTAGCCAAGCCGATAGCTTGCCTAGCTAGTTGGTCTAATTTGAATAATATACTAGTCAGAATAGATTCAGACCCTGCTTGCTTACAGCTGCACTGAGTTGGACAGGTTTCCTGTTTAAATTAAGACACCACTGTGCCGGTGTTGTGCCGAAAATCCCCCCCACCCTTCGCGTGAACGCGTACACACTGATCTTAGAAGCAGAAAGCATTTTTTATTTGTGTCCTTCGGAGGCAGATGTCAATGAGCACGTTAGGCTGCCTTTCACTTTTTTTTATGGCGGATTGATCGCGAGGGAGGCACTAGTAATGTCTGAAGTTTTCAGTTTGTTTGGCTATTTGTTTAAAAAGTTTATTAGTCTATAAATAAATATTTGCCAAAATTCATAATCTCTCCCATGTCTTATTCGACTGGTATAATGAGACAAGTGGCACCTTACTCGTCAGTGTAAACTCCCAGTTCTGCATAAATATGTAAATAATATGGCCACCTTACTTTATATGAATGGCCGTAACATGCTGTAGTTTTTTATTCCGTAGACGAATTACCACATTAAGTATCTGATTTGCATAAAGTAGTATAAAAAGTTGTATTCTAATTTCATAAATTGTTACAAACTCAGTTTTGCATAAATCATTGTGATTTGTTAATATGACCACCCTACCTTAAATTGGGCTTAAATTACTCTAGTTGTGTATTCCATACTGCCTAATTTGTATAATATAGCATTTTATTTTATTTGAATCAATTGTGTTCTACATCAGCTCTGAAAATGGCAAAACAATATGACCACGATATCTTGAGATATTGGACAAAACATGTTGATTTTTTTAACCCAGACAAGTGATTTGGTGCCATTATTGACTAGGGATTAACATTGGCCTGTCTGAAACCTTTTTGACTTTCTCTGATAACTTAAATAAGATCTCAGCAATGGTAAAACCTATTCTCATGGAATGAACTGTTCTGTGTTACCATAACATGGAATATATAGTATAACACCAGAACCAAAGTTGAATTTTGTCCCCCAACACCCTAGGAAGCCTGTCCGACCCTAGAACAGCTGTAAACAAGCATAGGGTCAGAATCTATTCTGATTAAAATTATACCGAGCAGTACCAAAAACAGTACAGTATGAAGATAGGCCAAAACTGCTTGTCCAATAGAAATCCCCGATCACACTTGTAGGCGAATCCATTGCGAAGCTAAACTCATATTTAGTAAACGTCACCGGGTCTAACAGTCGTCATGTGCAAGCCGTTAACTCTGTCAGTCTTTCGATATAAAATTGTTTGACAAATTAAAACGTGTCAGTATGTCACTTTCACGATGTTGGAGTAATAACACGTCCACAACTACTTATGACATTGGCTCAAATCTAGGTTGTGCATTTTAACTAGCTACATGGCTTACTACCAATATGTTTTCTAGTAACGCTAGCTAGCTAAACAACGTTAGCCAAAATCTGTGAGGAAGATGTGCCTGTGACGATTTGTAATGGTAACGTTAGCTAACTTACCGCAAGGATTTGTCCCAACGTCTGCTTCTTCTGTGACCAGAAACAATTAAGTTAGCTAGCAAACTTATAAAACGAGCCAGTGAACTAACGTTAGCCAACTACGTCTTCAGGATAAAATTGGCCAAATATGACCTCGGATTCGCCTGCTGCTGTTCTTCCCAACAACACTACTACTACTACTACTACTACTACTGCTGCTACTGTACAGTAGCTAGCTAGCAAACGAAATTATTAACAGCAGCCTGTTAATTCAGCCTTATATTAACTAGCTATAACTTGTTTTGCGTTTGAAGTTCATTAGCGTCTCTAAAATGGCGTTCTCTCGTTTTATCAACACGCGACTTGCTATGAACGTGGTCCTATTGAGTGTTGCCAACTCCGTAATGAAAGCAGCTATCAGTAAGGAAAGCAGCTATTGGCTGTCCTAGAAGTCGCTAAATTACGTCATCACCTCATTTGCATAAATGGCCTTGTGCATGTAATTGTGATGGAAGCTGTAGGAGAGAGGAACAACGTCGTGGGGGAGACAAAAAGTGAGTTAAAAAAAACACCCTAAATATGTTAAGAACTACAGATGAACTTTCTTCTGTCGTTTCTTGTTTTTTTTTATGTCACAATTCCAACCCTCCTCCTTTATCCGGGCTTGGGACTGACAAAAGTGACCCAAAAGAGACACTGGCGGAGTTGCTTAGTTTTTTATTATAAAAAAAAAAAAATGTGTTTACTTTTCTTAGTTTGGTTTTTAACCTTATGGTCCACTTAGGTAGGAGCCTACAACAAGTCTCAGTAAAACATGAACATTTTTAACCCTTTTTTAAAAATTTTTTTTTTAATACAATCTAAATGGACCAAAAAGAGACAATAGAAAAAACTCTCAATGGCAATGTGCGAGAATTATGGTGACTAGTCTGGCCCTAATTCATGTTCATTTTTTATGTATGCCAGGGCGGGATCAGCTAGGGTCGGCTTCCTGCATGCGCGATTCATTTGCAGTCTCGGCGGGGTGAACCTCTCCTGCTCTGACTGCAGCTGGGAGGTTCTGCTGTGTGAGGACTGGGCCGCCTGTGAGTGCTTTGAGACGGGGGTGGGGCCCACGGCAGCGCTCGTTGAGAAGAGTAAGAACGCTATGTGCTTTCACTTAAGTCTCCAATAACACCAGAAAAAGTCGCTATTTTGAAAATGTGTCGCTTGAGGGGTCTGAATACTCGCTAAATATAGCGACAAAGTCGTTAAATTGGCAACACTGATCCTATCTAAAAAGGGATTAGTGCAATCCGGGATCCTTTGGACTTCCCTACCTTAACCCCCTACTACTTATTCTATGGTATATTGGCGATCACACACTGTAATATGCATCCCGCCACCTACTTTGCGGGATGGAAACAGGATTCCCTTAAACTGAACTACCAAAAAATAAATAAAACATATCTGATCCCTACACAGGCTCAAGGGGAACCTGGGAGGGCGGGGTCTTCCGGCACCAGTACCCCTTGCAACTCTTCCAATGTTAAGTTCTTGCGTCCAGAACACTTTTCTGCTGCAGCCACAATAATGTCTAGTTTCTTCGACTTCTGGTGTACAGTTTATAACTGTGGCAATGAACACAAAATCCCCCTTTTTGAGGCACAGGGTACCTTTTTGTCTGTCAGCAAACATTTACTACAGGCTGTGGGGTATCCACTAGCATTACTTGTTTTTGCAAACCTTTTAATCGCCTCTGCATATGAGATTTGATTGACTGCTCTAACTTTTGACACTTCAATTTCCTTCACCCTTACAGGGCACTCCAAGGAACTCAGCATCATGATATCAACCACAATTGCAACACCGTTGTCCTTCTACATACCTTTCTTCAGAATAATCTTTTTGTCTGCATACACTTGAAACATGGCCCAATTCTTACACTGCAGTGGTTTGGAGACGAAAGCTCTTACGTCGTATCTTACAAAACCAAGCTTCACATGCATAAGTACTTGCTCTTTATTTAAAAAACAACAGGACATGTCAACTTCAATTGGGTAGGGACGTCCCAAGAATCCAGATAGCAAAAGAGCTGGTTAAAAAGGGTACTCCACCGCCTCACTATGGTACTTTACCGCGTCTACTGGAAGATCAGATCAATTCACACAAAATCAATGTGAAAAACAAATGCCCCATAGGACTGCATTACCACCTGCACATAAGTTTACGTTTATAAACAACAAAAAATGTACATGGATTTCATCAGCCAGTGAGACAGACTTGCAGACTATAACATTTGAAAATAAGTACAAAAGCAAATTAAATGGTTAATTTAGTTAAATCATTGTGTGTGTGTAACACTTTTATTGTGTGTGATTGTAAATACAGAAGTGCAAGAAAGAGAAATGGACCACAGAGTACATTATCCATGACTGAGGGTTTCTTCTATTAAACTGAACAAATATACAATTATTTTCTAATCAATTTGAATCAAATTAAATGTATTTATACAATTTAAATGCATAGCTATCACTCTATTGTGCTGTCGAATCAGTTCTGATTTGACCATTTAGACCCATCGGACAATCATAGTCGGGCGGAACATTGAAAATAGCTCATCATCAAAGCAGAGGTCATCTGAGGGTGATGCAAGATATGGCAGCTTCAACACAAAGTCTCTCAATACACCTAGTGCTGCCACTCCGATAGTGGAGAACACAGATGCCAGCTGGTAGAGGGCCTGTCCCCTGGCACTGCGCCCCAGACCTGGCTGAAGACTAGGGATCAACTCCTGGAGCTCCAGAAGCTTAGGGTCTCCTTCCATAGGTGCCCTGTGGCTAGAGATCTCATACATACTGGGTCCATACACCTCAGTGGCTGTCACAATGACACATAACCCCTCAGCGCTTTTTGCAATTCTCAGTGCAGAAGGTACATAAAATCCTTAGATCAGAGAAAGCCTGCAGGTCCTGATCTTCTTGATCCCTGCTTTTTACAACTGGCAGCTGATTTCATAGCTGAACCAATTACATATGTGTTCAATCTAACCCTGGAATTTAATGAAATTCCAAAGATCTGGAAATCAGCATTTGTCCTACCACTTTTAAAAGGGGGAGATCCAACTCTTTTAAATAATTATAGGCCAATCTCAAAGCTGTCACCCCTGGCGAAAATACTTGAATCCCTTGTCTATAAAAACTTTTATCTGTTCACTAACTCTATTTTATCAATGTACCAATCGGGCTTCAGAAAGAAGCTTAACACAATTACAGCAGCCGTTAAGGTTTTAAATGATTTCACTGAAGCCCTTGACAAAAAACAGCACTGTCTCACTTTTTATTGATCTCTCGAAGGCTTTTGATACCGTTGATCATGCTATACTGAGGCTGAGATTGTCGAGTGTCGGTCTTTCGGCGCATGCAGCTGCATGGTTTGCTAACTATGTGTCTGATAGAAGAACTCGGTGCACTCAATTTGATGGGCTCATGTCTGTTAAATTGTCTGTCTAATGGTGTGCCCCAGGGCTCTGTACTTGGTCCCCTCTTATTCACTATTTTTTAAAATTATTTAGTCAAATGTGCAAAATGCACAACTTCACTTTTATGCTGATAATGTTGTTATTTATTGTTGTGCCTCATCTCTCACAAAAGCTTTCCAGAACTTGCAAACTGCATTTTATATTGTTCAACATACCTTGTGTCAATTGAAGCTTATCCTCAATACTGACACCTAAACTAACTAGTCTTTCGATATAAAATTGTTTGACAAATTAAAACGTGTCAGTATGTCACTTTCACGATGTTGGAGTAATAACACGTCCACAACTACTTATGACATTGGCTCAAATCTAGGATCCCTCTGAACCTTTCACCTATTACTACCTCTCAGGGCAATGAGATTGAGACTGTAACCTCGTAAATATATTGGAATTTAGTTTGGTAAATGGGCTTTTATGTACTCTGCGCCATCGGCTTGGAACTTCTTACAAAATACTTTTAAATTGGAATAACTTTTTTTTAAACATTGATGAAGGATTTTGAGACTGATTCCCTGACCTGTCAATATTTTTAATTTGCTGTTTAATGATTTTGAAATACTCTTGTGAATTCTGTTTTTTTTCCTAGGTTACCTTTAGTTGTTCATGTTGTCTGTCTGTAATTGTGTAATGACTTGGTGCTGCCTATCTTGGCCAGGACGCTCTTCAAAAATAAATTTCAAATCTCAATGAGCCCTTCCTGGTTAAATAAAATAAGAGTCCTGTGAGGCCATGCATGTTATGGACACCACATTGGATCTGGAAGTGGTGGGCCAGAAAGGGGCTGAGATGCTTGTATCCCATCACACCCAGCACATGCCCTGTGCTGGTCATCTCCCTTCAGGGTTAGAGCAAACTTAGAGGACCAGAACACCCAGAGAAATAAGGTGTCCATAACTGACAGGATGTCTGACTGGTAACTGGTGTTCTCCTTGCCGTGGCCCTTGTTCAGATGTGGACTTTACAGGACAAACGTTACACCCAGGCCGAAATAGCAGGCTAATAGGTGGATGAGGATGGATCCCCCTGCGTCGTTGATCTTCAGGTACTTGAGCACAGCACATTCATTGACTGAAAACACTGGGATCTCCAGCAGGGCTTTGACTAAGAGCTGCACTAGGCTGGTCTTCCCCAGGACGGCCCCAAAGGAGATTAGCACCACGGCACAGGCAAACTCTACATTGATCAGGTTGATAACCCCCTGGTGGATATTCCCATCATGGCTGAACTGGAAGTAGCCCTGCACCAGAATGGCCCACTGGATGGCGAAGGTGGCCGTCAGAAGGTTGAAGACCGTCCCACTGAAGCCGTAGAGGCAAAAGAAGACCAGAAGGCACCTCAAACCGATTAATATCATCACCTGAATGCCAGCAAAGAATGGGTAATATCTGTAAAGTGCATTGTCCACTGGTTTGGTCTCATTGTTCTGCAGTGCTAGGAAGAGCACCTCCATGACAGGCATTCTCACCCTCAGAATTGTGAAATGCTTCTTCACCTGACAGCTGTTTCACAAATATGACCAGCATTACTTTTTCTTGCCATTGTATTATCTCTCCCTAGATAAGAAAAGCATAGAAATACTGCTACTTGTACTTTGGCTTTTACAATAAGCTATCGCAGGGTCAGTGTTGGAGAAGCTACTCTATAAAATATAGCTACCAATTACTTCACATTGGAAGAAGTTGAGCTACAGTAAAGCTACCTTGAAAATAAATATATATACTGAACCAAAATGTAAACGCAACATGAAACAATTTCAAAGATTTACAGTTTATATAAGTCAAATTTAAATAAATTCATTAGGCCCTACTCTACAGATTTCACAGGACTGGAACAACAGATATGCATCTGTTGGTCAGATACCTTTAAAAAAAGTTAAGGGTGTGGGTCAGAACCAGTCGGTATCTGGTGTGACCACCATTTGCCTCATGCAGATCTCCTTCGCATCGACTTGATCAGGGTGTTATTTGTGGCCTGTGGAATGTTGTCCCACTCCTCTTCAATGGCTCTGCAAAGTTGCTGGATATTGGCAGGAACTGAAACATGCTGTCATACACATTGATCCAGAGCATCCCAGATGTGCTCAAGGGGTGACATGTCTGGTATGCAGGCCATGAAAGAACTGGGATATTTTCAGCTTTCAGGAATTGTGTACAGATCCTGGTGACATGGGGCCACGCATTATTAGACTAAAACATGAGGTGATGGCGATGTATGACTGGCACGACAATGGTCCTCATTGCCATTGATAAAATGCAATTATGTTCATTGTCTGTAGCTTATGCCTACCCATACCATAACCTCCCCTGCCAAAATGGGGCACTCTGTCACAACGTTGACATCAGCAAACCACTTGCCCACACGACACCATACAGGTGGTCTGCGGTTGTGAGGCCGGTTGGACACATTGCAAATTTCGCTGTAGTTCGGTTCAGCGTAGTTTGTTTATGTTTTCGCTCCAACCATAAAAATTAGCAGGTTGATAAGCTAAATCAGGTTAGTTACAACTGGGGCTGTAGTGAAAACCTACAGGAGGGTAACGCTCCAGGAACAGGGTTGTAGAGCCCTGGGCTAGGCCTTGTCTGGTGAGTGGGACTTTTATATATAATTTTTTTGTTGTTGCAGCTAACCAGTGCCCCCGCACGTTGACTCTGTACCGTTATCCAGCTGTATATAGTCTTGCTATTGTTATTTTCAGTGGTGGAAAGAGTACTGTAAAATCCTACTCAAGTAGAAGTACTGTTACTTTTAATGAAGTACTTGTGTTGAAAACTACTCAAGTAAAAAGTAGCACATTTTAAAAAGTAGTTCTATGTTACTTCTAAAATAATTAGCTATTTCAATTTGGATTATTTTCATTCTCCTTTTACAATAATGGACATTTGAATCCAAGCTTCACAAACAAATGAATATCAAAAACATTTACTTTTCTATATACTAATGTATATTGTGGCGTACAGCAGGTCAGCCACCAGAGGGAGACTCGTTGAGGCCTGGTGACAGACGGATTACACATCACGAGGCGATGGCTTTATCTGCTGGACGTGCCAGGTCTCGACAGGCTTTCCTGCCAGGACTAATTGTGGCTGATTGGTGAGTAATCAAGGGCTGATTGCTCACCAGCTGTACAAGTCCCAGAAAGCTGCCAGAAGGGCAGCACACAGGGGAGAGACTGGGGTGTGAAAGGACTCCAGTATAGTTGGGGACGGTACCGGAGGAAGTTCAGTTTTTGATTCCCACAGGATACAGCAAGATCCGGAGCCCAGAAGACGGTATCCCGGAGAGGGTCTCTTGGGGGAGACCTTTTCTTTTGGACTTTTATTTTAATAACAACCTTTTGAAACTGAGCTAATCCTACTCTGTCCGTGTCTGATCTGTGTAAACGTTTTGACCCAACCCCTTGGTCTGCCACAATATGTGATATTGTTTACATGTAATGCTTGACAGGCTAAATGTTCCAGAAAATAACCAACAAGATCAAATCAATTTTTAATATTAAATCTTCAACTTCACATGTTCAAAAGGCATATTTTTTTTTTGCGGAACTACCTATCGAACACTTAACTCACTTCACTTCCCTCTGAATTTGCCATTCAGTTTCAGTAGGAGCAAATTTTCTAACTTAATTGAGTCTATCCTGGCTCGCTTTGCAGTGAAGAGTAGTCCAGCACAGCTAAGAAGACGCTCGAAGGCAGGCCTGTGTTGAGTTTGAGGGACAACTTCTTTATGTACGGAAAACCATTTTGTCCGATGGACTAGCAAGATATCCATCCAGCTCCCCTGTATCATCTGACCCTTTGGTTGTCAGTGATGAGAAGAAATCCTCTTCATCCGATGAATGCTGCCTTAGATGCTCAGTCTCGTCCCGTGTAACTGTGTCAAAAGGATTCTTCAGGTAAGCCAAACTTGTACCTTGGAAACAACACAACATTCACATGTCCAGTGCTTCAGAAAACTGTTGTGTGGCTGGCAACACAATCATATTATTGGCATTGCAATAGCTCTAACACAGACTTCCACACTTGTTATTCTCAGATACTGAGATTGATTTGAGTTGTTCAAATGCATTCAGACCTAACAAATTCTCTAATGTTGAGTCCATGTCTGGCTGTACCCAAACATAGTTATATGCAAAGGTTATTGTCCAGCACCTGTAATGAAACTTAAAGAAAAACAAACAACTATTAAAGACTGAAAGACCAAAAGATATCATATGGACAATGAGGTTCAAACCTTTTGGAGTAAAGAAATCATACCGACTGTGATGACATCAGCTTTGTCAGTCCAAGACGTCTTGAACTTTGGCAGAAGGATTGCAGCAGCAAAAAGCTGTGGCTCCTCCATCATTTCTCCAAAGAACTTTTGGAGACCGTTCTGAATGGCTCTGATAAGTGGTAGGCACATTTCGAAGATGCTTCCGGCCTTTGAAGTTTTGTTTTTAGAAAGAAATCACTGGTCTCAGATTGTAGAATGTTCAAGGCTTCATCACTTTGCAGTACTCATTCAAGAAGGACGTTTCGGCTGGGCTCAGCCTGAAAGACAAGGTAAATGTAATACCTCTTAGAATTCTAACATCTCATGGACAATAAATATTACTGTAATAGGAAAACATTACAATGATTCAAAGAATTGCCAGTCACATTTTCACTTTTAATTCTTCACACACATTTCTTATGGCATCCTCCCCCTTCTCTTGTATGATACGCGTGATCCTCTCCACAGCCAGGTAAGTTGAGTTCAAACGTGTCTGATTTGGACGGATCAACTGCAGTTTGCACTCATTCTCTACAACTTCAGCTTGTTGCAATGAGGTTCAGCAGGTGACATGCACACCGTTGATGCTGAGGGAGTTGATATTCTAGGCCACTGTAATTTTCTAGGATGGAATAGGTGTCTTGGTATTCAACCTGCTCTGCTGGCTCTTCAGCATCTGAGTCTCGGTCTGCTGACTCAACTGCCTGGCTCTGCTCATGTAACAGTATATGTTTAGACCGTCCCCTCGCCCATACCCGGGCGCGAACCAGGGACCTTCTGCACACATCAACAACTGACACCCACGAAGCATCGTTACCCATCGCTCCACAAAAGCCGCGTCCCTTGCAGAGCAAGGTCTCAGAGCAAGTGACGTCACCGATTGAAACGCTATTTAGCGCACACTGCTAACTAAGCTAGCCGTTTCACATCCGTTACACTCACCAAAAACATTGAATGCTTTGCACTCTCTGTTGTGGTTCTTACCACTTTCCCCCTGATCCTCTATGCACAATGGATGTCATCGAGGGCACCTGCAAGCACATCAAATGTGTGGGAACCTCTCAATCTCTTGCATGCGAGTGCAGCAGAACATCTTACCAGAGTTTCTTAATCTATCCATGTAACTCCTTTGAGCTGTCCAACAATCAGTGGTGGTGGCAACATAATTTACCCTGCCAAGGTCTGCCATAACTCTCTTCTTCATGTTATTGCTTCATGTATTCTTGAATGAACAGTAGATCACTTTGCATTGAGGATGCAGGGTGGTTACCAACTATTTAAAAGCTGGTTGTTTGACCAGAGAATAGCCCTCAGATCAAATTGACAAGCTTGTCAACGGTTGCCTGTGAGATGCACCTGGCTCCTCCCACTGCCATCATTTCAGACATCTTTGTTTTCTTGCAAGTTGAAGAGGTGTTTGATAGTTCCTTGGTTCGTTTGTTTGTGGTTGCAGAGGTGAGCATATTGTAGTTTTGTCATCTTTAATGGATGTTTCCTCTGTAGACAAAATTATTGCATCAATCTAGGCAAAATGTATAGAGCCTGACCAGTTTGGTTTTATACAAATGAACTTAAACCAGCACAAAGTGCAATCTGTAAGTATTTGGGCAATGACAACATTTTCGTTTTGGTTCTGTAGTCCAGCACATTGGATTTTAAAATAATGACGATGGGGTTAAAGTGCAGGTGTTTTTATTCATATCAAATTAACCATTTAGAAATTACAGCATGTTTTGAATATTGTCACTGTCCAAATACATATGGGTATTGGGGAATATTGTTCTTTCTTTTCCCCAGTTAGAAGAACTATAGTTTTACCAAAAAAGATTTTGGGCTATTATTCGAAACTCAATGATCCAAACAGATATAGCTAGGTAATAAGCAAGCAAAAAAATACATACTGTACAAACCTAAAAAGCCCAGGTATCAAAATTATTTATTTATTTTATATTCACAAATTCATTACTTTCACTATTAGCTATCCCCAACAACTTACATTATGGGGATGGCTAGCTACTAGCCACCATAATGTCAATGCGGTAGTAGCACGCACTACAGCTTATAGTTCTTCAGCTGTATAAAGACGTTGGTCAGGGTTAGCTTCTCACTAGCTAGCAACAGGATTAGCTAGCTAACGTTAGCATTATGCTACAGATTGAATGCAGCTGGCTAGTAGCAACACTTTGTTAGCTACATTACATAGCCTACACAACACGATAAAATATATTTATAACTTTTGTACCACTACATGTTTCCTCAAGTTTGATGCAGAGTTTTTGTAGTCAGCCACCGCCACCATCTTTGGTAAGCAGAGCTTACATTCCATAGTTACACTGTCTTCTCTTCTCTGCTTGAAGTTGAAGTGTTCTTTGAGATGCGGCCAGGGATTTCCTTCCTCGTGGTTTTCAGAAGATCCGTCCACTGGTTCTGTGTCTGTATTGTCTCCTGAACCTGCTTAATCTCGTTAGGCTCCATTTATTTTTCAAGTTGATTAGGAAACCTTTTTTTTCATGGCATGTAGCTACCTTTTTTTGTACTGTTAGAAAATCCTGCTACCGATCATCACTTCGTCTGCATACACAGCTATGATTGGGCCATTTTGGCGCGAAGCGTGAAATTGAATTGTATTGGTCCATCTGGTCACGTTACTTATCAGTGACAAACAAGTGAACAGTTCTAGCCGCTACAAAAGGCGCAAACTTTATGTGCTTGCCATGATGATGTGTATCCTTTTTCTAGATTGTACTCTGTGTAAAGTGTGGCAGCCCACTTTCCAGATCCCAATCACAGGAATTCTAATCACCTGTTCACAGACCTGCATGTCATCATCCCACACTATTTAGTTCAGTTCCTTGCACCCCATCACTGTGAGGTATTGTTTGTTTTGAGAGAGACTTTTTCGGAGCACTGGGTTTTCACCGCCTGTCTCTCCTCCCATGTATGATAGTTTTTGCCTGCCTGCCTCACTCATGACGCCTTTTGCCTATTCCCTGCCTGTACTGTTGCCATTTTTGGACCTACCGTGTATGACCTGCCTGCCCCTGGACCCAGCTACCTACCTCCTATGGAGGAGATTTTCTAGATTTTTTAGTTTGATACAATGTATTGGAAGATTTTTGGTCCCTACTAAAGGCCTAGGTCCTATAGTCACGATTTGCCACTGTGACTACCGCTGTACCCCACAGCTACAATTATCTGTAAGGTCTCAGTCAAAATTTCAAACACAGATTCAACCACAAAGACCAGGGAGGTTTTCCAATTCCTCGCAAAGAAGGGCACCAATTGGTAGATTGGTAAAAAATAAGGTCTGATTTCAAATGATGTGCTCAATAATCAGTTTAAAACTTTTACTTTGACTTATATAACACTGGAGATTCCCAGTTGACAGACACTATCCCCTCAAGTTTACCAATACCGAAGCTAAACGACAAAGTGAGAATGGATCTTGATAAACCACTTACCTCTTCAGAAATTTTACAAGCCATAAAGTCCTTAAAGAATGGCAAAGCACCGGGACCAGACAGGTTCTCAGCTGAGTTTTTTAAAGACATTTGCTTAACAACTCGTACCGCTTTTAGCCTCAGCCTTCTCCCACCTGTTTGATACCAAATCTCTACCCCATACTTTTTACCAAGCCTCTATATCAATAATTCTAAAGAAAGATAAGGATCCCATTGAGTGTGCCTCCTACAGTCCTATTAAGCTATAACATACTGTATAAAACCCTATCACTTTTCCTTGAGACTGCCTTACCTTCTATAATCAACCCCGATCAGACAGGGTTTATTTAAAAACAGACACTTTTTTTTTGTTGAGATGCCCATTTAATATTATATATATTATATATATATATATATATACTCCACCCTCTGCAAACTCAGAAATAGTTATTTTGATGGATGCAGAAAAAACATTTGACCATATTAGAATGGAATTATTTATTCCAAGCTTTAAAGGGCTTTGGTTTTGGAGATGCATTTATTTAATGGGGTAAAATAATATACAAATTTCCACTGGCTTCTGTTTGAAGTAATGCCATCCTTTCAGAATACTTTCCTTTACAACATTCCACTAGGCAGGGCTGTTCACTTTATGCTGATTATATACTTTTATTTATCTCTGATCCAATGTTATCTGCACCAATGGTTTTGAATACTCTTGAAACCTTTGGGGAAATATCTGGGTATAAACTATATCTGCATAAATGTGAAATGTTTCCTATTCTCCCGCATGATGGATCCACCAGTTTGGCTACACTTCCATTCAAAAGGGTCACAAGCAAATTCACATATCCAGATGTTTCAGTTACTCTCCATTTTGAAAGACTTCCTAAAGGCAAACTTTACAAAGCTACTAGAAAATATTAAACTTGACTTTGAGCGTTGGTCTCTTCTCCACCTTTCACTATCTGGATGCATAAACACTGTGAAAATGAATGTCTTGCCAATGTTTACCCACCTATTTCAATGTGTTTTGGGGGATATTTGTTTTCAGCTCATGAAACATGGGACCAACACTTTACATGTTGCATTTATTATATTTGATCTATCAATAAAAAAGTGGTCAGATGAAGCGGATGCTAAGCTACAGGACTGTTTTGCAACCCCCTACGCTGCTGCTACTTTCTGTTATTATCTATGCATAGCCACTTTAATAACTATCTACATGTAAATAATTATGTCAATTACTTTGACACCGGTGCCCCCACATATTGACACATTGACTCTGTACTGGTACTCCCTGTATATAGCCCCGCTGTTGTTATTTACTGCTGCTCTTTAATTATTTGTTATTCTTATCTCTTACTTTTTTGGGGGGGATTTTCTTAAAACTGCATTGTTGGTTAAGGGCCTGTAAGTAATCATTTCACTGTAAGGTGTTGTATTCGGCGCATGTGACAAATAACATTTGAATTGATTACCCCCAAGCCATAAGCCTTCTGAACTGCTAATCAAGTGGCTACCCTGACTATTTGCATTGTCCCCCCCCCTTACGCTGCTGCTACTCTCTGTTATTATCTATGCGTAGTCACTTTCACTCTACCCACATGTACATATTACCTCAATTACCTCTACTAACTGGTGCCACCGCACATTGACTCTGTACCAGTACCCCCTGTATATAGTCTAGCTATTGTTATTTTTCTGCTGCTCTTTAATTATTTGTTACTTTTATTTTTAAAAAATGACTTAACACTTATTTTTCTTAAAACTGCAGTGTTGGTTAAGGGCTTGTAAGTAAGAGTTTCACTGTATACTGTATATATATTCTGTTGTATTCGGCGCATGTGACAAATAAAATTTGATTTGATCTATCTATAAAGCAGGCATTGAATATCCCTTTGAGCATAGCAAAGCTATTAATTACACGTTGGATGGTGTATCAATATACCCAGTCACTACAAAGATACAGGCATGCTTCCTAACTCAGTTGTCGGAGAGGAAGGAAACAGCTCAGGGATTTCACCATGAGGCCAATGGTGACTTTAAAACAGTTACAGAGTTGAATGGCTGTGAAAGGAGAAAACTGAGGCTGGATCAACAACATTGTAGTTTCTCAGATGAAATCCGTGCCACCCTAGTTCATCATGTGCTCATACATGGGAGGACTATGAGAGAAGCTGGACAGCTAGGCATGGTCCTATGGCTCAGGTCCTCCTAGAGAAAGAAAAGAGAGAGAGAGAATTAGAGGGAGCATACTTAAATTTGCACAGGACATCGGATGAGACAGGAGAAATACACAAACTCTGCTTGTAACCCCACAGATTGTAACCTGACAACACCCATGCAACTAGGCGTCACACACACCCCACATACCTGTTGTAAAACATTGAAACGTTAAATATTTGTTAAACTTAAATGTCCTTGTTTTTGAAAGAAAAGCACATTTTTTGTCCATTAAAATAACATCAAATTGATCAGAAATACAGTGTAGACATTGTTACATTTATTGTTTGTTTTTCATATTAATAATACCATTTTTAAAACAGAAATACTTTATTTCCATAAGTATTCAGACCCTTTACTATGACACTCAAAATTGAGCTCAGGTGCATCCTGTTTCCATTTATCATCCTTGAGATGGTTCTACAACTTGACTGGAGTCCACCTGTGGTAAATTAAATTGATTGGACACGATTTGGAAAGGCACACGCCTGTCTATATAAGGTCTCATAGTTGACAGTGCATGTCAGAGCAAAAACCAAGCCATGAGGTCGAAGGAATTGTCTGTAGAGCTCCAAGACAAGATTGTGTCGAAGCACAGATCTGGGGAAGGGTACAAAAAATGTCCCCAATAACATAGTGGCCTCCATAATTCTTAAATGGAAGACGTTTGGAACCACCAAGACTCTTCCTAGAGCTGGTCAACAGGCAAACTGAGCAATCGGGGGAGAAGGGCCTTGGTCAGGGAGGTGACCAAGAACTAGATGGTCAGTCTGACAGAGCTCTAGAGTTCCTCTGTGTAGATGGGAGAACCTTCTCTACAGCGCTCCATCAATCAGCAGATTCCTACATTTGAGGTCGTCAATCCCCTCCATCTTTCCTCGCACCCCCAGAGGCCTTGATGAGCTTGACAGATGGAAGGCAAGAGAGTTATGTTAGTTTCTCCTGTACATGGGGAAACCTATGCTGAAGGGGGCATTTTCATGTTTGAAAACCACCTGCAGACAATCAAGAAGATGCGATCTGTGAAGAGTCCCCTAGCTCAAATAGTCAACAGACTGGAGGAGAGTCTGACCAGGCCAATTGAACAGCCAAAAAGCCAAACCACAAAAAAGAGCAAGGACCAGACCAAACCTGTTGCAAGATGGAGAGAGCTGTGAGCTTGTGGTGGTGGTTGGGAAAGAGGGAAAGGGGCTTTGCAAACTGTACCACCAACCGGAACCTCTGTTCTTGGAGTCATGCAGCTCATCCCTGATTGGTATGTTCAAATACCACAGGAGAAACACTGTTGTAAAATGACCACAACCACAGATATCTGGCAGAGGGCCATACGAGTGGAGAGAGGACAAAATACCATTTTTATTGCAGTACTACATCTGAAGATGCCTGCTGTGGAGACTAACACACTGACACAAACACAAACAAACATGGTGGCTGACCTAGCTGAGATCTTGACGAATGGAAGTTGTTCCATTGCCACTAGTGGCACAAACATGGGCCTGACAGACCTGACCTCTGAAGATGCAAGGTTGTAACTCTCTGGAGAGGAGAGGCCGCTATTAGATGAAGGAAGACATGCCACTGCCAAGTAACTCTCAGAACTCTCTGAACTCTCAAGATGCCTGCTGTGGAGACTAACACACACTGACACAAACACGGTTGCTGCCCTACCACATATGAGATCTTGACGAATGGAAGATGTTCCACTGCCACTAGTGGCACAAACATTTGGTGAGAACACAAAAACCGTATGCCACAGTGCCATGGTAGTGGTCACTGATCAAAGTTATCTTTCAAATCATATCTAATTTTATTGGTCACATACACATGGTTAGCAGATGTTAATGCAAGTGTAGCGAAATGCTTGTGCTTCTAGTTCCAACATTGCAGTGGAATCAGAACATGATTTTGTGCATACGCGTGTCACGGTTTGGGGTTTAGCTTGCCCAAAGCCTGATGAATTTTTAATGAGCTTATTTGAACATATTCTTCATAAACATTGAGACACCTCACCAGTGATCACATATAACTAAAATATCTTCACTATGAACTCACCAAAAGGGATTCACCTTGACATTGGATACAATTCTGAAAGTAATCAAATGATCATGAAATAATGGAAATGCACACTTATTTTTTTTGATTGTCCATGATCAGGCGCAGTGGGTCCTGGAGGTGGAGGAAAGCGGGCACCATCAGCCAGAGACTGACAACACACTCGTCTTGTTCCAGGACAGAGAAGAGAGTGACTAAATGCAACCAATTGAGGAGTTTTTGTATGGAGGTCAATGAGAGAGTATTGAATTTGGTCAGCAAAAAAATGTAATTGCTCATTTACTATATGAGGTGAGGCTTATTTGATGTTTAAGTTTTACGAATGTACTGATACAAGTAGACAAGGTCACAGTGGATAATGACTTTATTTCAAACTTTTAAGTGTGGAACTGCACTGCTTGCATTTTGTCTACTTGTATACTGTATGTGCAAACCCTCAAGACAATAACAAACCCTCAACACCATTCTCAGATGGACTGTACACAGCCGCCCAGCAAACAGCTCACTTCCTGGCACCACAGATTCAATTAATTCATGGTATTTTAACCTTTTATTTTAGGTTTAGTTTAACCTGAAACATGTATTTTATACTTCTCAAGTACTGTATTTTTATTAATGTGACTTGCAACATTGAAAATGTGACTCTACATTCACCTTCTTTCACGTGCCTTCCATATTTTCTTAAAGTTTAAGGACATGTATTTCCATTGTTAAGGTTAAGTTCTTTGTTAGAACCTTTGTAGGATGGCATCGTTAAATCTCCAAGCTGTTTCCAAGCTATTTCCGAAAACCATCGTTACTAATGTTGCACTTGAAAATGCTCTTTATTTACCGACTGCCTCAGACCACTCGTAGGACAGCTAAGGGCATTATTATACACAAGATATCTGCTATACACGGAATCAATATGTTTTTCTGTCTCTCTGTGACCACTGTTAGCTTCAGAACAAAGTTGACTACAAATACAAAGTTGCCAATGTCTTTGGAATTGTTACAAACAATCAAAGGATACAAATATACTTAAAATGTAAACTGAAATGACTGCATAGCAAGATAATTAAGCAACATGGGCCTATATATTTAAAGCATATTGAAATCAATTTCATGTTTAATCAAGTTCTATTTTCTATTGTACTACATTTTCGCCCTAAGCATTTAGAATAAGCTGCCTCACTATTTGCAGCCATAGGTGTAATGTATCTTTAGGGGCTGATCTGTCGTCAGTATTGTGAAATAATTATAATGTTAAGGTAAGATTTGAATGGAGAACTTTTCAGAGAGCAGTGCTGGATTTCTTTCGATCCTATCAGTATCAACACATATCTTTCTTGTATGTTGGAAGCATTGTCATACAATCTGCGATGGGAGCTTTAACAGTACATGGATAAGGTTGATAGAATCCATGTGTGATCACTGCCATGCAGTCATGGGTGAACAGGGAGTACAGGAGGGGACTGAGCAACAGGGAGAACAGGAGGGGACTGAGCATGCACCCCTGAGGGGCCCCCGTGTTGAGGATCAGCATGGCAGATGTGTTGTTACCTACCCTTACTACCTGGGGGCGGCCCGTCATGAAGTCCAGGATCCAGTTGCAGAGGGAGGTGTTTGGTTCCAGGGTCCTTAGCTTAGTGATGAGCTTTGAGGCCACTATGGTATAGAATGCTGAACTGTATTCAATGAATAGCATTCTCACGTAGGTGTTCCTTTTGTCCAGGTGGGAAAGGGCAGTGTGGAGTACAATAGGGAGACTGCATCATCTGTGGATCTGTAGGGGCGGTATGCAAATTGGAGTGGGTCTGGGGTTTCTGGGATAAAGGTGTTGATGTGAGCGATGACCAGGCTTTCAAAGCACTTCATGGCTACAGACGAGAGTGCTACGGGTTGGTAGTCATTTAGGCAGGTTACCTTGGTGTTCTTGGGCACAGGGACTATGGTGTTCTGCTTTAAACATGTTTGTATTACAAACTCGGTCAGGGACAGGTTGAAAATGTCAGTGAAGACACTTTCCAGTTGGTCAGCGCATGCTTGGAGCACACGTCCCGGTAATCCATCTGGTCCTGCGGCCTTGTGAATGTTGACCTGTTTAAAGGTCTTACTCACATTGGCTAAGGAGAGCATGATCACACAGTCGCCCGGAACAGCTTCGGTGTTGCTTGTCTCGAAGTGAGCATAGAAGTCATAGAAGTGTGGTAGGCACGTATCACTGGGCAGCTTGCGGCTGTGCTTCCCTTTGTAGTCCATAGTAGTTTGCACGTCCTGTCACATCCGACGAGTGTTGGAGCCGGTGTAGTACGATTCGATCTTAGTCCTGTATTGAGGCTTTCCCTGTTTGATGGTTCGTCTGAAGGCATAGTGGTATTTCTTGGTTAGAGTCCCGCTCCCTGAAAGTGGCAACTCTACCCTTTAGCTCATTGTGGATGTTGCCTGTAATCCATGGCTTCTGGTTGGGCTATGTAAGTACAGTCACTGTGGGGATGAAGTCATCGATGCACTTATTGATGAAGCCAGTGACTGATGTGGTTTACTCTTCAATGCCATTGGAAGAATCCAAGAACATATTCCAGTCTGTTAGAAAAACTGTCCTGTAGTTTAGCATCTGTGTCATCTGACCACTTCCGTATTGAGCGAGTCACTGGTACTTCCTGCTTTACATACAGTATTCTTATACACAGTGCAGACCTGAGATGACACAAAGTGAAAAAAAACTGCTCAAAAGTAACATATAAATGTTCCTCAACACACAAACTGTGAACACATTTGTGTGTTTGAGGTTCTTGTTGTGGGTGTGGGGGGGGGGGGGTTCAATCCAATGCACTTACAATAAAAACACTCAAAACATCATCACTGTGTAATGAAACCATGCAATGATGAGATCTGGTGTTTGTTACTCTTGCACATGTGCAACCTGCCTAAATGACTACAGACCCGTAGCACTCACATCCGTTTGAAAGGTTGGTAATGGCTCACATCAACACCATTATCCCAGAAACCCTAGACCCACTCCAATTTGCATACCGCCCAAACAGTTCCAGTTTCATTGATTATGTTGGAGTGTTTGTGTTGACCAAATGCCCTCAATAGAGAACTGTGTTCAATCAAGAAAACCTACTCCTGACTCGTTTATTCCACCTTTCCACTTTAGTGACGCCCAATTACTTGGTCCGCTCACATTGACTACAGCTCAGCGTTCAACACCATAGTACCCTCATAGCTCATCACTAAGCTAAGGATCCTGGGACTAAACATCTCCCTCTTCAACTGGATCCTGGACTTCCTGATGGGACGCCCCCAGGTGGTGAGGGTCAGTAGCAACACATCTGCCACGCTGATCCTCAACACTGGAGCTCCCCAGGGGTGCGTGCTCAGTCCCCTCCTGTACTCCCTGTTCACCCACGACTGCATGGCCAGGCACGACTCCAACACCATCATTAAGTTCGCAGACGACACAACAGCCTGATCACTGACAACGACGAGACAGCCTATAGGGAGGAGGTCAGAGCCCTGACCGGATGGGGCCAGAATAACAACCTATCCCTCAACGTAACCAAAACTAAGGAGATGATTGTGGACTACAGGAAAAGGAGGACCGAGCAAGCCCCCATTCTCATTGATGGGGCTGTAGTGGAGCAGGTTCCATGGTGTCCACATCAACAACAAACTAGAATGGTCCAAACACACCAAGACAGTCGTGAAGAGGGCACGACAAAGCCTATTCCCCCTCAGGAAACGAAAAAGATTTGGCATGGGTGCTGAGATCCTCAAAAGGTTCTACAGCTGCAACATCGAGAGCATTCTGACTGGTTGCATCTCTGCCCGGTACGGCAATTGCTCGGCATCCGACCGCAAGGCACTTACAGAGGGTAGTGTTAGGGCTAAGCTGCCTGCCATCCAGGACCTCTACACTAGGCGGTGTCAGAGGAAGGCCCTAAAAATTGTCAAAGACAACAGCCACCCCGGTCATAGACTGTTCTATGAGTACCAGAGTGCCATGTCTAGGACAAAAAGGCTTCTCAACAGTTTTTACCCCCAAGCCATAAGACTCCTGAACAGGTAATCAAGTGGCTACCTGGACTATTTGCATTCTTCTTTTTACGCTGCTGCTACTCTCTGTTTATCATATATGCATAGTCACTTTAACTATTCATTAATGTCCATAATACCTCAATTGGGCCGACCAACCTGTGCTCCCGCACATTGGCTAACCGGGCTATCTGCATTGTGTCCCGCCACCAACCACCCGCCAACCTTTTTTCTACACTACTGCTACTCTCTGTTCATCATATGCATAGTCACTTTAACCATATCTACTTGTACATACTACGTCAATCAGCCTGACTAACCGGTGTCTGTATGTAGCCTCGCTACTTTTATAGCCTCGCTACTGAATAGAGCCTGTCTTTTTACTTTACTATTATTTCTTTACTTACCTATTGTTCACCTAATACCTTTTTGCATTATTGGTTAGAGCCTGTAAGTAAGCTTTTTACTTACTTACAACACCTGTTGTATTCGGCGCATGTGACAAATAAACTTTGATTTGATTGGATTTGAATTTGCTTAAATTAATAAGAAATACACACCTGGTGTGAACAAGAAACGAATTGTTCAGAGATTTGAAGTAATTGTTTTGAAAAAAAGAATTATCATTCGAGAATTGAGCCAAAGCTATTGAGAGAACCTGTAACATACACAACACAAAAAATCATACAAAAGAATGCCAAAACAGCTCCTACACCATTTTGCATGTCTATTTGAATGTATGAGAGACACTGTTCTTTGTTACCTTTTACATGCACAGAAACCCGAAAAAGTGTTTTAAACACCAATATGAAGAACCACATATTTCAGAGAACTTCTATTCTGTTTGAAAACACATTGTGTGTTTCAGAACACTTAAATTGGCTTTACAGCCTCCAAACACCAGATCTCATCTTAAGTACATTACTTTGCATGGTTTCATTATACAGTGATGGTGCTTTGAGTGTTTAATAGAGGAGGGAGAAGGCAAAGAATAAGTCCCTGATGAAATCAGAGCCACAATTGTGGACTGTGTCATCAAGCACAAGACATTTGCAATGTGGATACAGCAAACAATTCCATCAGGCTAAGAGGGATCCAAAGTGCAATCATAAATGACAACATTGCAAATATCACTTCTGTCAGCATTTCCACTCTAGATGGAGTTTAGAAAAATAATCAAATGACTATGAAACAACTCTACAAGGTGCCACTTGAGAGGAATAGTGACTGAGTGAAGGAGCTGCGTTACCAGTATGTCCAGGTAGGAGCTGTGGGACCAGTATGTCCAGGTACCAGTATGTCCAGGTAGGAGCTGCAGTACCAGGATGTCCAGGTAGGAGCTGCAGTACCAGTATGTCCAGGTACCAGTATGTCCAGGTAGGACATACTGCCCTGCCTATCTAAGGTCTTCGAAAGCCAAGTCAACAAACAGGTCACTGACCATCTCGAATCCCACTGTACCTTCTCCGCTGTGCAATCTGGTTTCCGAGCCGGTCACGGGTGCACCTCAGCCACACTCAAGGTACTAAACGATATCATAACCGCCATCGATAAAAGACAGTACTGTGCAGCCGTCTTCATCGACCTTGCCAAGGCTTTTGACTCTGTCAATCACCATATTCTTATCTGCAGACTCAGTAGCCTCGGTTTTTTCGGATGACTGCCTTGCCTGGTTCACCAATTACTTTGCAGACAGAGCTCAGTGTGTAAAATCGGAGGGCATGCTGTCCGGTCCTCTGGCAGTCTCTATGGGGGTGCCACAGGGTTCAATTCTCGGGCCGACCCTTTTCTCTGTATACATCAATGATGTTGCTCTTGCTGCGGGCGATTCCCTGATCCACCTCTACGCAGACGACACCATTCTATATACTTTCGGCCCGTCATTGGACACTGTGCTATCTAACCTCCAAACAAGCTTCAATGCCATACAACACTCCTTCCGTGGCCTCCGACTGCTCTTAAACGCTAGTAAAACCAAATGCATGCTTTTCAACCGATCGCTGCCTGCACCCGCATGCCCGCCTAGCATCACCACCCTGGATGGTTCCGACCTAGAATATGTGGACATCTGTAAGTACCTAGGTGTCTGGCTAGACTGCAAACTCTCCTTCCAGACTCATATCAAACATCTCCAATCGAAAATCAAATCAAGAGTCGGCTTTCTATTCCGCAACAAAGCCTCCTTCACTCACGCCGCCAAGCTTACCCTAGTAAAACTAACTATCCTACCGATCCTCGACTTCGGCGATGTCATCTACAAAATGGCTTCCAACACTCTACTCAGCAAACTGGATGCAGTCTATCACAGTGCCATCCGTTTGTCACTAAAGCACCTTATACCACCCACCACTGCGACTTGTATGCTCTAGTCGGCTGGCCCTCGCTACATATTCGTCGCCAAACCCACTGGCTCCAGGTCATCTACAAGTCCATGCTAGGTAAAGCTCCGCCTTATCTCAGCTCACTGGTCACGATGGCAACACCCATCCGTAGCACGCGCTCCAGCAGGTGTATCTCACTGATCATCCCTAAAGCCAACACCTCATTTGGCCGCCTTTCGTTCCAGTACTCTGCTGCCTGTGACTGGAACGAATTGCAAAAATCGCTGAAGTTGGAGACTTTTATCTCCCTCACCAACTTCAAACATCAGCTATCTGAGCAGCTAACCGATCGCTGCAGCTGTACATAGTCTATTGGTAAATAGCCCACTCATTTTCACCTACCTCATCCCCATACTGTTTTTATTTATTTACTTTTCTGCTCTTTTGCACACCAATATCTCTACCTGTACATGACCATCTGATCATTTATCACTCCAGTGTTATCTGCAAAATTGTAATTATTCGCCTACCTCCTCATGCCTTTTGCACACATTGTATATAGACTCCCCCTTTGTTTTCGACTGTGTTATTGACTTGTTAATTGTTTACTCCATGTGTAACTCTGTGTTGTCTGCTCATACTGCTATGCTTTATCTTGGCCAGGTCGCAGTTGCAAATGAGAACTTGTTCTCAACTAGCCTACCTGGTTAAATAAAGGTGAAATAAAAAAAAAAAAGTACCAGGATGTCCAGGTAGGAGCTGCAGTACCAGGATGTCCAGGTAGGAGCTGTGGTACCAGGATGTCCAGGTAGGCGCTGTGGTACCAGTATGTCCTGGTACCAGTATGTCCAGGTAGGAGCTGCAGTACCAGTATGTCCAGGTACCAGTATGTCCAGGTAGGAGCTGCAGTACCAGGATGTCCAGGTAGGAGCTGCAGTACCAGGATGTCCAGGTACCAGTATGTCCAGGTAGGAGCTGCAGTACCAGGATGTCCAGGTAGGAGCTGCAGTACCAGGATGTCCAGGTAGGAGCTGTGGTACCAGGATGTCCAGGTAGGCGCTGTGGTACCAGTATGTCCTGGTACCAGTATGTCCAGGTAGGAGCTGCAGTACCAGTATGTCCAGGTAGGAGCTGCAGTACCAGTATGTCCAGGTACCAGTATGTCCAGGTAGGAGCTGCAGTACCAGTATGTCCAGGTAGGAGCTGCAGTACCAGTATGTCCAGGTACCAGGATGTCCAGGTAGGAGCTGTGGTACCAGGATGTCCAGGTAGGCGCTGTGGTACCAGTATGTCCTGGTACCAGTATGTCCAGGTAGGAGTTGCAGTACCAGTATGTCCAGGTAGGAGCTGCAGTACCAGTATGTCCAGGTACCAGTATGTCCAGGTAGGAGCTGCAGTACCAGGATGTCCAGGTAGGAGCTGTGGTACCAGGATGTCCAGGTAGGCGCTGTGGTACCAGTATGTCCTGGTACCAGTATGTCCAGGTAGGAGCTGCAGTACCAGTATGTCCAGGTAGGAGCTGCAGTACCAGTATGTCCAGGTACCAGGATGTCCAGGTAGGAGCTGCAGTACCAGGATGTCCAGGTACCAGTATGTCCAGGTAGGAGCTGTGGTACCAGTATGTCCAGGTAGAAGCTGTGGTACCAGTATGTCCAGGTAAGAGCTGTGGAACCAGGATGTCCAGGTACTAGTATATCCAGGTAGGAACTGTGGTACCAGGATGTCCAGGTAGGAGCTGTGGTACCAGTATGTCCAGGTAGGAGCTGTGGTAACAGTATGTCCAGGTTAACCATTTGTGTGCACATGGTATATTGTAAAGGGAGTTTTACTGTACTTCAGTGATGCCTGTATATATTTCCTGAAGTTTTAGATACCCATAAAAACATTTCTACTTTACTAAACTGTCTGATTCCAGAAAAAGCTATGTTAAACTAACTTCATGTTTTGTTTCTGTGTTACTATATAGATAATAATGGAGCTGGAAGGACATGCAATGACCCACATTCTTGTTTTTGTGGAAGAGGCTAGGTTCAATCTGGCCGAAGGCAGAGACGTGGAAGCAATCTCATTGGCCACGAGCCACAATTGTCACACCAGGCCAACGTGGGGGCAATATTACAATGTGTGCTGCCATTTCTGAGAATGTTGTGAGCAAACATATTCCACACATTGGGTCCTATAACACCCAACTTCTCCTGTCCTTCCTAAATACACTGTACAGAGACCTAATACCAGAACATGAAAGAGATTGCATCGCAAGGGAAAACATCAGATGTGATTCTGACTAAAATCTCTGGCCAGACCAACAAGAGCAACAGGGTGTCCACCAAGAAGATGGGAACTTGTAGTGTGCGGAGGTACTATTTATTGTTTTTTACAGAACTGTCGCAGGTATTTTTTGCATAGATGTCATTTTGTGGCAAATTTTCTGTTCAATATATATGACTTTACATCTAAGAAATATGTAAAAATGGACATGCAAATGTGAATGTTCTGTAACACATTGCTATAAATGTTCTGTATACATACACATGTGCATATCCTTTTTCTGTGTACTACAGTATTGTTCAGTATTGAATTTTCCCAGTAAACTTTGACCTACTGTTGAAGTCGGTATCTAAAAAGCTCAGTGTGATACACAATAGCATTCAGGTAGACAAAACTGGTGTTCTGGTATAGTTCAGTTAGCAGTCAGTGTCCACAAAAAAGTAGAACAAAACTGAAATGTGTATTTAACAAACATTTCCAGGGTTGACTGCCATGGTGAAAAAACATCTAAACATTTTGACCAGTACGGCTCACACGATGACAAAAAAAACATTTTATTTTGGTGGCGTTGTTCAATTTACTGACACAATAACTAGGCTTTGAAGCACAAATAGAAAAAATTGGGTGAGTGACTACATTTTGCAGACATGCAGTAGAGTTGTGATGTCCCATAAAACAGTTGTGACAATTGCACTTACAGTTTAGAGAATGTTAAGCCTGTTTAAAAAATTGAGCCAAAGCGATTGAGGAAAAACTAATTATTTATATATATTAGCTTGTTTATACACTAGGGGGCACTATATGTTAGGGTCATTGGTCACTGGGCAACTACAGTTGCCTGGCACATTGTGATAGTATGCTGTTACAATCAAAATGTTTAAGGCTATACAAGTTATAGCAGAGCTAACATGTATAAAGTAGTTATTCATCTATGTTATTTACGTATTTCATGTTTATCATCATTGCTTGGTATGCTATTTCTCTGTCTCTGCAGAAAACCATACATGCAAGACAAGGATCACAGACAAATTCCATTAGAACTGTCAACGCAACCATGTTATCTAACGCTAATGTACTGTGATTCAATTAGAACAACACAAATGTCCCAACACAAAAATACAAATTTCCCTGACAGACAAAATAATGGATGACTATTTGATAGCATTGAGCCCTGGGCTGAAGTTTTTTAAGGGCTACTGTTTTAGAGAGTAGCACTATTTTAGACGACCATAAGAGCGTTTTAACCTTTCCCAGTAGTGCTCCCAGTCTCTGGCAAGGTGTTTCAGAACATGCAGGGTTCTCCCCATTAATTTCTGACAAAGTGGTGCTGATGTAAAGCATGGGGAGGGGGGAAGCTGGAGTAAATGCCATTTCTTGAAATCTTGAGCCTCAAATTATGGGTGCGTTTGTAAATTCACTCTGGCTATCTATTCCGATTTCAGAGCACTCTCGTCTGTGTGCCAGAGCGCAGAATAATTTATGATTTTACGAACATGCAACACCGTATATGACCTGTCAGCTAAAAAATGAATTAAATTGTTGCCAGCTGCACAGTTAGTCACCATAGCTCTAGATAACATGAAAACATCTTAACTAGCTCTGCTAGAGTCAGCAAAATGATCAGAGTGATGTGTTCTCTCATTTGTGTCTGGAAGTAACTAGTAAGCTAGCCAACTTTAACCGTTAGCTTGGGTGCTTCACTGCCGTTGTGGGGTCAGAACGCTCAAATCTATCCTACTCCTCTGCCAGAGGGTCCAGTGCGCGTTCTGAATGCTAGCTAATATCAATTCAGCAAAAAAAGAAACTTCCCTTTTTCAGGACCCTGTCTTTCAAAGATAATTCCTAAAAGTCCAAATAACCTCCCAGATCTTCATTGTAAAGGGTGTTAACACTGTTTCCCGTGCTTGTTCAAAGAACCATAAACAATTAATGAACATGCACCTGTGGAACGGTGCTAAGACACTAACAGCTTACAGACAGTAGGCAATTAAGGACACAGTTATGAAAACTTAGGACACTAAAGAGGCCTTTCTGCCGACTCTGAAAAACACCAAAAGAAAGATGCCCATGGTCCCTGCTCATCTGCGTGAACATGCCTTAGGCATGCTGCAAGGAGGCATGAGGACTGCAGATGTGGTCAGGGCAATAAATTGCAATGTCCGTACTGTGAGACGCTTAAGACAGCACTACAGGGAGACAGGACGGACAGCTGATCATCCTCGCAACTTTTTCACTCCGGACGCTTTATCTGGACACGATTCGTCAGGACCTCCAACAGCCGAAGCTAAGTAGTAACATTAACATGATGCCTTCTAATTGCAGTCGCTGTACTCGCCTTACGGCGAGGATAGCTGTGCTACAAGCCCAGCTTCAGACGCAATCGCTAGGCAAGGGTAATTTCAGTGTAGGAAAGGATGAAACAGCGTCTGTGCCACCAGTAAGTACAGATAGTAGTATAAATCCCCTGGCACAGTCCCCGCAGCCGGACAACTTTCTCACGGTTTCTGGAAGGAAATGCTGTAGGAACGCTCAACCAGTGTCGCTCATTCAGCCGACAGAAACTTTCAACCGGTTTTCCCCATTAAGCAGCGGGTCGGAGTCAGAGGCCAAGTCTTCTCTGGTCTCTACTCCTCCCGTTACGGGGTCTGAGACGCCGAAGCTTCCCACCATTAGCTCTGACAAATTGAAAACTCTAGTCATTGGCGACTCCATTACCCGCAATATTAGACTTAAAACGAATCATCCAGCGATCATACACTGTTTACCGGGGGGCAGGGCTACCGACGTTAAGGCTAATCTGAAGATGATGCTGGCTAAAGCTAAAACTGGCGAGTGTAGAGAGTATAGAGATATTGTTATCCACGTCGGCACCAACGATGTTAGGATGAAACAGTCAGAGATCACCAAGCGCAACATAGCTTCTGCGTGTAAATCAGCTAGAAAGATGTGTCGGCATCGAGTAATTGTCTCTGGCCCCCTCCCAGTTAGGGGGAGTGATGAGCTCTACAGCAGTCTCACAACTCAATCGCTGGTTGAAAACTGTTTTCTGACCCTCCCAAAAGATAGAATTTGTAGATAATTGGCCCTCTTTCTGGGACTCACCCACAAACAGGACCAAGCCTGACCTGCTGAGGAGTGATGGACTCCATCCTAGCTGGAGGGGTGCTCTCATTTTATCTACCAACATAGACAGGGCTCTAACTCCTCTAGCTCCACAATGAAATAGGGTGCAGGCCAGGCAGCAGGCTGTTAGCCAGCCTGCCAGCATAGTGGAGTCTGCCACTAGCACAGTCAGTGTAGTCAGCTCAGCTATCACCATTGAGACCGTGTCTGTGCCTCGACCTAGGTTGGGCAAAACTAAACATGGCGGTGTTCGCCGTAGCAATCTCACTAGGATAAAGACCACCTCCATTCCTGTCATTATTGAAAGAGATCATGATACCTCACATCTCAAAATAGGGCTACTTAATGTTAGATCCCTTACTTCAAAGGCAATTATAGTCAATGAACTAATCACTGATCATAATCTTGATGTGATTGGCCTGACTGAAACATGGCTTAAGCCTGATGAATTTACTGTGTTAAATGAGGCCTCACCTCCTGGCTACACTAGTGACCATATCCCCCGTGCATCCCGCAAAGGCGGAGGTGTTGCTAACATTTACGATAGCAAATTTCAATTTACAAAAAAAAAAAATGACGTTTTCGTCTTTTGAGCTTCTAGTCATGAAATCTATGCAGCCTACTCAATCACTTTTTATAGCTACTGTTTACAGGCCTCCTGGGACATATACAGCGTTCCTCACTGAGTTCCCTGAATTCCTATCGGACCTTGTAGTCATAGCGGATAATATTCTAATCTTTGGTGACTTTAATATTCACATGGAAAAGTCCACAGACCCACTCCAAAATGCTTTCGGAGCCATCATCGACTCAGTGGGTTTTGTCCAACATGTCTATGGACCCACTCACTGTCACAGTCATACGCTGGACCTAGTTTTGTCCCATGGAATAAATGTTGTGGATCTTAATGTTTTTCCTCATAATCCTGGACTATCGGACCACCATTTTATTACGTTTGCAATTGCAACAAATAATCTGCTCAGACCCCAACCAAGGGACATCAAAAGTCGTGCTATAAATTCACAGACAACACAAAGATTCCTTGATGTCCTTCCAGATCCCCTCTGTCTACCCAAGGACGCCAGAGGACAAAAATCAGTTAACCACCTAACTGAGGAACGCAATTTAACCTTGCGCAATACCCTAGATGCAGTTGCACCCCTAAAAACTAAAAACATTTCTCATAAGAAACTAGCTCCCTGGTACACAGAAAATACCCGAGCTCTGAAGCAAGCTTCCAGAAAATTGGAAAGGAAATGATGCCACATCAAACTGGAAGTCTTCCGACTAGCTTGGAAAGACAGTACTGTGCAGTACCGAAGAGCCCTTACTGCTGCTCGATCATCCTATTTTTCTAACTTAATTGAGGAAAATAAGAACAATCCGAAATTCCTTTTTGATACTGTCTCAAAGCTAACTAAAAAGCAGCATTCCCCAAGAGAGGATGACTTTCACTTTAGCAGTGATAAATTCATGAACTTCTTTGAGGAAAAGATTATGATTATTAGAAAGCAAATTTCGGACTCCTCCTTAAATCTGCATATTCCTTCACAGCTCAGTTGTCCTGAGTCTGCACAACTCTGCCAGGACCTAGGATCAAGAGAGACGCTCAAGTGTTTTAGTACTATATCTCTTGACACAATGATGAAAATAATCATGGCCTCTAAACCTTCAAGCTGCATACTGGACCCTATTCCAACTAAACTACTGAAAGAGCTGCTTCCTGTGCTTGGCCCTCCTATGTTGAACATAATAAACGGCTCTCTATCCACCGGATGTGTACCAAACTCACTAAAAGTGGCAGTAATAAAGCCTCTCTTGAAAAAGCCAAACCTTGACCCAGAAAATATAAAAAACTATCGGCCTATATCGAATCTTCCATTCCTCTCAAAATTTTTAGAAAAGGCTGTTGCGCAACAACTCACTGCCTCCCTGAAGACAAACAATGTATACGAAATGCTTCAGTCTGGTTTTAGACCCCATCATAGCACTGAGACGGCACTTGTGAAGATGGTAAATGACATTTTAATGGCATCGGACCGAGGCTCTGCATCTGTCCTCGTGCTCCTTGACCTTAGTGCTGCTTTTGATACCATCGATCACCACATTCTTTTGGAGAGATTGGAAACCCAAATTGGTCTACACGGACAAGTTTTGGCCTGGTTTAGATCTTATCTGTCGGAAAGATATCAGTTTGTCTCTGTGAATGGATTGTCCTCTGACAAATCAACTGTAAATTTCGGTGTTCCTCAAGGTTCCGTTTTAGGACCCCTATTGTTTTCACTATACATTTTACCTCTTGGGGATGTTATTCAAAAACATAATGTTAACTTTCACTGCTATGCGGATGACACACAGCTGTAGATTTCAATGAAACATGGTGAAGCCCCAAAATTGCCCTTGCTAGAAGAATGTGTTTCAGACATAAGGAAGTGGATGGCTGCAAACTTTCTACTTTTAAACTCGGACAAAACAGAGATGCTTGTTCTAGGTCCCAAGAAACAAAGAGATCTTCTGTTGAATCTGACAATTAATCTTAATGGTTGTACAGTCGTCTCAAATAAAACTGTGAAGGACCTCGGCGTTACTCTGGACCCTGATCTCTCTTTTGAAGAACATATCAAGACGATTTCAAGGACCGCTTTTTTCCATCTACGTAACATTGCAAAAATCAGAAGCTTTCTGTCCAAAAATGATGCAGAAAAATTAATCCATGCTTTTGTCACTTCTAGGTTAGACTACTGTAATGCTCTACTTTCTGGCTACCCGGATAAAGCACTAAATAAACTTCAGTTAGTGCTAAATACGGCTGCTAGAATCCTGACTAGAACCAAACATTTTTATCATATTACTCCAGTGCTAGCCTCTCTACACTGGCTTCCTGTCAAAGCAATGGCTGATTTCAAGGTTTTACTGCTAACCTACAAAGCATTACATGGGCTTGCTCCTACCTATCTCTCTGATTTGGTCCTGCCGTACAAACCTACACGTACGCTACGGTCACAAGACGCAGGCCTTCTAATTGTCCCTAGAATTTCTAAGCAAACAGCTGGAGGCAGGGCTTTCTCCTATAGAGCTCCATTTTTATGGAACGGTCTGCCTACCCATGTCAGAGACGCAAACTCGGTCTCAACCTTTAAGTCTCTACTGAAGACTCATCTCTTCAGTGGGTCATATGATTGAGTGTAGTCTGGCCCAGGAGCGGGAGGGTGAACGGAAAGGCTCTGGAGCAACTGGCGGTTCCCCTCTTTCCACTGGGATTCTCTGCCTCTAACCCTATTACAGGGGCTGAGTCACTGGCTTACTGGGGCTCTCTCATGCCGTCCCTGGAGGGGGTGCGTCACCTGAGTGGGTTGATTCACTGATGTGGTCATCCTGTCTGGGTTGCCCCCCCCCCCCCCCTTGGGTTGTGCCGTGGCGGAGGTCTTTGTGGGCTATACTCAGCCTTGTCTCAGGATGGTAAGTTGGTGGTTGAAGATATCCCTCTAGTGGTGTGGGGGCTGTGCTTTGACAAAGTGGGTGGGGTTATATCCTTCCTGTTTGGCCCTGTCCGGGGGTGTCCTCGGATGGGGCCACAGTGTCTCCTGACCCCTCCTGTCTCAGCCTCCAGTATTTATGCGGCAGTAGTTTATGTGTTGGGGGGCTAGGGTCAGTTTGTTATATCTGGAGTACTTCTCCTGTCCTATTCGGTGTCCTGTGTGAATCTAAGTGTGCGTTCTCTAATTCTCTCCTTCTCTCTTTCTCTCTCTCGGAGGACCTGAGCCCTAGGACCATGCCCCAGGACTACCTGACATGATGACTCCTTGCTGTCCCCAGTCCACCTGGCCGTGCTGCTGCTCCAGTTTCAACTGTTCTGCCTTATTATTATTTGATCATGCTGGTCATTTATGAACATTTGAACATCTTGGCCATGTTCTGTTATAATCGCCACCCGGCACAGCCAGAAGAGGACTGGCCATCCCACATATGCTCTCTCTCTAATTCTCTCTTTCTTTCTCTCTCTCGGAGGACCTGAGCCCTAGGACCATGCCCCAGGAATACCTGACATGATGACTCCTTGCTGTCCCCAGTCCACCTGACTGTGCTGCTGCTCCAGTTTCAACTGTTCTGCCTTATTATTATTCGACCATGCTGGTAATTTATGAACATTTAAACATCTTGACCATGTTCTGTTATAATCTCCACCCGGCACAGCCAGAAGAGGACTGGCCACCCCACATAGCCTGGTTCCTCTCTAGGTTTCTTCCTAGGTTTTGGCCTTTCTAGGCAGTTTTTCCTAGCCACCGTGCTTCTACACCTGCATTGCTTGCTGTTTGGGGTTTTAGGCTGAGTTTCTGTACAGCACTTTGAGATATCAGCTGATGTACGAAGGGCTATATAAATAAATTTGATTTGATTTTGATTTGATGTAAGGTCCCAGAGTTGACGGTGCATGTCAGAGCAAAAACCAAGCCATGAGGTCAAAGGATTTCTCCGTAGAGCTCCGAGACAGGATTATATTTTTGTAATTGTATTTATTATGGATCCCCATTACCTGCTGCCAAAGCAGCAGCTACTCTTCCTGGGGTCCAGCAAAATTAAGGCGGTTTATACAATTTTAAAACATTACAATATATTCACAGATTTCACAACACACCATGTGCCCTCAGGCCCCGACTCCACCACCACCACATATCTACAGTACTAAATCCATGTGTATGTATATTGCGTATGTTATTGTGTGTTTGTGTGTGTGTGTGTGTGTGTGTGTGTGTGTGTGTGTTATTGGAGGACCAAAAAAAGCCGATACCGATTAATCGGCCGATTTCTTAAAAAAAAAAAATTTAATAATGACAATTACAACAATACTGAACGAACACTTATTTTTAACTTAATATAATGCATCAATAAAATCAATTTAGCCTCAAATAAAATGAAACATGTTCAATTTGGTTTAAATAATGCAAAAACAAAGTGTTGGAGAAGAAAGTAAAAGTGCAATATGTGCCATGTAAAAAAGCTAACGTTTAAGTTCCTTGCTCAGAACATGAGAACATATGCCAGCTGGTGGTTCCTTTTAACAGTCTTCAATATTCCCAGGTAAGAAGTTTTGGGTTGTAGTTATTATAGGAATTATAGGACAATTTCTCTCTATACGATTTGTATTTCAAATACTTTTGACAATTGGATGTTCTTATAGGCGCTTTAGTATTGCCAGTGTAACCGTATAGCCAGGAACACATCGACAACAGCCACCCTCGAAGCAGCGTTACCCATCGCTCCACAAAAGCCGCGGCCCTTGCAGAGCAAGGGGAACAACCACTCCAAGTCTCAAAGCTAGTGACATTTGAAACGCTATTAGCGCGCACCCCGCTAACTATCTAGCCATTTCACATCAGTTACACCAGCCTAATCTCAGGAGTTGAAATGCTTGAAGCACAGCGACGAGCTGCTGGCAAAACGCACAAAAGTGCTGTTTGAATGAATGCTTACGAGCCTGCTGGTGCCTACCACCGCTCAGTCAGACTGCTCTATCAAATCATAGACTTAGTTCTAACATAATGCCACACAGAAATACGAGCCTTAGGTCATTCATATGGTTGAATCCGGAAACTATCATCTCGAAAACAAGACGTTTGTCACGTTCTGACCTTAGTTCCTTTGTTATGTCTTTGTTTTAGTATGGTCAGGGATGGGTTGTCTATATTCGTTTTTCTATAATTTGTGTTTCTGTGTTCGGCCTACTATGGTTCTCAATCAGAGGCAGTTGTCAATCGTTGTCCCTGATTGAGAATCATACCTAGGTAGCCTGGTTTCACTTTTGAGTTGTGGGTGTTTGTCTTCCGTGTCAGTGTTTGTTACCACACGGGACTGTTTCATTTATTCACGTTTATTCACGTTTATTGTTTTGTTCCAGTGTTCTGTTGTGTTTGATTAAACATTATGAACACTTTCCACGCTATGCATTGGTCCTCCGATCCTTCTCGCTTCTCAGAAGAGGAGGACGAGATCCCTTACAGAAACACCCACCACCAAAGGACCAAGCAGCGTGGTGACGAGAGGCAGCGATATTTGGAGAACTGGACTTGGGAGGAGATTCTGGACGGCAAGGGACCATGGGCACAGTCGGGAGAATATCGCCGCCCCAAGGCAGAGCTAGAGGCAGCGAAAGTCGAGAGGCGGCGTTATGAGGAGGCAGCACGGCAGCGCGGCTGGAAGCCCGAGAGGCAGCCCCAAAAATGTATTGGGGGAGGCACAGGTAGGAGACCTGCGCCAACTTCCCGTGCTTACCGGAGAGCGAGAGGGACCGGGCAGGCACCGTGTTATGGGGTGGAGCGCATGGTGTCCCCAGTACGCGCGCTTAGCCCAGTGCGGTACATTGCAGCGCCTCGTATCGGCCGGGCTAGAGTGGGCATCGAGACAGGTGCCATGAAGCCGGCTCAGCGCATCTGGTCTCCAGTGCGTCTCCTCAGGCCGGTGTACATGGCACCAGCCTTATGCATGGTGTTCCCGGTTCGCCAGCACAGCCCAGGGAGGGCTATTCCACCTCGCTGCACTGGCCTGGCTACAGGGAGCATTCAACCAGGTAAGGTTGGGCAGGCTCGGTGCTCAAGTGCTCCAGTGCGCCTTCACGATCCTGTCTATCCGGTGCCACCTCCACGCACCAGCCCTCCGGTAGCTGCCCCCCGCACCAGGCTGTTTCTATGTCTACTCCCTACAGGTGCTCCCGCCTGTCCAGCGCTGCCAGAGCCTTCCTCCTGCCCAGCGCTGCCAGAGACTCCCGCCTGTCCGGCGCTGCCAGAGCCTTCCTCCTGCCCGGCACTGCCAGAGTCTCCCGCCTGTCCGGTGCTGCCGGAATATCCCATCCATTCGGGACCCATTGCTAGGGTCCCCAGTCTGAGGTCGGCGGCGAGGGTCGCCGCTCAAAATAGGCCACGGAGGCGGTTGAGGAGGCGAACAAAGACTATGGTGGGGTCCACGTCCCGCGCCAGTGCCGCCACCGCGGACAGACACCCACCCAGACCCTCCCCTATAGGTTTAGGTTTTGCGGCCGGAGTCCGCACCTTTGGAGGGGGGGGGGGGTCTGTTCCACCCCGCCGCACTGGCCGGTCTACGTTGAGTATCCAGCCAGGACGGGTTGTGCAGGCTTGGTGCTCGAGACCTCCAGTGCGCCTCCACGGTCCGGTCCATTCGATGCCTCTTCCACGCACCAGGCCTCTGGTGGCAGCCCCACGCACCAGGCTGTCTCTCTGTCTCCTCCCTCCAGGTGCTCCCTCCTGTCCAGCACTGCCAGAGTCTCCCTCCTGTCCAGAGCTGCCAGAGCCGCCCGTCTGTCCTGATCTGCCAGATCCGCCCGTCTGTCCAGAGCTGCCAGAGTCTCCCTCCTGTCCAGCGCTGCCAGAGTCTCCCTCCTGTCCAGCGCTGCCAGAGTCTCCCTCCTGTCCAGAGCTGCCAGAGCCGCCCGTCTGTCCTGAGCTGCTAGAGCTGCCCGTCTGTCCTGAGCTGCCAGAGCCGCCCGTCTGTCCTTAGCTGCCAGAGCCGCCCGTCTGTCCTGAGCTGCCAGAGCCACCCATCTGTCCTGACTTGCCAGAGCCGCCCGTCTGTCAGGAGCTGCCAGAGCTGCCCGTCAGTCCGGTGCTGCCGGAATCTCCCGTACATTCGGGTTCTGCTGCTAGGGTCCCCACTACGAGGTCGGCGGCGAGGGTCACCGCTCTAAAGGCGCCACGGAGGCAGGTAAAGAAGCGGGCAAAGACTATGCTGGAGTGGGGTCCACATGGTGTGGGTAGTCTATGTTCTTTTTTCTATATTGTGGTTTTGTATTTGGCCTGGTATGGTTCTCAATCAGAGGCAGGTGTCGTTCGTTGTCTCTGATTGAGAATCATACTTTTAGCCTTTTCCCACCTGTGTTTTGTCGTTGATTATTTTCTGTTTAGTGTTTTCTGCACCTTTCAGGACTGTTTCGGTTTTCGTTTATTTCACGTTGTTATTTTGTATTTTCAGTGTTCATTAAAATAAACATCATGAACATATACTACGCTGCACATTGGTCCGACATTTCATACTCTTTTTCGCGAATACGCACCGCATCGATTATAAGCAACGCAGAACACGCTAGATAAACTAGTAATATCATCAACCATGTGTAGTTAACTAGTGATTATGATTGATTGATTGTTTTTTATAAGATAAGTTTAATGCTAGCTAGCAACTTACCTTGGCTTCTTACTGCATTTGTGTAACAGTCAGTGTCATCGTGGAGTGCAATGTAATCAGGTGGTTAGAGCGTTGGACTAGTTAACTGTAAGGTTGCAAGATTGAATCACGGAGCTGACAAGGTAAAAATCTGTCATTCTGCACCTGAACAAGGCAGTTAACCCACCGTTCCTAGGCCGTCATTGAAAATAAGAATGTGTTCTTAACTGATTTGCCTAGATAAATAAAAAATAAATAAAGGTGTAAAAAATAATAATAATTCAAATCAGCCAAATCGGTTCCCAAAAATACCGATTTCAGATTGTTATGAAAACTTGAAATCTGCCCTAATTAATCGGCCATTCCGATTAATCGGTCGACCTCTAGTATACATGGGTGTACAAGCTGTGTGCCAGTAGTTTAGACAGACAGCTCGGGGGATTCAACTTGTTAATAACTCTCATAAATAAAAGTAGTGATGAAGTCAGTCTCTCCTCCACTTTCAGCCAGGAGAGATTGACATGCATATTATTAATATTAGCTCTCTGTGTACATCCAAAGGCCAGCTGTGCTGCCCTGTTCTGAGCCAATTGCAGTCCTTTAAACACTTTTCTTTGGTTACTACATGATTCCAAAAGTGTTATTTCATAGTTTTGATTTCTTCACTATTATTCTACAATGTAGAAACATTTTAAAATAAAGAAAACCCTTTAATAGTAGGTATTCTAAAACTTTTGACCGGCAGTGTATATACGGTTGAAGTCCTGAAGTTTACACTTTAGCCAAATACATTTAAACTCAGTTTTTCACATCACAAGACATTTAATCCAATAAAAAATTCCTGTCTTAGGTCAGTTAGGCTCACCACTTTGTTTTAAGAATGTGAAATGTCAGAATAATAGTAGAGAGAATGATTTACAGCTTTTATTTCTTTCATCACATTCCCAGTGTGTCAGAAGTTTACATACAGTCAATTAGTATTGGGTAGCATTGCCTTTAAATTGCTTAACTTGGGTCAAACGTTTCAACGGCTCATGGTTCTCACCCCCTTCCATAGACTTACAAAGTAATTATGACAAATTCCGGAGGACGTCCTCCAACCTATCAGAGCTCTTGCAGCATGAATTGACATGTTGTCCACCCAATCAAAGTGATCCTTTGATTGGGTGGACAACATGTCAATTCATGCTGCAAGAGCTCTGATAGGTTGGAGGACGTCCTCCGGAATTTGTCATAATTACTTTGTAAGTCTATGGAAGGGGGTGAGAACCATGAGCCGTTGAAACGAATTCATCTAGTACTGAAAGCATTATCTACAGCTAGCTAGCGCTGCAGTGCATAAAATGTAGTGAGTAGTTGGCTCAAAGAGAGAGAAATAAAATAGTTCAACAGTTTTGAACAAATTATTTTCTTCCTAAATGAAGGAGAAGCAAGAGAGAAACCGATTTCAAAACGGAAACTTGACTCTTCTACAGACACAGACAATTTAATAATTTCACCACCGGGATTGGTAAAGGTCGAAACCGATCTGTTAAAATCAATAAATTACAAACTGGGTATACTTGAATAAGTTAGTAAGGATATAAAAGAGGCAAGCCTCGAGATGAGGAAACACACAAGCTAAAAGGGACAGTCAATAAGATTGAAACCGAAATGAACGAAATTAAAAAGGAGAACACCGTTCTGAAGGAAGCCTTACTGGACATACAAACTAGGTCAATGAGGGAGAATCTGGTACTTACAGGTATCCAGGAGAAAGAAGGGGAAGTTCCTGAATCTGTAGTTAGAGAGTTCCTCCTTACAGTGATTCAGATCCCACGCGAAGTTATCGACAAAATCCATCTTGAACGTGTACACCGCTTCGGACAGAGAGGCCAAAGGTATGACCGCCCAATCGTTGCCAAATTTGCTTCATTTAAAGATAAAATAATGGTTAAAAGCCTGGGTAAAAGACTTGCTGGGGCCAAAATTGGCATGAATGATCAGTTTCCGAAGGAAATTGCAGAACGGCGCAAAGTTCTGTATCCAATTTTAAAAGAAAATAGATTAAAAGCGAAACGAGTAGCTCTCGTCGTTGATGAACTATATATTAATAACCAGTTGTTCAGAGACACAAAGACTACTCCATGGTTATTTTAAAAATTGCAGTTCTCATAGATGAGGAAAATAAACACAATTCTATACCGGTTATGGATTGTAACAATACAATAAAAAAATATAGATTTTATATATATCTTCACATATAACTAATTGAACACACAAGCACTAATTCAACATAGTGAAGATAAAAACGAAGTAAAAGAAAGCACAGTATGTGTGGATGGTGTGGTGTACGTTTATTTTTATTAGATATGTTTGTAAGTTGAGTGAGTGAGTAATGAAATGGTTGCATATCCCAAAGCCAATGTATTGCTGTGGGCCAGGGTATGAGAGGGCTTTCAATGTTGTTCAGATGATGGATATACTTTTATAATGAATTATACGTCTTATTTATTTATTGTCCTATCATGGTGGAACAGTTTTAAAATAGATTATACATTTGATTTGTTATTGTCCTATAATGGGGAACTGCATTTTAAAACAAATGATATCTAATTATTTATTTATGATCCTATTTTAATGGTACGGTCCATGACCCTATACCCAGACACCCAACTGAATGACCCAGAGACTCAGGAGAAGTCCCTAACTGTTTTATGTGCATGCTGTAAGCGGTCTGTATGCAGCCAAATGATGGTCAGAGACCAAGAGCAGCACTGCCCCCTCAAGATTCTGAGCCTGCTTGGCAAGGTTGGTCCTGCAAAGCCAAAGCCCCCTAAAGGGAGAGCATACTACACAAGGAAATTCTCAAAGCTGCTAATGAGAACCTTGATGACCTTGTACCTAGCCGGTGGGGATTCCGGTGGGGTGCCCCCACCCAGGCAGTGGCAGTGCTGGCAACACTAGCTGCAGTAACCCATGGGGAGGGGGTCACACTCGGACATTCAGAGAGGGGGTATATTATTGTGACCCTAGTGGCACAGAATCAAATTTGGACTGCATGGAGATGCTTGGGAATATGGTCAATACGGGTGACCGTATTGTGGGTGTTTCAGGGAAAAGGTGTACATCTGACCTCCATCAGCTTATGGTTGTGTGGGGGTATGGGTTGAGTGTGTATGTGTGTATCCCACAACTGTTGCGAAGAAGTAAAAGATGTTAGGGACAATAGAGGATGATCCACAGCTATATATAATACAAATTGAGGTGAGGGCAATGGAAATGCATTTGGCAGTTAATCCACTTCAATTTGGTAAATGGCACTGTGTGCTCTTTTCAAAGGATGGATCCCAGTCGGTTATGGGTTATGGGATACAGGGGGTCGAGGGTGGTCTGCCGGGCATTGGGATGACAAATCAACTCGGGATGAGGAGGGCTTTTAGCGGGTGGAATAGTAGGGACCAATTGGAGGTTTACTTAGTAGAAAGGCAAAGATCATGGTACAGCTATATAGACACTCAATCATCATGTTACTTTTTAATGGTACGTTTACAAACATATATTTTGATAAAAATAATTGAAAGTGGTGTCTCATTATGATAGGTGGTGAAATAAGTATAGCCAGTTACAATTGTAATGGCCTAGCAGATAATAAGAAAAGACAATCAGTATTTACCTGGCTAAAGGAAGGAATATAATATATTGTTTACAGGAAACCCATGATGGTTTTAATTAACAATAATTTTGATCCAAATGTGCAAATTGTCCAAACAGATCCTCAAGGTAGATGGATTATTTTAAATATGTTATTGGACAATAAACTGATATGATTTATTAACCTATGCAGTCCGAATAATGATGATCCAAGCTTCTTTCTATCAACTCTACAAGCAACACTAGACTCTATTATTATGGTGGGAGATTTTAATACGGTCTTAAATACCTCTATGGACCGGAAAGGAAATCACACCACAAACTATCACCCTCAGGCACTTAAGGAAATCATGAATGTCATGGATATATTGGAATTAGTGGATATATGTAGACTTACAGTGCCTTGCGAAAGTATTCGGCCCCCTTGAACTTTGCGACCTTTTGCCACATTTCAGGCTTCAAACATAAAGATATAAAACTGTATTTTTTTGTGAAGAATCAACAACAAGTGGGACACAATCATGAAGTGGAACGACATTTATTGGATATTTCTAACTTTTTTAACAAATCAAAAAACTGAAAAATTGGGCGTGCAAAATTATTCAGCCCCCTTAAGTTAATACTTTGTAGCGCCACCTTTTGCTGCGATTACAGCTGTAAGTCGCTTGGGGTATGTCTCTATCAGTTTTGCACATCGAGAGACTGAAATGTTTTCCCATTCCTCCTTGCAAAACAGCTCGAGCTCAGTAAGGTTGGATGGAGAGCATTTGTGAACAGCAGTTTTCAGTTCTTTCCACAGATTCTCGATTGGATTCAGGTCTGGACTTTGACTTGGCCATTCTAACACCTGGATATGTTTATTTTTGAACCATTCCATTGTAGATTTTGCTTTATGTTTTGGATCATTGTCTTGTTGGAAGAAAAATCTCCGTCCCAGTCTCAGGTCTTTTGCAGATTCCATCAGGTTTTCTTCCAGAATGGTCCTGTATTTGGCTCCATCCATCTTCCCATCAATTTTAACCATCTTCCCTGTCCCTGCTGAAGAAAAGCAGGCCCAAACCATGATGCCGCCACCACCATGTTTGACAGTGGGGATGGTGTGTTCAGGGTGATGAGCTGTGTTGCTTTTACGCCAAACATAACGTTTTGCATTGTTGCCAAAAAGTTCAATTTTGGTTTCATCTGACCAGAGCACCTTCTTCCACATGTTTGGTGTGTCTCCCAGGTGGCTTGTGGCAAACTTTAAACAACACTTTTTATGGATATCTTTAAGAAATGGCTTTCTTCTTGCCACTCTTCCATAAAGGCCAGATTTGTGCAATATACGACTGATTGTTGTCTTATGGACAGAGTCTCCCACCTCAGCTGTGATCATGGGCCTCTTGGCTGCATCTCTGATCAGTCTTCTCCTTGTATGAGCTGAAAGCTTAGAGGGACGGCCAGGTCTTGGTAGATTTGCAGTGGTCTGATACTCCTTCCATTTCAATATTATCGCTTGCACAGTGCTCCTTGGGATATTTAAAGCTTGGGAAATCTTTTTGTATCCAAATCCGGCTTTAAACTTCTTCACAACAGTATCTCGGACCTGCCTGGTGTGTTCCTTGTTCTTCATGATGCTCTCTGCGCTTTTGACGGACCTCTGAGACTATCACAGTGCAGGTGCATTTATACGGAGACTTGATTACACACAGGTGGATTGTATTTATCATCATTAGTCATTTAGGTCAACATTGGATCATTCAGAGATCCTCACTGAACTTCTGGAGAGAGTTTGCTGCACTGAAAGTAAAGGGGCTGAATAATTTTGCACGCCCAATTTTTCAGTTTTTGATTTGATAAAAAAGTTTGAAATATCCAATAAATGTCGTTCCACTTCATGATTGTGTCCCACTTGTTGTTGATTCTTCACAAAAAAATACAGTTTTATATCTTTATGTTTGAAGCCTGAAATGTGGCAAAAGGTCGCAAAGTTCAAGGGGGCCGAATACTTTCGCAAGGCACTGTATGTAAATAGGGTATTTCTGTTTTTTGTTTTTAATACATTTGCAAAAAAAAAATATATATATGTTTTCGCTTTGTCATTTTGGCGATTGTGTGTAGATAAAAAAAATATTTTAGAATCTATCTATATACTGTATATTTTATTTTTTGTATGTATTTAATATTTTCTTGTTCATACCTGTGTTTTTGGTTTTGTTAGACATGTTTGATGTAGCGATGTAAGTTGTTGATCATTTTGTATTATAACATTTTTTTTTAAACAAATTACAAAATAAAAAAAAAATACGGCCCCCAGCCCAATAGTGCGCATGTGCACTTCCTATTAGGTGTTGTAACATAACACGTTTGTAATACATTACTGCTTATTAAAAGCATAGTAACTAATATAGACAGATATAGATCACCGATACTGCACATAGCACAAGTCAAAGTATTTCTCTGTCTACGAAATGTCACTGGACTAAAGATGAGCATTTTTTTGTGTTTAGTGAGACCCTCAATAGTTTGATAATAAACAAAGAATATACCTGCAAGCAAAGTTGTAATAAAATTACTTTCGTTTATTGCATTTTGTACAGACAAATCTATAAAATGGTTTGAGGAAACCATTAACCATTGTTGATGTATAAGCCTTTGACATGGTAAAACAACATGGTAAAACAACTGTTTATATATCCTTATTGAACACAATAGATAATACATATGTCTATATCTGTAAAATATTCAACTTGCATTGACACACAAATTAAACATCTAAGTTCTACTTTGATAGTTATTGATGTATTTACAGATGATATGTCTTTATCCCTTCCTTACAGGTACATACACCGTCATCTCTAACACACACACACACACACACACACACACACACACACACACCACTACATTTTTACACTACATCATCACTTTTGTTGCTAGGAGAGTGAACATAAAATTGTGAACACAAAACACCTACTAATCAATATAGCTATCTTTAGATCTACATCAAGTTGTACCTTTAAAAATGTGTTACAATGCTCCTATGGACCAAGTATAAATACAGTATCATAAGTGAAGATTTAGAAACACTAGTTCTTGTTTTGTTTTTCTTGCTCGCATTAAGTGCACACACTTCTCGAGATGATGAAGGAATCATGAGGGTTGCACAAAAATTCTACCTTCTAAAAAAGGAGGCTTATTCAACATTAATACAATGTGTTGAGGTTTACTTTACTGTCATGAAAACGACACACCTACATGCATATACTAGGTTCTAAAGTCTGAGGGAACCAGAATACTGAACACACAGTAGTGCATTCTCAGTAAAAGCTACCAAATCCCACTCACACTATGTATCATCCTCAGTGAAAACAACTAAAAAGTTCCTTGCTTAATCAAGAATCGGTCTGTATGGAAAACAATTGCTATTTTAGAAGAGTATGGGGTGGTTGTGCAGAACAGCAGTTGGAATTAGTACATAAAATGGGAGCATGGGGTATATTTCCAATGACACCCCATTACAAATATAGTGCACACATTTTGAACAAGTCCAAATATGCACATAATTGCAAATAAAGGGTGTCATTTGAGACACAGATATGGAGGAACGTTCTCTAAAAATAATTATGTGTCTAAATTTCCTTGGACTGAATAGCCCTTCAAATGTTATGATTGATTTAAGTTTTATTTCCCTTGTGACTTTAATGATTACACTACACTGGAAGCAGCTGATGTATGCAACTTAACATCATTGTTTTGGGGGGGGGGCAAATGTGTTGTAGTTAAATAATTGCATAATAATACATTTTCAATCTAAATCAACATGTATAAAATATGCTCAGTAGGACCATTGCATTTATTTGACCCTGTGATTAGTTTCACACAGTTAATGAAATACTTGTGGCCAAATTCTTTATCGAAATTGTAAAATAAATAAATGAATATTACATTGCAGAAACAAACTGTAGTATTCACTGAGTGAACAAAATATTAAGAACACCTGCTCTTTCCATGACATAGACTGACCAGGTGAATCCAGGTGAAAGCTATGATCCCTTGGTGATTTCACTTCAATCAGTGTAGATGAAGGAGAGGACACAGGCTAAAGTATGATTTTTAAGCCTTAGGACAATTGAGACATGGATTGTGTATGTGTGCCACTCAGTGGGTGAATGGACAAGACAAAATATTTAAGTGCCTTTGAACAGGGTATGGTAGAAGGTACCAGGCACACCGTTTTGTGTCAAGAACTGCAATGCTGCTGGGTTTATCAAGCTAAACAGTTTCCTGTGTCTTTCAAAAATGGTCCACCACCAAAAGGACATCCAGCTAACTTGACATAACTGTGGGAAGCATTGGTGTCAATGTGAGCCAGCATCCTTTTTGGAACACTTTCGACACCTTGTAGAATCTATGCCCTGCCGAATATTCTTCATGTTTTGTACACTCAGTGCACATTACTTGCATGCATTGAACAAATCACAGTTATTCACATTTGTGCACACATGCGCTAAAACTATCACAGTGCAATGCCTGTATCTGCTTTGGACTGACACAAATAGCCTCGCAGCAATATAACATGTTGGATTCTACATTAATTAAGCGGTTGTCTAATTAAATTGGTCAAGTTATTTTACAGGGTTGTAAACAGAAGTGCATTCCTGAATAACACTTTCATATCTCATAGTTTCAATGTAGTCGGCAAGGCAAGGTCCAATGTAACATGGTAAGAATACATGGATTCGAGAGCCCTTTTCACACCCTGTTAAAAAATGGATGTAAATTATCTGACATCTTTTTTTTGCATCTAATGTATATTGGGACATGATACTTTGGAAACACCTGAAGGATGGCAGCTTTACTGCAACAATTCTGTCACTGAAATCCCTCTCACTTCTAGAGATCGAGTCATCAAACATGGGAATGTGATACCATTCTGTAAAGGTCTCTCTGACCGCTGCCAAAGGTGGTTGTCTTTGATAATATTATTAACTACCACAGTCACACTGCTGGTGGATCAGTAGATTGGTAGGTTATAGGGGAAGTCTTATGTGTCTTTAGAAACCACATATCTAAGAGCCATGCTGTAGCCAAACATACACATTATCTGCACAACATACATCCATGTACCAACGCACAGTCATTTTCCAACCATAGATATTTAAGCTCTATAGTTCTATGGCTCCAGCACTTGCCATCTCATGTACCCAATAACCCCACGCACAAAAAATGGACGGATCTACTTGATTCAGAAGAATGCAGTAATTTAAACATCGTCCTCATGCAATAACAGTAGGCTCATGAGTGTACTCGCAAGGCCGGACAACATTTTTCGTCCATGTCAAACTGTTGATATGGGGATGGACACAGCTGAACTCCTATTCTGACAAAATATCAATTTCCAATAAATACAGTGGGGCAAAAAAGTATTTAGTCAGCCACCAATTGTGCAAGTTCTCCCACTTAAAAAGATGAGAGAGGTCTGTAAATTTCATCATAGGTACACTTCAACTATGACAGACGAAATGAGAAAAACAAAATCCAGAAAATCACATTGTAGGATTTTTAATGAATTTATTTGCAAATTATGGTGGAAAATAAGTATTTGGTCACCTACAAACAAGCAAGATTTCTGGCAAATTTCACAGACCTGTAACTTCTTCTTTAAGAGGCTCCTCTGTCCTCCACTCATTACCCGTATTAATGGCACCTGTTTGAACTTGTTATCAGTATAAAAGACACCTGTCCACAACCTCAAACAGTCACACTCCAAACTCGACTATGGCCAAGACCAAAGAGCTGTCAAAGGACACCAGAAACAAAATTGTAAACCTGCACCAGGCTAAGACTGAATCTGCAATAGGTATGCAGCTTGGTTTGAAGAAATCAACTGTGGGAGCAATTATTAGGAAATGGAAGACATACAAGACCACTGATAATCTCCCTCGATCTGGGGCTCCACGCAAGATCTCACCCCGTGGGGTCAAAATTATCACAAGAACGGTGAGCAAAAATCCCAGAACCACATGGGGGGAACTAGTGAATGACCTGCAGAGAGCTTGGTCCAAAGTAACAAAGCCTACCATCAGTAACACACTACGCCGCCAGGGACTCAAATCCTGCAGTGCCAGACGTGTCCTCCTGCTTAAGCTAGTACATGTCCAGGCCCGTCTGAAGTTTGCTAGAGAGCATTTGGATGATCCAGAAGAAGATTGGGAGAATGTCATATGGTCAGATGAAACCAAAATATAACTTTTTGGTAAAAACTCAACTCGTCGTGTTTGGAGGACAAAGAATGATGAGTTGCATCCAAAGAACACCATACCTACTGTGAAGCATGGGGGTGGAAACATCATGCTTTGAGGCTGTTTTTCTGCAAAGGGACCAGGACAACTGATCCGTTTAAAGGAAAGAATGAATGGAGCCATGTATTGTGAGATTTTGAGTGAAAACCTCCTTCCATCAGCAAGGGCATTGAAGATGAAACGTGGCTGGGTCTTTCAGCATGACAAGGACAGTGGCTTCGTAAGACAGTTTCAAGGTCCTGGAGTGGCCTAGCCAGTCTCCAGATCTCAACCCCATAGAAAATCTTTGGAGGGAGTTGAAAGTCCACGTTGCCCTGCAACAGCCCCAAAACATCACTGCTCTAGAGGAGATCTGCATGGAGGAATGGGCCAAAATACCAGCAACAGTGTGTGAAAACCTTGTGAAGACTTACAGAAAACGTTTGGCCTCTGTCATTGCCACCAAATACTTATTTTCCACCATAATTTGCAAATAAATTCATAAAAAATCCTACAGTGTGATATTCTGGATTTTTTTCTTCTCATTTTGTCTGTCATAGTTGAAGTATACCTATGATGAAAATTACAGGCCTCTCTCATCTTTTTAAGTGGGAGAACTTGCACAATTGGTGGCTGACTAAATACTTTTTTGCCCCACTGTATATACACAACCGTTCAAACATTTGGGGTCACTTAGAAATGTCCTTGTTTTTGAAAGAAAAGCCACATTTTTGTCAGAAATACAGTGTAGACATGGTTAATGTTGCAAATTACTATTGTAGCTGGAAACAGAATATTTTTTTTATTGAATATCTACATAGGTGTACAGAGGTGTACAGAGGCCCATTATCAGCAACCATCACTCCTGTGTTTCAATGGCACATAGTGTTAGCTAATCCAAATTTATCATTTTAATAAAACCCTTTTGTAATTATGTTAGCACAGCGCAAAACTGTTGTCCTGACTAAAGAAGCAATAAAACGGTCCTTCTTTAGACTAGTTTAGAATCTGGAGCATCAGCATTTGTGGGTTCGATTACAGAATCAAAGTGGCCAGAAACAAGTAACTTTCTTCTGAAACTTGTCAGTCTATTCTTCTTCTGAGAAATGAATGCTATTCCATGTGAGAAATTGCCAAGAAACAGAAGTTCTCGTACAGTGCTGTGTACTACTATCTTCACAGAATAGAGCAAACGGGCTCTAACCAGAATAGAAAGAGGAGTGGGAGGCTCCGGTGCACAACTGAGCAAGAGGACAAGTACATTAGAGTGTCTGGAATGATGGTTGCTGATAATGGGCCGCTGTATGCCTATGTAGATACTCCATAAAAAATCAGCCGTTTCCAGCTACAATAGTCATTTACAACATTAACAATGTCTACACTGTATTTAGATCAATTTTATGTTATTTTAATGGACAAAAAAATGTGAATTTCTTTCAAAAACAAAGACATTTCTTAGTGACCCCAAACTTTTGAACAGCAGTATGTTTTAGGTTTACAGTAGGTTTGTATTGCATATATACCAGAGTTTTAACACTCAAATCATAATCCACAGCTCCAAATCTCCATATCTTTTCATGTTTTCTGTAGTTAAATGATGACTGAGGCCGAACATATTGACTCAATTACTAGTTTCCCTAGGCAAACAGGTTGCCTCCCACAATGTAAACAACGTTCCAGCTCTTGCCCTAGGTCTGGGATATCTGAGACATATCAACTACCTATTTTGAACTCAAAAGATAAACTTTGGACAATTTTCTTCACCCATTAATTTATCAACAAAAAAGTGAGAAGAAAAGTGACACAACTGTGAGCTACGTGTCTTGTCCTCAATGACAACTAACCAACTCCTGTCTAAAAGGATATATGCAACTACTGTTACAAACACCATGCCAACAGGAATATAAAAAAATACATTGTTTTCAACCATCAACTTTTAAACAAGTCATATCATATTCATATGTCCAGTTACTGTATATATGTTATAGTATTTTTTATTTTACTTCAATACTATTATAGATTGTATAGTTAAATATTTCCAAGATTATATTATTTTGTTTTTCTGTAGTATTTGTGTGCCACGTAAAAAGTGTGCTGACTGAGGATAACTATCTACCACTATCTAACCCCAAACCTCATCACCTCTCACTCAGCTTAGAGCTGTCAACAAACACGGAGTGTCTTACTGGTATCTATGGGACCAGTCAAACACCTAAGTAGGTCTGTCCTCTTACTGATTTCAGCATATTTTAAAATATATTTGGGTAACAACCGAATATTTAATAATATCTCAAATAAACTCCATGAAGGATTGTATGTATATATTTTCATCTGCCCTTAGACCTGCCTTTCAATAACAAGTTCAAAATGTTGTTTTGTGGCTACATTTTCTCCAACTAAACAATGCTCAGTGGAGATGTTGATTGACTAATGTCAGCTATGATTTTTTTTCAGATCTTTTCACAAAGAAAACAGCGTCATGTCCAGGTCAATAACTTCATGAACTATGTGATTTGTTGGAGCAAACTGTAGCTGACTGTTGAACCTCAAGGACAGTGTTGAAAACCACTGACTAGTGTCAAACATCCCTGCCTTGCTACCCAAGTAACTCAAACCCTGTATACCCTTCCTAGTACCCAATCTGATTAATAGACTTCTTAAATTTTTATTTTTGGTTCAATATTTACACATGAATCAGAATAGCAGCTTTAATTGTTTTTAGAACATCTATAATATGTCCTAATATGTTAGATTAAGAATATCCTTCACAGAATACAGTGTTCATCACACACAAAATATATTGTTTTTACGTAAACTATTCAGTAAATTGAATTAAATCATTTTCTTCCGAAAACAATATCATACAAATGTATATCATATACCCTATATTTCTATCACGTGTTCAACAGTGCCATCCAGTGCACAGAAACTAACATGTTAAATACTTGCAAATATGAGGTCGACCTGTATGTACATATATCTGTATAATATTTGCTTACAAAAATAATGAATATGATTCATGTATTATTCCAGGGTAGATTCTTTAGACATACCCTTGTAAATATGCAGAACATAGGGATTCACAGTCATATTATATCTCGCAAATAAATAGCTGTGCCACACTGACAATAAATCGTTTCTTCCCATTCTAGTCCAAGGTTGTGAATATTTGCGCTGGCTTCAAAAATATCCATTCAAACCAGTTGTAATTTCACTGCTAATTTCCATCTAAAGCATAGTTTGTTCATTCACTACACAGTTTTGCCTTTGTACTAAAAATAGGTTTGTATCAAAAAGTTATTTATTGTCCTATGGCACAATTTGTATATTTGTATTTGGCAAGAATTGTAGAATTCACATTTCTAGACTGGAATTAGTGTAAACCAAATGATGACAAAGTAAAACAGAGGTATTTACTAAAATATATCAGTGTATCACAAACATTATATGTTTATGAGTGTCTCTAAATTAGCAATTTACATGTTCTAATGTAGACTACATGGTAATATATTAAAATTGTTGCCGTTTGATAATATAGTTTCAAACACATGGACTTTTGTTTTAGATTATAACACAGTAGTTTCTTGACATCCATATCTACTTTATATCAATACATTTCAGGGTTTCTCCTTACAGTTGTATAACTGTAATAACAATAGTTTATGCCACCTAAAAGTCTTGTCAGCACTAGTCACTGATCAGGAGGAGCATCAGGTGCAGCTGGTAATAGTATGTATTAAATGATAGGACAAAGCACACTATTTACAGTAATCAACACCAACCATCAGAATTCAGTGAGTTCAATGAGAAATGTAATCCATTCAATTCATTGATTACATTTCAACTCCCGTCTGTGAACTGACTGGTATGAAGTTGACCTCAATCCTGACAACAGCATCCTAGTAGCAGTTTGCCTGTCTCCTCCACACGTCACTGTGTGCTGTGCCTATGCATGCAGTTATCCTTCCTTCCTTCAAATTGATATAGACTGTGCTGCTGCCCAGGATTCGTCAATTGACCTTGTCCCCAAGGTGAAAATCGATAGGAAGACATGCTGATGATGATTGATGAATTCTCAACCCATCCCCTTCCCTCAACACATCATATCGTACATTACATTAAAACAACTAACGCACAACAACAAAAAGAGAAAAAGATATGAAGTGTATCCTCTAAACACTGGAACAGATTAATAAATAAAAGTAAGAAATAAAATAGACCAGCAATGAGAAGATATCAATCCCTCTCTTGCAAGTAACCCACATCCCTACAAAAAGAAGAAGAAAAGCAACAATATTGACAGACAGGTAGAAAAAAACACAAGGACAAACAGAAAAAAGACATTGGCGCTGCCAAACAGAAATTACTTTTAGTTTGGGGAATAATTTGTCTTTGGGATATGTCCACTCCTCAGTATAAGGAGAAACTCATGTGCCATTTGGCATCTAGTGATCTGATAGCCATAAAATAACAGGTTGATGCCACAGCTTTCTAGATGATGGGAGGAGTGACTGATAGTAAAAGAGAATTCAGCCAGTGCCTTTAGGGGGCTCGGGGGGGGGTACTAACTACGTGGTGCAAAGTGAGCTGATATGTTATGAGTGTGTGTGTGTGTGTGTCTGGGGAGGGGTTAGTGGGATGTGAGGGATGTGTAAGGGGAATGGAAAAATGTAAAAGTGTAGGGGGAATAGAAGCAGGGGCCATAAACCATTAAGATGCTAGGTGAGTGGGTGGTGGGGGGGTTGATGTTTTGATTTGAGGTTGTTTTCTCAGGAGTAGATGGTGATGACCTCACGTCCACCCCCACGTACTAGGAGGACCCGGTTGAGACCCTCGGTGAGGACCTCGAGGAACTCCATATCTGACAGAAGATTAGAGTTAAGGAATATGCAAGTTTTCACAACTGGCGTTCATAGTCTATTCATGCTAGCTATTTGCTATCTTGTATTTCCCTTTGGTTTCACTTACTTAAATGGCAGTATAAGCCACATAATGTTATAATATAATATCATATAATACGCTAGGCTATAATATGATGCATCATGCCAAAGAAGTGATAGGATACAATTTTCCTCTCCCATGTGGTTCTTGGGTGGTCCGGGCATGTTCAGCAGAACCAGTTTGGCATCCTTGGACTTCTTCATGATGACCTCGTTGAGCCTCAGAGCTGTGTGCATGCGCCTCACGTTGGACTGGTTCCTAATGGGACAGACAGGTGAAGAGGGAATACAGTACAGGGTGGATGTTGTGTCATTACTGCTATTTTTGCATGAAAGAAATTTAAACCTCATGACAATATAATACTTACAGGCTCTCCCACTCCCTGCAGCATGGTAAGAAGAGAATGACAATGCAAAGATGACTCTTTACAATACTGAAGATACATTGAGAAGTTGTGCTGTGCGAATGACACTAAAAGCCTTTCAAACTTTTGGGCCATTACTCCTGAAACTAGTTTTTAAACCACTGCCACTCCCCAACAGCAACAACCTATAAATACTTTCTCCTTATCCTCTGTTTACTTTAGAAGTAGCTGATGTCCGCAGAAGCCTTTGGACACAATGTGATTGGAAGTGAAAGTGACTCACGGCTTCATGTTGAAGATGTCTTTGACCCCGCCCTGCTCTGGGTGGGCTGCTGCGGCCTGGTGCTCAGCCTTGTCTGTCCAGGTCATCTGCACCTCCGACCCGGGGGTGGCAACTCCCCCTGCAGGCGTGATGGGGGACGTGGGGCTGGTGGGGGTTGCGTTCTTATTGTGGATCAGCTGCACCTGTTTGGGGCGGGAGACAGCCACAGACTAAGAGAAGGGCACCGCACGACAACGTGGGAGGGTGAAGGAAAGAAAGAGACATCTGTCGGTTGGGGTGACACATCAAAAACACCAGACCACCACTAGGCAGTGAGTTGAAAGCACAATTGGGTCATTTTAGCAAAGCAAGTATGTAAGACGCTGCTCTGTCATATCCCTTCTTTATGCTGCATAGGAAAAGATCCCCTTAAAATGCTACACGCCAGAGGACAATGTCAAAGCGAGAGAATTGGCATTTTGACAGAGGACAGAGGATTAGGTAATGCAGTAGGCCTAGAGATGAGAAAGAGGATAGACAGTAGAACAAAGAAAAATACAGTGGATGTGAAAGATGGTGAGAAATAAGAAGAACGTTTAAACAGCAGAATGAAGAAGAACTGATAGAGTAATCTTCTGCTCCTCAGTTGGCTGAGCATGGCACTTACAACCCCAGGATAGCAGGTTTGATTCCCAGGACCACCCATACGTAAAATGTATCCACGCATGGATGTAAGTCGATTTGGATAAAAGTGCCTGCAAATGACATATATTATTATGTTATATTATTATACTACAAAGGGTTATCAAAGAGCAGTGGAGGCTCCTCACAGGAGAAAGGGGAGGGCCATCCCCCTCAGTGAATTTAATACAAATAAAAATGGGAAAACTTTATTTTTTAAATTCCTTTTTAGATAAAACTATACTAAATATATTCACATCACCATATTATTGATTAAAACACACTGTTTTGCAATGAAGGTCTACATTAGCCTCAACAGCACTCTGTAGGGTAGCACCATGATGTAGCTGGAGGACAGCTAGTTTCCGTCCTCCTCTGGGTACATTGGTTCTCAACCCCTACCATAGACTTAAACAGTAATTATGTCAACTTCCGTAGGACGTCCTCCAACCTGTCAGAGCTCTTGCAGCATGAACTGACCCAATCCACCCAATCAAAGGATCAGAGAATGAATCTAGAACAGAAAGCATAAGCTACAGCTAGCTAGCAGTGCAGTGCATCAAAGATAGAGAAAGACAATAGTTGAACAGTTAGGAACGAATTCATTTCTTCCAAAATGATAGCTGAACGAGCTAGCAAAATGAAACTAGCTAGTTTAGCCTACTCAAACACTCCGCTCAAAGAGAGGGATGTTATGTTAGCTAGCTGGCTATGACTATCCAACACAACACTGGAACTCTTCCAAATCAAGGTAAGCTTTTGGTTTTACTAATTTATTACCACCGGGGCCTGCCGGTGTAAGTGCTAAACTGCTTACTGACTGTACACTGTAACGTTACTGCATGATTGTAGCGGGTTTACTAATGCATTAGTTCTATTAGCTATGTTGACTATAACGTTACTTTAGCTAATATGGTGACAATGATCTCGGCTGTGTGCAGCGGATATGGTTTGGCTTGGAATGGTTGTTCACCTGGTCACATACAGCTGATGTGTTGTGCATTGAAGTCAACAAGCAAAGGGAAAAGGTGAGAGGAGGAGAGTGCATAGATGCGAGAAGTGAATATGAAAGTGAACGTGTTTACGCGTGTATTCATTCCACCGATTTTGTTAAAAAACGTTTCTTAAATGGAAGCAAACAGAACGAAACGGGGATAAACATGCCTGAATTTGTCCAATAGAAACTCTCGTTTGCAATTGTTGGACTAATGATTACACCCTAGATCAGCTAAATGCAGGCACATTTTTCTCTTGACCTGTGTGCACCTAAGTTACAAACTTTCATTCATAGGTTTGGTTGTGGCAACCTTATGATAGGGAAAATTTGAGTATCATGTAGTAGCCTAAACCGTTGATACACTGTTACATTGAGCTGGGAGAATGGAATATGAATGACGGTCATCCAATTAGCTGCAATAGAAACAAGGGCATGCTCATGAAAAAAGTATAATATTCTCTAATCTTAAACGGCACCGACCTCCACTGTCAGTGAGTTAGGTAAAATGACACTGCTGTACCTCCTCCTCCGGTTTCTCTTCCACGCTGACTCCAGCCGGCTCCCCACTGCTCTGCTGAGACCGCAGGTTAGACGGGTTCTTACGACGGATAGAACCACGGGATGAATCAGTGATGCTCTGGATCTGTGACAGTCAAAGCAACAAGGTATTTGAACTTTTAACAGATAAAATGAGTTCAAACATGAGAGTTTGAGTCGAGATATGAGGGTGTCTGTTACAACACTTCAGAAAATCACATAAAATAAATGTGTCAACACTTGAAATATTATAATTTGCTCAACACAAAGCAGATTTGATGCATATAAATCTATAGCATGTGTTTTTCAGTAGATGTTTAGAAATGCATGCCATTATAGAATGAAGACTTCTTTGTAAGATCACACAGGTTGTTCTGTAAATCCTCACGGGGTATCTTAGATTCCCTGATATTTTATTGTTGCTTAGTCTGCTTTCTTGATTAATGAGACAGATCAAACTGGGTGTCACGCCCTGACCTTAGTATTCTTTGTTTTCTTTATTGTTTTGGTTATGTCAGGGTGTGACATGGATGATGTATGTGTTTTTGTACTGTCTAGGGGTTTTGTAGGTTTATGGGGTTGGACATCATCTAGGTGTTTATATATGTCTATGGTTGCCTAGATGGGTTCTCAATTAGAGGCAGGTGTTTATCGTTGTCTCTGATTGGGAACCATATTTAGGCAGCCATCTTCTTTGGGTATTTCGTGGGTTATTGTTTATGTCTATTTGCCTGTACTAGTATTATTTAGCGTCACGGTTTTGTATAGTTTGTTAAGGGTTCTCCGTCTTCATTAAAAGTATGTATTCACATCACGCTGCGCCTTGGTCTCCTCCGTACGACGAATGTGACACTGGGCAAGTGCAAACACAGAGATGACATTTTAAAACCAGCTCAGTAATTCTAATCATTCACACGCAGCTTGCCCTGTTGCTGGCATTTCAATTTGAGTGAGTGATGATGGCTGGTAATGACAAGTGTTAGAGAAACTGCTTAGGAGCTTTTTTTTGGACACAATGGTTTTTGTTTGGTGATCGCTAACAACTACACTGATAATATAAAATCTAATTCAGTTACCTACGTATGAATTATACTGTACATATTACATGGGATGTGTCAGGGCTTACCTCTCTCTCCATCTCGTTTTTGGTGAGGTGCATCTGTTTGAGGATCTGGGAGCGCTGCTCCATCACTAAAGTCTTCTCATATGTATAGGCTGAGATGTCACTGTCATGCTAAAAAGGGACATGGGTGTTAAAACATATATCAATGCACAGTATTCGACTGAACTGCTATTACTCTCACCAATAAATCAATTTATAGAGCATATAATAGTTTTTCGTTTTTGTCTCTCACCATTTCCACCACCTCGACCTCGGCATCGATACGCAGGTGATACAGGAAGGTGATCAGGTCTTTCTTCATTTGGATGCTGTTGTCATCCATCTGGGCCACGGTGAAGATGCGCATCTTACACTTCCTCCACACCTGTCAACACATGGAAGTCTATGACTGATATCTCAATAACCAACACCCAAAAGCATCCCAATGGGCACACACTGGTTGAATCAACATTGTTTCCACGTTATTGCAATGAAATTCAGTTGAAACAACGTGGAATAGACATTGAATTGTCTGTGCCCAGTGGCATGTGCTATCTCTCCAAATGCCCAAATGGGGTCCAAATAGGGCCGTTGGTTCCCACCTTGTGCTGGCGCAGAAGGAAGGGCAACAGCATCAGCATGCCTCCATCATGGACAATCCACCACACATCAATATGGCCTTCAGTGAAGCGCTCTCCATTGGACGGGTAGGCAGCAATGTTCTTAGGGACCAGCAGGGCCATGCTGGCTGCAGTCGTCTCCCTAACCACCTCTACAAATAGATTGAACAGGAGTTTGCACATAATGATGATAACACACAAAACCATCCAAAGCCTAGTTAGCCTATGGAAAAATGACTTCTCTAACTCACCAATGAAGTTCCTGAAGCGCAGGTTGTCCTCAGCTTGTTTCCAGGTGCGTGGCCAGCTGACCAGCACAGTGTTGTGCTTCAGGCCTCCCAGCCCCCCGACCTGGATCAGGTGGGAGGTCCCATCCCTCAGGTTGGAGGAGATCACCACCTGGGAGAAGCCCTTCACCTTCTCTGTCTCCATCAACTTCCTCAGAGACTGGAGCACACAGTGGGAGAGGGGCAGGGGCAGAGACCAGGGTGTTATAAATGATTAATCAATCATTCATCAGTGTATGTGTCTGTGTGTTTGTCTCAGACAATACTGACCTGGTCTGCCTGCTGGGCCTCTGCATGGTTGTTCAGGTATGTGCCCACCACCGAGGTGCCCACAATGGTCAGGCCTTTTCCTGCTTTCAGCTGATTGGTCAGGGACAGCAGACGGGGCTGCTCTACATTATGTTCTGCATCCACGCTCACCAGGACCATGATCTGAGGCCTAACCAAGAGGAATATCAAATTCAGTCACATTCAGATTTACAGAGAAAGTAACTAAAGCTGGAAACCGACAGAAAACATGGGATAGACATGGACTGTTGATGTAATGTATGTTTTTGAACATACTTGAATATGCATGTGTTACCTACAAACAAATACAGTACCAATCGAAAGTTTGGACACCTACTCATTCAAGGGTTTTTGTTTATTTGTACTATTTTATACCATTTAGAATAATAGTGAAGACATAAAAACTATGTTATAACACATATGGAATCATCTAGTAAGCAAAAAAGTGTTGAACGAATCAAAATATATTTTATATTTGAGATTCTTCAAAGTAGCCACCCTTAGCCTTGATGACAGCTTTCCACATTCTTGACATTCTCTCTACCAGCTTCATGAGGTAATTACCTGGGGTTCTTTGCTAAAAGTTAATATGTGGCATTTCTTTCCTTCTTAATGAGTTAGAGCCAATCAGTTGTTTTGTGACAAGGTGGGGTTGGTATACAGAATATAGCCCTATTTGGCAAAAGACCAAGTCCATATTATGGCAAGAACAGCTCAATTAAGCAATACATAAATAAATAAAACATGGTCAGTCACTATGGAAAATTTCAAGAACTTTTAAAGTTTCTTCAAGTACAGTCGCAAAAACCATCAAGCGCTATGATGAAACTGTCTCTCATTAGAACCGCCACAGGAAAGGATGACCCAAAGCTACCTCTGCTGCAGAGGATAAGTTCATTACAGTTACCAGCCTCAGATTGCATCCCAAATAAATGCTTAACAGAGTTCAAGTAACAGACACATCTCAACATCAACTGTTCGGAGGAGACTGCGTGAATCAGGCCTTCATGTTGCATCAGATGACCTGGGGCCTCATTTTATAAATGATGCGTGGGCACAAAAGAAGACGCACGCCACTTTCGAAGCAAACGTTGTGATTTCTTTTAAAAAACTAACTTGAAGGAAGAATGTGCGTTCCTCCACGGACACTTTGACCCATACATACACACATAACCTGGAGAAATGAGAAACTGCGACTCCGATGGCAGAAGGATGAAACTTGAGAAACGCTTTGAAATTGACACCATTGTGTAAAAATAAATTGAAATATTACCTCTCACATATTATATATGAAGAGTTCCCTGGAGTGCACACAAAATAAAAAACATTTAGGATAATAAATACAAACGGAGATATCTGTTTTTGCAAAAGAACCCCTCAAATACGTTGTACAGTTTAATCGGGAATCATATTTAATTGGATCTGTAATTATTAAAAATCACTTGCATGTTATGAAATGTATTCTCATTAATAATGATGTGCACTTGTATCTGCCCGATTGAGGTATCGAAACGAAACAGTTTAAACGTAATTTGTCTTACTGTTCACCGTTTCATACAGTTGAAGTTGGAAGTTTACATACACTTATGTTGGACTCATTAAAACTAGTTTTTCAACCACTCCACAAATTTCTTGTTAACAAACTATAGTTTTGGCAAGTCGGTTAGGACATCTACTTTGTGCATGACACATGTAATTTTTCCAACAGTTATCTACAGACAGATTATTTCACTTATAACTCACAGTATCACAATTCCAGTGGGTGAGAAGTTTACATACACTAAATTGACTGTGCCTTTAAACAGCTTGGAAGATTCCAGAAAATGATGTCATGGCTTTAGAAGCTTCTGATAGGCTAATTGACATGATTTGCTTGACATTATGGGAAAATCAAAATAAATCAGCCAAGATCTCAGAAAAATAAATTGTAGACCTCCACAAGTCTGGTTCATCCTTGGGAGCAATTTCCAAATGCCTGAAGGTACCACGTTCATCTGTACAAACAATAGTACGCAACTATAAACACCGTGGGACCACGCAGCCATCATTCCGCTCAGGAAGGAGACGCGTTCTGTCTCCTAGAGATGAATGTAATTTGGTGCGAAAAGTGCAAATCAATCCCAGAACAACAGCAAAGGACCTTGGGAAGATGCTGGAGGAAACAGGTACAAAAGTATCTATATCCACAGTAAAACGAGTTCTATATCAACATAACCTGAAAGGCCGCTCAGCAAGGAAGAAGCCACTGCTCCAAAACCGCCATAAAAAATCTAGACTACAGTTTGCATCTGCACGTGTGGACAAAGATCATACTTTTTGGAGAAATGTCCTCTGGTATGATGAAACAAAAATAGAACTGTTTGGCCATAATGACCATTGTTATGTTTGGAGGGAAAAGGGGGAGGCTAGCAAGCCAAAGAAAACCATCCCAACCGTGAAGAACAGGGGTGGCAGCATCCCCTTGTTGTGGGGATGCTTTTCTGCAGGAGGGACTGGGGCACTTAACAAAATAGATGGCATCATGAGGGAGGAAAACTATGTGGATATATTGAAGCAACATCTCAAGACATCGCAAATGGGTCTTCCAAATGGACAATAACCCCAAGCATACTTCCAAAGTTGTGGGAAAATGGCTTAAGGACAACAAAGTCAAGGTATTGGAGTGGCCATCACAAAGTCCTGACCTCAATCCTATAGAACATTTGTGGGCAGAACTGAAAAAGCATGTGCGAGCAAGGAGGCCTACAAACCTGACTCAGTTACACCATCTCTGTCAGGAGGAATGGGCCAAAATTCACTCAACTTATTGTGGGAAGCTTGTGGAAGGCTAGCCAAAATGTTTGACTCAAGTTAAACAATTTAAAGGCAATGCTACAAAATACTAATTGAGTGTATGTAAACTTCTGACCCACTGGGAATGTGATGAAAGAAATAAAAGTAGAAATTAATAATTCTCTCTACTATTATTCTGACATTTCACATTCTTAAAATAAAGTGGTGATCCTAACTGACCTAAGACAGGGAATATTTACTAGGATTAAATGTTAGGAATTGTGAAAAACTGAGTTTAAATGTATTTGGTGTATGTAAACTTCCGATTTCAAACTGCATATCGTTGCGCAGAACTGTCAATGTGATAATGGCCCTGTCATGGTCAGTTACAATCAAGGTAATTACCACACCTGAAGATGTTACGCAATTGGGTAGCTTTGACAATCAAATGGGTGGCTATAAAAAGGCATGCAATTACAATGTGTAATGATGCACAATGGCTGCTTTGGCACTGTTGGAAGATTTGGCGAATGGAAGAATTTGGAGAGAGACCAATGATGATGAGTGGCTTATGATCCGTTTCCGATTACCAAGAGCTGTTCTCTTGGATCTCTGTGCTGTAGTGGGCCCAGCTTTACAGAGAAGCATCCACAGAAACCAAGCTTTGCCTGTCCCACTTCAACTCCTTGGCAACCTCGTTAATAGCGTCAACGGTGCCTCTTTTTGGCCTCCACTTTTATGTCAGGACCACGTCTTTTTTATTTCTGAGATGGTCCGACCTTCTGAGCTAGCAGCATTCACAGCGTCCGACACATAGTGCCAATCTAACGCCTTTTTGTCGTTTGTAATGCCCACACTGTGTCCACCAAACAATATATTTGTTCTTGCTTCAACCTCCCCGACAAGAACTTCCATTTCACACTGGGTGAAATGTCTTTTTTTTTAGATGTCATTGTTGTCATGCAGTCAGTATGGAGGAATATTAATTAGGGGCGTTTCACTGACTATTCATAAGGCAACTATGGGCGTTAAAAGGGTGGGACAAGACGCTCGCTCACGTGCACCAAATTTCGTGTTGATTGTGATTTATTAAGGGAATCCGGCGCGGGGATGTGTGCGCGCACTGTGTTATAAATCAGAATATTTTTGTGCGTAAGCACTTTCTGTGTTTCTTTTGACGTGAAGGATTTGAATCCTACGTACAGTTTTATAACTGTGCCTCCACAATTACCCAACCTCAACCCAATTGAGATGTTTTGGGATGAGTTGGACAACAGAGTGAAGGAAAAGCAGCCAACAAGTGCTCAGCATATGTGAGAACTCCGGCAAGACTGTTGGAAAAGCATTCCAGGTGAAGCTGGTTGAGAGAATGCCAAGAGTGTGCAAAGCTGGCATCAAGGCAAAGGGTGGCTACTTAGAAGAATCTCAAATATAAAATATATTTAGATTTGTTTAACACATTTTTGGTTGCTACATGATTCCATATGTGTCATTTCATAGTTTTGATGTCTGCACTATTATTCTACAATGTAGAAAATAGTAAAAAATAAATAAAAACCCTTGAATGAATAGGTGTGTCCAAACCTTTGACTGGAACTGTACATTTCCCTTGAGTTCAGTATGGTACAGATGATGAATAAAGCTTGTGCAATATTATAAGTCTATTTTATAGATGTGAGTAGAGGCATTTAGCCTCTCTGTGAGTCACTGACCTCCAGTTCTTGGTGTGAGGCGGTCCCTCCTCCAGCCTCATGAGGGCAAAGCGAGCAGCGCTGAGCGAGATGCCACGTATACCATCTCCCCATTCCTTCTCCGCCCTGTCACACACCACCAAGCAGAGAGTTCGAGTCAATCAACCATTAATTAACTGAAATGTTCACTGGTACTAAGTGTTTGGGTTTAGTAACCTGTGAGTGTCAGTTACTAATGAATATAAGAACATCCCAACAGTGTTTAACCATTGTATTTGAAAATCTCCGGTTTGATTTATATTTCATTCAAATTTATTTTTGGATGGCCCATGTGTGAGAATAACATAAGTGCTGGTACATCAATATAGACTCCCTGATTTCTCAAAGCAGCCACATTAATCAGTGTGACTCAGTTAATACAACTTGATAACCCTCTGAACAGAATCAGGATAAATTGCTAAGAAAACGGAGAAAGACAACTTTTCTCTCTAGACTCAGCCAAGTCTGTTATGGGTCTTGGCTCTGGGAAAAACCCATGTGAAAGGATAAATTATTTCTTAGTTGCAATTTTTCTCTGCTTTGTAGTCCAAGGACTGGAAGCTCACTCACCCAGCGAACTCAATGTATTTGTAGATGCAGGTAGCGATCACCATGGCAACAATGGCGTAGTACCAGGAACAGATGAACATGAGTGACAGACACAAGCTCATGCCCAGGAAGGAGAGAGCCCTGTGGGGCAGAAGAACAGGAAGTCACGTCCTCAGTCTGATGTTTGTTGCTGCTAGAGTCACACCACAGCTCTGATCATAATAATGGCCAGAGATTGGAGACAGGACATCTTGTCTCTCTGTCTGCTTTTGTTGTGGTCTTGCCAATAGAGGATTAATATAGGCTAAGACAAGCTCCAGATTCCCACAGTGTCTCTGGCAGACTACTCAGGTAAATAACAGCTTCCTAACAGAAACCTACTTGGCCTGGCCAGATATTCGGTGCCAGACATAAATGCTATAGTAGACTGTTTCACACTTGAGAATATTAGCACTCTTTGGTGATGATCCCACAGCTAAGAGAGAGACCAATGATGTTGAGTTGTTCAACTCACCAGTGGTAGAACTTGAAGCGCGGCCTCCAGTTGGGGGTTCTCAGCAGAGTCTGCAGGGCACAGGCCAGGTTGACAAACATGTAGCACATCAAGAAGAACCTACACAGAAATAAGAACTCAGTCAGAACAGCTGTACTTGCTACCAAGACATAACCATCTCCATAGTGTGTTTAAGGTGAAGCAAAATGAATATTAGATGTGGGATTATCTTACATGGAGAGGATGGGGGCAACAGCGTCCAGAGATGCGATGATGATGCCGATCTCACAGATACTAGCTGTGAGAAGCAGGGCCCAGGTAGGCTCTCCGTTGGCCTTGCCATGCCCAAACACCTACAGACAATACAAAACAGTGAGATACTATTAACTATTCCGAGTGGCGCAGCGGTCTAAGGCACTGCATCTCAGTGCTAGAGATGTCACTACAGAACCTGGTTTGATTCCAGGCTGTTTCACAACCGGCTGTGATTGGGTCAGTGTTTGGCCGGGGTAGGCTGTCATTGTAAATAAGAATTTGTTCTTTACTGACTTTCCTAGCTAAATAAAGGTTAAATAAAATGTAAAAAAACACACATGCATCACAGCACATTGTAGTAAAAAATTGAGTGGACTGTAGGAGTTTCAGTGTCTCCTTTTCTCTCATTCAGGTCACACTGTTCCCTGCTGCAGGGTGATTAATCACTATCTACCCACAAGCTGCAGACGGTGGGTTTGGCAGGGGGGGTAAAGACAGCTTCCATCACAGCAAGTCAACCTGAACCTGGACTATAGTAGGGCCATGCATAAGTAATCACTGCTAGCTCCTACACACTTGAGAGGTATTTGAATAGAGTGGACTTAAATTGCTCAGAACAAACAGATACATTCTCTACGTGGTATTAAAACAGTAGTAGCTGTGGTTCTGGTAATAGTATACAGTAAATTTACTATACAGATCATTACCAATGTTGTGTGTGCTTGTTCGCTGATTGACCACTCCAAGAAATAGCTGTGCTAGCGTGGTTGTGAAAGTGTGTTTTATTTGCCTTTATATGTGTGTGTGTACTCACTTTAAGAAAAGGGATGACGCTATCGCGAGAAATGGCCTGCAGGAGGCGTGGCGCTCCAGTCAAACTCTGAAGCCCAGCCCCACAGGTGGAGAAGAAGGATCCAATCACGATGACCCATGGTGACGGCCAAGCCAACGTACCAATCACAAGGTTACCGTCCACCCCCTCACCAAACCTGAGGTCAGAGTGATACATTTCTAAGTTGTCTTTTTCAATGAATGTTTTTGCTATAACAACTGGCTTCTTCCATTGCATAATACATTCAGTATACACAACTGTTTTTTGGATTCTCAGTGTTTGGAAAGTTATTTGTTATTCTATGTTTTGTATCTGATTACATAGACAATTAGTGGGAGTATGCTAGTTACAGTCGCTAGTGAAAGTCTACACACCCCTTGCCACAGTCTTCACATTTTGCTGCCTTAAAATTACATCTGAAAAAGGGATTGATGTGTTGATTGCGTATGTCTTCATGCCCCAGAGTTAATATGGAGCAAAGCCCAGGTAATAACTTACCTAACCCTGGGACAGAGTTTTATTTTTCAGCAAGACAATTATACACATTTTAATGCCAATGTCACACCAGAATGGCTTTCCAAGAGGTGGTGAGGTTTCCTGAATGGTCCAGTCTCAGTCCTCACTTTAATCTACTTGAAAATCAGAGACAAGGTTTGAATATTGCTGTCCATCAATGATTCACAACCAAATTTACTGAGCTTGATCAATTTAAAAAAAAACAATGGATACATTGCCCTTAGAGTTGTGCAAGGTTGGTAAAATCTTATTCAAAAGTATTCACATCTGTAATGGCTGCCAAAGCTGCTTCAATCAAGTATGTACTCTACGGTGTGAAAACATATGCAATCAAGACATCTATTATTATCTTTATTATTAATAGTTTGGAGAAAAAATGTCACTTTGAAAATGTGGAGTAGGTTGTGTAGATCTGTAAAAAAATAAAATAATGTATTCCCTTTTAAGTTTTAATTTAAGGCAGAAAAATGGGAAGACTGTGCAAGAGGTTGTAGACTTTCACTAGGCACTGTATAGTAATAATGAAGGCAGTGGATGTATAGGAGAATAGTAATGACTCACTTGTCCCTCAGGACCACCCCTTCAATACAGGCCCCAAACAGGACCACTGCAGACATGTCTGAGAGAAGCAGTGAAGGAATACACCTGCAGACTGTCTCCCAAACAAAGTTAGCTGAGCGTTTACAAAAGCTCAAAGACATATACACCTAAATAAAGGATCAAATGCTTCATATGGTTTATTCAAACATTCAAATAAAGTATAGTTAATATTCCAGCGTATTATTGTCAGCAGTCCCTGAGAAAGTACAAATCAAATTTCAGCACAATGGACAGCACCGCTTCAGTAATACTGGCAGTGGACCATGTTTCAGAACCATGGACAGCTCCGCTTCCAGTAGAACTGCCAGGGGTAGTACAGTGCATTCCATTCACAAAGTAATCAGACCCCTTGACTTTTTCCACATTTTGTTACGTTACCGCCTTATTCTAAAATAGATTAAATAAAAATGTTTCCTCATCAAGCTACACACAATGCCCCATAATGACAAAGTGGAAACAGGTTTTTTGACATTTTTGCAAATGTATTACAAATAAAAAACAAAATTAACATAACATTCAGACCCTTTGCTATGAGACCCAAAATTGAGCTCATGTGCATCCTGTTTCCATTGATCATAGAGCTCCGAGACAGGATTGTCTTGAGGAAAAGATCTGGGGAAGGGTACCAAAAAATGTAGGCAACATTCAAGGTCCCCAAGAACACATTGGCCTTCATCATTCTTTAATGGAAGAAGTTTGGAACCACCAAGACTCTTCCAATAGCTGTCCGCTGACAATCAAAACTGAGCAATCGGGGGAGAAGGGCTTTGGTCAGGGAGGTGACCAAGAACCTGATGGTCACTCTGACAGACCTCCAGTGTCCCTCTGTGGAGATGGGATAACCTTCCAGAAAGACAACCTGCAGCACTCCACCAATCAGGTGTTTATTGTAGAGTGGCCAGACAGAAGCCACTTCTCAGTAAAAGGCACATTACAGGCTGCTTGGAGTTTGCCAAAAGGACTCTCAGACTATAAGAAACAAGATTCTCTGGTTGGATGAAACCAAGATTTAACTCTTTGGCCTAAACGACAAGCGTCACATCTGGAGGAAACCTGGCACCATCCCTACGGTGAAGCATGGTGCTTGCAGTATCATGCTGTTGGGATATTTTTCAGCGGTAGGGACTGGGAGACTATGCAGGATTGTGGGAAAGATGAATGGAGCAAAGTAAAGAGAGATCCTTGATAAAAATCTGCTCCAGAGCGCTCAGGACCTCAGAATGGGGCGAAGGTTCACGTTCCAATAGGATAATGATCCTAAACACACAGTCAAGACAATGCAGGAGTGGCTTCGGGACAAGTCTCTGAATGTCCTTGAATGGCCCAGCCAGAGCCCGGACTTGAAGCTGATCGAACGTCTCTGGAGAGACCTGAAAATTACTGTGCAGCGACGCTCCCCAACCAACCTGACAGGTTTTGAGAGGATCTTCAGAGAAGAATGGGAGAAACTCCCCAAATACAGGTGTGCCAAGCTTGTAGCATCATACCCAAGAAGACGCGAGGCTGTAATCGCTGCCAAAGGTTCTTTATCAAAGTACTGAGTAAAGGGTCTGAATACTTATGTAAATGTAATATTTATGTTTTTTATTTGTAATAAACTTGCAAAATTGTCTAAAGACCTGTTTTTGCTTTGTCATTACTGGGTATTGTGTGTAGATTGAGGGGAAAAAACGATTTAATCAATTTTAGAATAAGGATGTCGTGCAACAAAATGTGGAAAAAGTCAAGGTGTCTGAATACTTTCCGAATGCACTGTATATACTGTGTTATAAACCGGGTGGTTCACGCCCTGAATGCTGATTGGTTGACAGCAGTGGTATATCAGACCGTATACCACAGGTATGACAAAACACTTATTTTTACTGCTCTAATTATGTTGGTAAACAGTTTATGATAGCAATACGGCACCTCGGGGGTTTGTGATATATGGCCAATATACCATAGGCTAAGGGCTGGGTCCAGGCACTCTGCATTGCGTTGTGCGTAAGAACAACCTTTAGCCGTGGTATGTATACTACATCCCCTCGGGCTTTATTGCTTAATTATAAACCGGGTGGTTTGAGCCCTGAATGCTGATTGGCTGAAAGGCGTGACCATCTACCACACCCCCTCACGCATTATGGCTTAAGCAAAGGATACACACTATAGAAGTCGTGGTGATGGCTGCTATGGTGCCTATGGGGATGGACTTCTGGGCATCACGCAGGTCTCCAGAGCGGTTAGAGCCAGCCATGATGCCTGGGAGGCAGAGGAACAGATACAAACAGGATTAAACAGGACCAATTCCCATCCTTCACACTTGATGTGAAATGGCTTGTCCTCTGTTTTACACGTTTAACTTTTTTCATTACACTGTGCTAGGAAGTGCTTTTTTGGAATTATGTGGTGCACATTTTCAGAAGTGAAAAAGTGGAGGCACAACAAAAAAACGAATCGAATTTTCGATAAAAGACCTTAACAAAACTTATTCTTTACTTGTAGCAACTGTGTTTTTAAAAATGATCCAGCAAACGGGTGCTGTGTTCAACAAACCAGGAGCATCTCTCACAAAACATGAGTACTGATAATACTATACTGTATGTCACAGAGCAAATGTTCATACACAATGGGCATTTTCTTCAGCTGTTATGCCATTGGGATGATAGTGGGAATGTGACTCATGTATTCCCCAGAATTTCTGCTGATGTGGTTTTTGGCAGCAATTCTACTTCCTCTCATTTCGCCCTATTCAGCTCCTTTTGTGTCATCAGTTGTGGAATGTATTTCTCTCTCTCTCTCTCTCTCTGCATTTGGGCCTGTGGAGAGACTCTCACGGCACTATTTGTCACCATGAAGTGGATATTACAACAGGAATAATGTTTCTCGCTGGTTTCCTTGGGTCTAGGAATGGTGCTTTTGATCTGGTATTTACTTTGAATTCATAAGGTAAGATCTTTAAATGTAATTATAATAACGTAATATAGGTTATTAGATAAATCAGGTTACTGCTTGGCTGAAACAAAAGCCTGTACCTATACTGTCCTTTTGGGATAAGCTTGACCTAGTCGGTCCCCAGCAGTGACCCCTGACCCTTGACCCAGTGACTGACCTGTTACCCAGCAGTGACTAACCTGTGACGGAGGGGAAGTAGATCCCCACCAGTAGGGTGAAGAAGCTGGTGATGTCAGCCAGGACGTAACGGTTGGAGTTGGTGATGACAGCTTCAGGGTCCTGCATGGCAGAGATCCCCCGCTTCTCCAAGAAGTCTCCCTTCTCCAGATAGTAACCAAACAGATTCTCTGTGTAGAGAGAGAGTAGAGAGAGAGTAGAGAGAGAGTAGAGAGAGAGAGAGTAGAGAGAGAGTAGAGAGAGAGAGAGAGAGAGAGAGAGAGAGAAATGCACATCATAACAATTTACATACCTTTTGTGGAGTACCAGTACATCGCTCTACTACAGACTACATTTGATTACAATACATTCTGAGTGGGCACCTCTTACCAGCCAGTATACCACTGCTGACCCCTGGGATACCCTGGATCTCAGAGACATTGTTGTTTGCAAAGTATTCGTCACAGGTAGCATTGAGGAACTCGGAGTCACAGAAAATCTTCCACAGTTTGGTGGTGACTGTGCCGTTGTCCCGCTCAATGACCTTGGCACAAACGTCAAATCCCTTGGAGATCAGAGTACGGTTCCCCAGGATACACACGCTGTAGGGGGTAGGACAGACATTACATAATCATTAGCTCCTTATTTATTTAGAGGTTGGGGAAAGCACAACATAAATCAACATAAATATGCAAGGCACATGGCTTGATTGAGTGAATGAAGTAAACATTAAACAAACAAATCAAAATCCGCTGGTTGCTTTGAGTTTATGGCTAGAGACAAGGTCATCATGGTTTTGTTTGTTTGGTTTGTAAAGCTCCGAAAGCTTTAAAGCTGGAACCCTTAACTGGTGAAATTGCTATGTCCGTTTGAGATATTACAACAACAAAGAAGTTACTGCAAACAACAAATATTGTTTTTTCCCCCTCAGACATCATTGCACTAGGACAGCAGAATATGCACTGCAATTTATTTGACCACGCTGCCGAATGCTCTTCTCTTCCGTTTTCATAAACAAAACAAAAATAATAACAAATACACTGGGGTGAACAGTGGCACTGTTTCCCCTAACGCGTATTTAATCTTTAAGGGACAGTTTGAAAATGACTGGGGGAGGAGGGAGTCAGAGACCACTCAGAGGTCAGAGAAGTAAGTGAACGTCATGGTCATCTCGTTTTTGGCATGCTGGATGCCCTATGCCACAGTGGCCTGTTACATCTTTACCAATCAAGGAACCAACTTCAGCCCTGTCATGATGACCATCCCAACCTTCTTTGCCAAGAGTGCTGCCCTCTACAACCCAGTCATCTATACTGAGTGTACAAAACATTATGAATCTGCTCTTTCCATCACGTAGACTGACCAGGTGAATCCAGGTGAACGCTATTATCCCTTATTGATGTCACTTGTTAAATTCATTTCAATCAGCACAGACGAAGGTGGAGGAGGCATGATAAAGAAGGATGTTTAAACCTTGAGATAATTGAGAGATTGATTGTGTCTGTGTGCTATTCAGTGGGTGGTTGAGCAAGACAAAAGATTTAAGAGCCTTTGAACGGGGTATGGTACGTAGTAGGTGCAAAAACGCACCGGTTTGTATCAAGAACTGCAACGCTGCTGGATTTTTCTCTTTCCCATGAGTATCAAGAATGGTTCACCACCAAAGGACATCCAGCCAACTTGACACAACTGTGGGGAGCATTGGAGTCAACATGGGCCAAAAAAGGGTGCAACTCAATATTAGGAATGTGTTCTTAATGTTTTGTACACTCAGGTGTTCTTAATGTTTTTTAAATTCAGTTACTAGGGTGGAGGGTGGTCCAAAATAGTTTTTTTTTTAAAGCTTTTGGGAGGATTTAGTGTGTGTTTTTATTCGGCATGGGAGGGTAGTGCATTTTCCTCCTGGTTTACATTCACTATTTTGCAGGCTTTACTATATAATAGATTCCATCTTATGCAAATTTCCTCATCTGCTTCCCTTATGCACTATGCTAACTATACCACATGTCAATATAGTCTATCTTGTCCTCTATCCACTATTCATAGTGGCAGAAGTGGTAGGTGGATTGTTTGTCCAGATCTGCAATAGGCTAACTAGCAATCATACCACACATAAATAATTTAAGCTGCCCCAATTTTATAGACAGTGGGGCAAAAAAGTATTTAGTCAGCCACCAATTGTGCAAGTTCTCCCACTTAAAAAGATGAGAGAGGCCTGTAATTTTCATCATAGGCACACTACTATGACAGACAAAATGAGAAAAAAAATCCAGAAAATCACATTGTAGGATTTTTAATGAATTTATTTGCAAATTATGGTGGAAAATAAGTATTTGGTCACCTACAAACAAGCAAGATTTCTGGCTCTCACAGACCTGTAACTTCTTCTTTAAGAGGCTCCTCTGTCCTCCACTCATTACCTGTATTAATGGCACCTGTTTGAACTTGTTATCAGTATAAAAGACACCTGTCCACAACCTCAAACAGTCACACTCCAAACTCCACTATGGCCTGATCACCTATTCTCTGTTGTCCTGCACTTGACTTGAATGATCAGCAGCGAAAACCCTGACAGAATTCCACATCCACCATGGAGTCAGCAGGAGCAGGTAGCCCGGTCAGAGGAGTCGAGGAGCACGTCTGAGAATACTCGGCGATGCTGCAACATCTCGGCACCACGATGGATTGCGTTGTCCAGTCCATGGACCGCTGGGAGAGACAGGGACTCTCCAGCGCCTCGACCAGCACAACCGGGGTTACCTCTACCCGTCCCTCCTGGATCCAGTCCCAGTGGGATGCGTCTCTCCCTTCCCAGGGAGTATGATGGGACGACAGCACGGTGCCAGGGGTTCCTATTACAGCTGGACCTATACCTGGCCACCGTTCACCCAGCTCCCTCGGGAAGGGAGAGGTTGTCCGCCCTCATCTCATGCCTCTCGGGGAGAGCTCTGCAAACTCCGTGTGGGGAGAAGGAGAAGCGGCGTTGGATCACCTTGAGAAGTTCACCCGCCGCTTCAGGGCAGTCTTCGACCATCCGCCCTAGGGTAGAGTGGCAGGGGAACGGCTCTTCCACCTGAGGCAGGGGACGAGGAGCACCCAGGAGTTCGCCCTGGAATTTTGGACCTTGGCAGCCGGAGCAGGATGGAACGACAGACTCCCTAAATTCTATCAGCATATTGATTGTGCTACCAGGGCTTGTAAAACCCTGGATCATTGATATTCTAACTTCCACGAGGCCCTCCCCCACCCTCTTTTTGGAAAAGCTGATCACGACCCCATTTTGTTGCTCCCAGCCTATAGACAAAGACTAAAACAGGAAGCTCCCGTTCAACGCTGGTCCGACCAATCTGATCCCACGCTTCAAGATTGCTTCGATCACATGGATTGGGATATGTTCTGCACTGCGTCAAACAACAACATTGACGAATATGCTGATTCGGTGAGCAAGTTTATTAGCAAGTGCATCAGCAATGTCGTACCCACAGCAACAATTTACCTGTTTGGGGTAGCAGGCAGCATTTTCACTTTTGGATAAATAGCATGCCCAAACTGAACTGCCTCCTACTCTGTCCCAGAACCTAATGTATGCATATTATTATTAGTATTGGATAGAAAACACTCTGAAGTTTCTAAAACTGTTTGAATCATGTCTTTGAGTATAACAGAACTTATTTAGCAGGCAAAATCCCGAGGACAGACAATTCAGATTTTTTTAAAAATTTGATTAAAAAAAATCACTGTCTTTTCAATAGATTTTCATGGGGAATCCAGAATTCTAATCTACTTTCCTGCAGTTCCTACCGCTTCCACTTGATGTCACCAGTTTGTAGAAACAAATTTCCTTTGTGTAATGAAGAAGTACCATAGCTCAGAACGAGAGTCACTTCATGTGTACATTTTGATAGAGGCACGTAACCAGAAAAGTAGCGTCAGTTTGTTTTGCTCCTGTATTGAACACAGATCATCCCGTCTTCAATTTGATCGATTATATACGTTTAGAAATACCTAAAGTTGTATGACAATAGTAGTTTAAAAGGTTTTGGCAAAGTTGACAGGTAACTTTTGAGATATTTTGTAGCGACGTTGCGTAAGTTGGAAGTGGTGTTTTTCTGGATCAAACATGGCAAATAAATGGACATTTTGGATATGTATCGACGTAATTAATCGAACAAAAGGACAATTTGTGATGTTTATGGGACATATAGGAGTGCCAACAAAAGAAGCAGGCATGATTTATATTTTAATTCTGCGTTTTGTGTCGTGCCTGCAGAGTTGAAATATGCTACTCTCTCATTGTTTACTGTTGTGCTATCATCAGAAAATAGCATCTTATGCTTTCGCCGAAAAGCCTTTTTGAAATATGACAAATTAAAGTGTAGCTTTAATTTGATATCTTGCATGTGTAATTTAATGAAAGTTAGATTTTTATAGAAATGTATTTGAATTTGGCGCTCTGCATTTTCCCTGGCTATTGGCTATGCGGGACACAAGCATCCCCTCTACTCCAGAGAGGTTAAAACATTCCCAAACTAGAAACCGCGGATTGATGGCAGCATTCGTCCGTAACTGAAAGTGCGAACCACTGCTTTTAACCAGGGCAAGGTGACCGGAAACATGACCGAATACAAACATTGCCTCTGCAAGGCAATTAAACAAGGTAAGTGTCAGTATAGAGACAAACTAGACTCGCAATTCAAGGGCTCAGACACAAGAGGTATGTGTCAGGGTCTACAGGGTCTACAATCACGGATTACAAAAAGAAAACCAATCCCGTCGCGAACTAGGATGTCTTGCTCCCATACAGACTAAACAACTTCTTTGCTAGCTTTGAGGACAATACAGTGCCAATGACACGTCCCGCTACCAAGACCTTTGGATTCTCCTTCACGGCAGCCGACGTGATTAAAACATTTAAACGTGTTAACCCTCGCAGGGCTGCAGGCCCAGAGAGCATCCCCAGCCGCGTCCTCAGAGCATGCGATGACCAGCTGGCTGGTGTGTTTACGGACATATTCAATCAATCCTTATCCCAGTCTGCTGTTCCCACATGCTTCAAGAGGGCCACCATTGTTCCTGTTCCCAAGAAAGCTAAGGTAGCTGAGTTAAACGACTACCGCCCCGTAGCACTCACTTCCGTCATCATGAAGTGCTTTGAGAGACTAGTCAAGGACCATAACACCTCCACCCTACCTGACACCCTAGACCCACTCCAATTTACTTACCTCCCCAATAGGTCCACAGACGATGCAATCGCAACCACACTGCACACTGCCCTAACCCATCTGGACAAGACGAATACCTATGTGAGAATGCTGTTCATCGACTACAGCTTAGCATTTAACACCATAGTACCCTCCAAACTCATCATCAAGCTTGAGATGCTGGGTCTCGACCCTGCCCTGTGCAACTGCGTACTGGACTTCCTGATGGGCAGCCCCCAGGCAGTGAGGGTAGGTAACAACATCTCCACCCCGCTGATACTCAACACTGGGGCCCCACAAGGGTGCGTTCTGAGCCCTCTCCTGTACTCCCTGTTCACCCACGACTGTGTGCCATGCACGTCTCCAACTCAATCATCAAGTTTTCAGACGACACTACAGTGGTAGGCTTGATTACCAACAACGACGAGACGGCCTACAGGGAGGAGGTGAAGGCCCTCGGAGTGTGGTGTCAGGAAAATAACCTCACACTCAACGTCAACAAAACAAAGGAGACGATTGTGGACTTCAGCAAACAGCAGAGGGAGCACCCCCCTATCCACATCGACGGGACAGTAGTGGAGAGGGTAGTAAGTTTTAAGTTCCTCGGCGTACACATCATGGACAAACTGAATTGGTCCACCCACACAGACAGCGTTGTGAAGAAGGCGCAGCAGCGCCTCTTCAACCTCAGGAGGCTGAATAATTTTTTTTGTCACCAAAAGCGCTGACAAACTTTTACAGATGCACAATCGAGAGGATCCTGTCGGGCTGTATCACCGCCTGGTACGGCAACTGCTCCGCCCACAACCGGAAAGCTCTCCAGAGGGTCGTGAGGTCTGCACAACGCATCACCGAGGGCAAACTACCTGCCCTCCAGGACACCTACACCACCCGATGTCACAGGAAGGCCATAAAGATCATCAAGGACAACAACCACCTGAGCCATTGCCTGTTCACCACGCTATCATCCAAAAGGCGAGGTCAGTACAGGTGCATCAAAGCAGGGACCGAGACACTGAAAAACAGCTTCTATCTCAAGGCCATCAGACTGTTAAACAGCCACCACTAACATTGAGTGGCTGCTGCCATGTAAAAAATGTATCACTAGCCACTTTAAACTGTGCCACTTTTATGTTTACATACCATACATTACTCATCTCTCATGTATATACTGTTCTTGATACCATCTACTGCATCTTGCCCATGCCGTTCTCTACCATCACTCATTCATATATCTTTATGTACATATTCTTCATCCCTTTAAACTTGTGTGTATAAGGTAGCTGTTGCGAAATTGTTTTGTTAGATTAGTCGTTGGCTATTACTGCATTGTCGCAACTAGAAGCACAAGCATTTCGCTACACTCGCATTAACATCTGTTAACCATGTGTATGTGACAAATACAATTTGATTTGATTTGACCACTCGCTTGCGCGAGGACTTCCATTGGGAGTTGGACTGCAGGGATGCCACCATCACGTTTGACCAACTGGTGGATCTGTCCATATGGTTCGATAACCTGCTGGTCACCTGCGGATGTCCAGAGATGGCTCTGTTGGTTCGAGCTTCCATTACCACCACTCCATTACCACCACTGCCAATGGAGCTGGGAGGGGCTGCCCTTAGGGAGGCTGGAGGAGGGGCCTTCACGTGCACCATCTGTGGCCGCAGAGGGCACACTGCCGGTCAGTGCCGGGTTGGTACCTCTGGGAGTCGCGGCAGCAGGCAGGGCTCTCTGGTGTCACCCCAGATGAGTCTGCACCACTCTCATCCAGAGTCCTCTGTTGTGCACCTGTTTGTACCGGTTTGCTGTCCTGAATTTTCCCCGCATTATCAATATAAGGCGCTCGTCGATTCAGGCTGGGAATTTTGTCGACAGAGCGTTCGCCCTTAGTTTAGGGATCTACATTATTCCTGTGGTTAGTCCCTTCCCGGTACACGCTCTGGGATAGTCGACCATTAGGGTCAGGGTTAATCAGGGAATCCACCATCTCTCTGACCGTGGTAACGCAGGGGGGTCACGAGGAGAGAATCAGTCTCTTCCTCATTGACTCTCCTGCATTTCACCTGGTACTAGGCCTTCCCTGGTTGGTTCGTCATGACCCCACCATTCCATGGCAACAGAGGGCTCGGGGAGGTGCATCATCGGGGAGGTGCATCATCGGGGAGGTGTGTAGTGGTTCCCGTTGGTGCTACCACGGTGGTAAGTCCAGACCAGGTCTCAACGTGCTCATTCCCCCAGAATATGTCGATTTGGCTCTCAACTCCTCCAAAAAGGCAACTTAATTACCACCCCATCGACGGGGGGATTGTGCGATAAAACTCCTGGTAGACGCTACATTTCCCAGGAGTAACATGTATCCCCTGTCGCAAGTGGAGACGGTGGCTATGGAGACATATGTCTCTGAATCCCTGCGTCAGGGGTACATTCGGTCCTCCACTTCACCCGCCTCCTTGAGTTTATTTTTCGTGAAGAAGAAGGAGGGAGGTCTGCGCCCGTGCACTGGCTATCGAGGTCTAAATCAAATCACGGTGAGGTACAGTTAACCGCTACCTCTCATCGACACGGCGATTGAGTCAATGCACTTCTTCACTAAACTGGATCTCAGGAGCACTTACAACCTGGTGCGTATCCGGGAGGGAGACGAGTGGAAGACGACGTTTAGTACCACCTCAGGGCATTATGAGTACCCCGTCATGCCGTACGGGTTTTCCAATCCTTTGTAATGAAAATTTCAGGGAGCTGCACGGGCAGGGTATAGCGGTATATATCGATGACATTCTGATATACACTATCTCCTGCCCGTGACCAGTTCTATTGAGCCCACATGTCACCCTCCTCTGGTCATCCGGGGATCGGTTGGACGGTGCGCTGTCTGAGTGGGAAGTACTGGTGGCCTACCTTGGCAAAGGACGTGAGAGTTTATGTTTCCTCCTGCTCGGTGTGCGCCCACTGTAAGGTCCCTAGACACCTGCCCAGAGGTAAGCTATCTCTGCTCTCTTGCACTTGACTCGAATGACCAGCAGCGAAAACCCTGACACTCGTGTTTCTCTTGTGTTTCCCTTACCCGTTCCACAATGGCCTTGGTCACACCTGTCGGTGGATTTTCTGACCGATCTTCCCTCACAGGGAAACACATGAGTCCTGTTGTTTCCTCCATCTGTCCAGTCTCCCTACGGCCCTACAGACTGTGGAGGCCTTGTTTACACATGTCTTCTGGCACTACTGGGTGCCTGAGGATATAGTGTCTGATCGCGATCCCCAGTTCACTTCGAGAGTCTGGAGGGCGTTCATGGAACATCTGGGGGTCTCGATCAGCCTCAGGATGTGGGCAGGTTTCTGCGGTCTTATTTATTGCCAGGACCGGACGGGGGAGTGGGCGGCGTTCGTGCCCTGGGCTGAGATGGCGCAGAACTCGCTCCGCCACTCCTCCACCAACCTCTCCCCCTTTCAGTGGGTATTGGGGTACCAGCCGGTTATGGCACCTTGGCATCAGAGTCAGACCGAGGCTCCTGCGGTGGACGACTAGTTCAGGCGCGCGGAGGAGACATGGAAAGCCGCCCCTGTTCACCTCAAGCAGGCTGCGCTGTGGCAAAAAAACAATCGCGGACCTTCACCACAGTGAGGCCCGAAACCTGCCGGAAGCTGGGCCCGCGGTTTGTGGGTCCATTCAAAATCCTGAGGAGTGAACGAGGTATGTTACAGGTTACAGCTTCCCCCCGATTACCATATTAACCCCTCGTTCCATGTGTCTCTCTCTCTCTCGTTCGTCCCATCCTGGATACGAGGTGTCGGGAGGGGGGCCTTCAGTACCTCGTGGAGTGGGAGGAGCACGGTCCGGAGGAGAGGTGCTGGGTTCCGGTGGCCCTGAAACCCTGAAATGCTGCAGGCGTTCCACCGTCCCCGGCCTGATCGCCCTGCGCCTCGCCCTCCGGGTCGTCCCAGAGTCAGCTGCGTGTCAATTCCTCTGTTCCCCCCATGTCTTTGTGTGGAATTGTTTTTGTTTTGTGTTTATTGTATCGAGCCAGTCTGTTTTTTTCACCCTGGGCATTGCCTGTACCCTATTGGGGAAACCCTTTTTGTGAAACTTATGGTTGTATTCTTGACGGTATTTTGTGCTTGTCACTTTTGCCGGTTGGCTTGAATTGTAGCTGTTTGCGCCCGTCTTTTATTTCTCTTGGAAAAGTCTCCTGATCACCTATCTCTGCTCTCTTGCACTTGACTCGAATGACCAGCAGCGAAAACCCTGACACTCGTGTTTCTCTATTCTGACTATTAACTCTAGAAAAGCTGGGCATCGAGCAATGTGTTCTGAGCCAAAGTCAAAACAATAAAATAAATGCGTCATTTTACTGTAAAAAAAAAATCAAAAAACACCACAATTCAAGTGTTATACAACATCATAAAGAAATTAATTTTAATTTTGTTAAGGGAGGACTTTAGAAGCAAAAAAAATGAATACATTTTATTTCAAAAGAACATAAAATTATAGTTGTATTATGTTACTAGTCTGCTTTAGTGGCCTATGGCTATACTTCTGCAAGTTGTCACTTGTAGAATGCATGGAACAACAGATGTAATATTCTACAAAAAGTGATATTTTGAAATAGAGCGCATCCCTTACTTTTAAGAGTTGTTTGGCAAATAAACAGTACCAGTCAAAAGTTTGGACACACCTACTCATTCAAGGGTTTTTCTTTATGTTTACTATTTTCTACATTGTAGAATAATAGTGAATACATAAAAACTATAATAACACATGTAGTAACCAAAAAAGTGCTGATCAAATAAAAATACATTTTATATTTGAGATTCTTCGAAGTAGCCACCCTTTGCCTTGATGACAGCTTATCACACTATTGGCATTCTCTCAAACAGCTTAATGAGGTAGTCAGCTGGAATGCATTTCAATTAACAGGTGTGCCTTGTTAAAAGTTATTTTGTGGAATTTATTTCCTTCTTAATGCATTTGAGCCAATCAGATGTGTTGTGACAAGGTAGGGGTGGTATACAAAAGATAGCCAGCCCTATTTGGTAAAATACCAAGTCCATATTATGGCAAGAACAGCTCAAACAAGCAAAGTGAAACGACAGTCCATCATTACTTTAAGACATGACGATCAGTCAACATGGAAAAGTTCAAGAAATTTTAACGTTTCTTCAAGCGCAGTCACAAAAACCATTCAGCGCTATGATGAAACTGTCTCTCATGAGGACTGCCACAGGAAAGGACAACCCATCCTCTGCTGCAGAGGATAAGTTCATTAGAATTACCAGCCTCAGAGATTGCAGCACACTTAACCAGCATGGCTACCACAGCATTCTGCAGCGATACGTCATTCCATCTGGTTTGCGTTTAGTGGGATTATCAATTGTTTTTCAATAGGACAATGACTCAACACACCTCCAGGCTTTGTAAGGGATATTTGAACAAGAAGGGGAGTGATGGAGTGCTTTATCAGATGACCTTGCCTCCACAATCGACCGACCTCAACCCAGTTGATATGGTTTGGTGAGAGTTGGACTGCAGAGTGAAGGAAATGCTAGCCAACAATTGCTGAGCATATTTTGGAACTCCTTCAAGACTGTTGGAAATTAATTCCAGGTGAAGCTGGTTGAGATAATGCCAAGAGTGTGCAAAGCTGTCATCAAGGCACAGGGTGGCTACTTTGAAGAATCTCAAAAATAAAATATATTTTGATTTGTTTAACACTATTTTTACTGTTTTCTACATTGTAGAATAATAGTGAAGACATCAAAACTATGAAATACGACAAATGGAGTCATGTAGTAACCAAAAAAAGAAAAATCCTTGAATGAGTAGGTGTGTCTGTCACACCCTGATCTGTTTAACCTGTCTTTGTGCTCTTCATTATCCCCAGTGTATTTATACCTGTGTTCTCGGTTTGTCTGTTGCCAGTTCGTCTTGTCTTGTCAGATCTTACCAGTCTGTTTTCCCGGCTCCCTGCTTTCTCAAGTTCTGTTCCCTAGTTTCCCCAGTTCTGACCATTCTGCCTGACCTGACCCCGAGCCTGCCTGTTGAGCTCTACCTGCTTGACTGACCCGTTTACAAACTTCTGCCTGTCCTTACCCTGAGCCTGCCTGCTGTTCTTTACCTTATTGTGTCTACCCTGGATTACAGACCTCTGCCTGCCTTTGACCTATCTTTTGCCTGCCCCCTGTTTGGGTCAATAAATCTGTTACTCTAGTTGTCTGCATCCGGGTCTTATTCTGAGTTCTTATAGTGTCCAAACTTTTGACTTGTACTATATGTGTTTTAGAAACCTTGTAAGAACCTGCTCTTTCCATTATGAAATCAAAACGTCTTACCTCCATGAAGGATAATTTGAAAAAATTGGTAAGCCCTGTTGTCTTCTTTGTCAATTACCCACGCTGTTCTGCTATCTCTTCATTCACATTTTAGCGCCCGGCTCTGCAGACGTGCGCAAGGAGTGTGGATGAAATGATTGAATAACATGTGCATGTCAATTTATTTTGGAACGCTCGCACAAGCAACGTGTTGTTGAAATCCAAACAAATAAAATAGTATTTGTCTCGTGCTTTGTAAACAACAGGTGTTGACTAACAGTGAAATGCTTACTTACTGGCCCTTCCCAACAACGCAGAGAGAACTTTTTGAAATAATAGCACAATAATAACATGAGGAATAAATACACAATGAGTAACGATAACTTGGCAATATACTCATGTTCGAGTAACGAGTCAATGTGCAGAAGTACGAGGTGTTTGAGGTAGATATGTACACATAGGTAGGGATATGGCGACCAGGCAACAGGGTAGATGATAAACATTAGTAGAAGCAGCATATGTGATGAGTTAAAAGAGTTAGTGCAAAAAGGGTCAATGCAGATAGTCTGGGTAGCTTTAATTGGATAACCATTTGACAGTCTTATGGCTTGGGGGTGGAAACTTTTGAGGGTCCTGTTGATTCCGGACTTGGTGCATCGGTACCGCTTGCCGTGCAGTAGCAAAAAGAACAGACTATGACTTGGGTAGCTGGAGACAATTTTTAGGACCTTCCTTTGATGGTGCAGCTGTATAACTTGCTGAATTTTTTCAGTCCTCCTGAGTGGGAAGAGCCTTTGTCGTGCCTTCTTCATGACTGTGTTGGGGTGTGTGGACCTTAGTGATATTGACTCTGAGGGACTTGAAGCTCTCAACATGCTCAACTACAGCCCATCAATGTGGATGGGGGTGTGCTCGGCCCTCCATTTCCTTTAGTCCATGCGCAGCTCCTTTGTCTTGCTGATGTTAATGGTGAGGTTGTTGTCCTGGCACCACACTGCCAGGTCACTAACCTTCTCTGTATAGGCCGTCTCATCGTCATTGGTGTTCAGCTCAACCACCGTTGTGTCGTCAGCAAACTTAATGATGGTGTTGGAGTCGTGTGCGGCCATGAGTGAACAGGGAGTGCAGGAGGGGACTTTGCACGCACCCCTGAGGGGCCCCCATGTTGAGGGTTATTGTCTGGTTTGGGTGTAAGTGAGCAACAGCAGGAAAACGTTTTGGAAGCACCAATGTGTATGGGAGAGCATTTAAAGGACACCAGCATGCACCAGCACAAGGCTCAGGTCAAACTTACGGGAAAACAGGGGGTTCAAAGGCCGTCTTGATGACCCCAGCATAGACAGCCAGGATGGACAGAATGACGCAGGCCAGGAAGACCAGAGCCAGCTTGTTGACATATTTGACCCCCACAAACACCACCGTGGCCATGAAACTGAGCACAATGGTGCCGTATACACGCATGTTGTTCAGCATCGCTGCCTCCATATCAGCACCCTCCAGACCCTCCATCTTAAAAATGGCTGCCTGGGGGAGGATGTAGATCTGGAGAAGGGAAAGATGGAGGAAGAGAGAGAAAGGGAGGTGGAGGGAAAAGGAGAGAGGAAGAGAAAAGAGAGTAAGAATAGGATGGAGGGAGAGAAAGGGTGTGTTAAAAATGACATGGTGGGACGAGGATGGAGGGAGAGTGGGAGCGAGCGACAGAAAAGGATGAGGAGAAAAAAGGAAGCAGGGAGTGAGTGAGAGGGTGTGGGAATAGATATCAGATATTATCTCAAACATTGGAAAAATCATATAAATGTAATGGATAATGGATTTCTTTTATATCATTATAATGGCACAGACAAGGCACTAACAAATGAACAGTTTTCTGTGAGTGTGACAGCTTGCTTGATTAATCAATTATAATTTAGATATTATCAGGAATTGCAACAGCTTTTCATATTTGTCTAAAATGAAAATATATCAACATAATTGATTGTATTTAATGGATAATTTTTGGCATAATCTATTGCACCACAATCTGTAGGCAGAAGAACAAACATCTTCCTCCTGCATTCATTAATGTTGCATGTGGTCTCGCCCCCAAAATAAAACGCCAGACAAACGGCACAGGGGGAAAGAAAACAGATAGCAAACAAAACAATAAAATAATAGCAATCATCTTTCCTTACCAGCAGAAGTTCGATGGCACCAAGGATGTACATTGCACCTGCAAAAGTAGTTCCTAGGTAGAAGCAAATTCCGACAGCTCCGCCAAACTCAGGGCCAAGGGAACGGGAGATCATGTAGTAGGAGCCTCCGGCTGAAAGACACAAACACAAACACAGCCATTGGCATTCCTCTTTTGCTCAATATTGTTTTCAATGATAAACCCCTGGTCTGCACAACCAGTAAGTCTAAAGACTTCGGGTTTGAACATGCAGAAGTAGTAGTTTGTCAACAGAAATATAGTGCTGCATAGACATTGCTTAGGCATGTTAGAGCTTATCAGGAAAAAAGCCCTAGCCTTTCTATACAGTGTCATGACTCTATGGATAGGCACAGAATAGTTTGAGTTTCCGAATAGAAATAAAAAGGTTTCTGATGTTTCACACTTTCACACTTTCATACTTTGTACAGATGATAGAAGGGGTACTAGTACAGTGTGGTTCTGGTTTAGCCATGCTAGCATTAACTGTCCTATCACAGACCAGTGAAATATCAGATGTGAAAACCTAACTGGTTGGGGAAAAAACAACAAGATTGCCATGCGTCACCCAGACCGTCCATTCATGCACGCACCAAGGTGTTTCTGTGACACGCACTCACCTGGCACCACTCCATTTGTTGCGATGGCACTCATGGAGATAGCTGTCAGCATGGTCTGAGAGGAGGCAGAGGGGAGATAGCACTATTTTAAAAATGGAGCAGTTCCATCTGTTTTAGCCCTCAGCTGCAGAGTGCTGATTCTTAGTGAAACAGTGTAAGGCAAGGCACCACACCCGAACAAAGGAATTATAGTCCTTTAATCATATCACAGTCCACTTTTACCAGTTGAATGTGGACACAAATATAATGCTTTTTTTCTTCACCCTGAATGATGTCAGCCTTTTGGTTTCATTTTGTTAAGACACTCCAGGACATACACATAGGAGATTGTGGATAATTATGTTTTTCATCTTCATTTCAATTGCACTTTGGGTGCTTTTAAAAAAAAAGAAAATGTAATCTAGAATAAAACTTTGACATCATACCAACAATTCCCTAAGTGTAAGTCTGGAGAACATGTCTAGTGATATATACAGTGCCTTGCGAAAGTACTTTGCGACCTTTTGCCACATTTCAGGCTTCAAACATAAAGATATAAAACTGTATTTTTTTGTGAAGAATCAACAACAAGTGGGACACAATCATGAAGTGGAACGACATTTATTGGATATTTCAAACTTTTTTAACAAATCAAAAACTGAAAAATTGGGCGTGCAAAATTATTCAGCCCCCTTAAGTTAATACTTTGTAGCGCCACCTTTTGCTGCGATTACAGCTGTAAGTCGCTTGGGGTATGTCTCTATCTCTATCTATTTTGCACATTGAGAGACTGACATTTTTTCCCATTCCTCCTTGCAAAACAGCTCGAGCTCAGTGAGGTTGGATGGAGAGCATTTGTGAACAGCAGTTTTCAGTTCTTTCCACAGATTCTCGATTGGATTCAGGTCTGGACTTTGACTTGGCCATTCTAACACCTGGATATGTTTATTTTTGAACCATTCCATTGTAGATTTTGCTTTATGTTTTGGATCATTGTCTTGTTGGAAGACAAATCTCCGTCCCAGTCTCAGGTCTTTTGCAGACTCCATCAGGTTTTCTTCCAGAATGGTCCTGTATTTGGCTCCATCCATCTTCCCATCAATTTTAAACATCTTCCCTGTCCCTGCTGAAGAAAAGCAGGCCCAAACCATGATGCTGCCACCACCATGTTTGACAGTGGGGATGGTGTGTTCAGCTGTGTTGCTTTTACGCCAAACATAACGTTTTGCATTGTTGCCAAAAAGTTCAATTTTGGTTTCATCTGACCAGAGCACTTTCTTCCACATGTTTGGTGTGTCTCCCAGGTGGCTTGTGGCAAACTTTAAACAACACTTTTTATGGATATCTTTAAGAAATGGCTTTCTTGCCACTCTTCCATAAAGGCCAGATTTGTGCAATATACGACTGATTGTTGTCCTATGGACAGAGTCTCCCACCTCAGCTGTAGATCTCTGCAGTTCATCCAGAGTGATCATGGGCCTCTTGGCTGCATCTCTGATCAGTCTTCTCCTTGTATGAGCTGAAAGTTTAGAGGGACGGCCAGGTCTTGGTAGATTTGCAGTGGTCTGATACTCCTTCCATTTCAATATTATCACTTGCACAGTGCTCCTTGGGATGTTTAAAGCTTGGGAAATCTTTTTGTATCCAAATCCGGCTTTAAACTTCTTCACAACAGTATCTCGGACCTGCCTGGTGTGTTCCTTGTTCTTCATGATGCTCTCTGCGCTTTTGACGGACCTCTGAGACTATCACAGTGCAGGTGCATTTATACGGAGACTTGATTACACACAGGTGGATTGTATTTATCATCATTAGTCATTTAGGTCAACATTGGATCATTCAGAGATCCTCACTGAACTTCTGGAGAGAGTTTGCTGCACTGAAAGTAAAGGGGCTGAATAATTTTGCACGCCCAATTTTTCAGTTTTTGATTTGTTAAAAAAGTTTGAAATATCCAATAAATATCGTTCCACTTCATGATTGTGTCCCACTTGTCGTTGATTCTTCACAAAAAAATACAGTTTTATATCTTTATGTTTGAAGCCTGAAATGTGGCAAAAGGTCGCAAAGTTCAAGGGGGCCGAATACTTTCGCAAGGCACTGTACATAACCTTTGATGAATGCAGATGTTTCTGAGGCTGAGAAAAAGGATTTGGCATGTGGGAAGAGTCTGCCTTTTGGAAAATGGCAGTTAAAGATAAGTACACTAAATTTAGACTACCAAATGCCAAACACCAATTTAGACCCAATCCCCATCTCTCCAAACTAAGTTGCTATAACATTCTCTATGAAATGATGTGTGATTCAATGTAGTGAGCTTTGAAGTTATGCATGTATGTCCATTTACAGTTCAATACATTTTTATGAGAGTAGTATAATTAAGGAACAAAAGTATACACTTTCATCAACTTTTTGACATTTTTACTTCTATTTTTTGAAAATACTAATGTTAATGGACCAAAATACCCCAAAATCTCAAAATTGTAATTTTAGCCTGTGGTGCCTGACCTTAATACTATATTGTTTGTGATGAATATGTATGAATATGAACTTTGGGAGGATGGTTCCAAACAGTTTCTTAGCTATTTGGCTGATGATCGATCATGACAACATACACAATGCAACCTTGAACTAAACTGACGCCTCATCAATCTAATCAACATCCCTGATGGAAAAAAATAGAGATCACAGTAATCAATAGTTTCAGAATTTATATCTAAGGTGTGAATAATCACAGATCTAGGATCAGATGACACTACCTCCAAATAACCATACCCGATGGGTGAAAAAATAGCAGACTCTGGATCAGTGGTTTATGTATACCTAATCTGTGTTGCTTATCTGCCCTTTCAGCTGGGTCCCAAAGCCCCAGAGGAGAAAAGGGCATCAGCTAAATAAAGGATTAATCATTTATATGTTTGGGCAGGCAGACCAACCATCTCTGCTAAAGCTCAGTGCAGGTAGGGCATTTCACAAAACCACAAGGTAGAATGAAAATGAGGAGAGAGAGAGAGGGGGAGAGGCAGGAAGACAGAGAGGGCAGAATGAGAATGGAGAGTGGAGAGAGAATGAAAGGGACAGATATGGAGAGAGGTGGGAAAAGAAGGAGGGAGAATTAGGCTCGTAAGAATGGAATCATGAGAGATAGAGCATGAGAGGAGTAGAAGGGTGCCTGTGAGAGGGGAAAGGTGACAGTAAATTAACAAGACGGAAGAGAGAGACAGTTGTGGGGTGTCAGGAAGAGGGCGAGAAGGACAGTAGAAAAAGGAGGTAGAGCATGAGGGATGGTATTAGAGAGAGGCCTAAAATTTAAATTAAAAAGAGAGAGGGGTAGTTAGCCAAAGAAAGATAGAGCTAGTCATGGGGAGAGAGAGAGACGGCTAGATAGAGACAAATACGGAACAGATCAGGGAAGAGTCGAACGGAAAGAGAACAAGATATCTGGAGAAAGGGAAAGAGATGGATACAGAGAGACACTGAAGAAAATAGATCTCAGGACAGAGGGAGAGAGAAGAAGTCACGGAGAGACAAAAAATAGTGTGACATAACAAATGTGATAGAGAGAGATGATTGAGCTCAATCAATAAATCAAATAAAATGTTATTTGTCACATGCACCAACAACCGTGAAATACTTACTTACAAGCCCTTAACCAATAATGCAGTTGAAAAAATAGAGTTAAGATAATATATACAAAATAAACTAAAGTATAAAATAAAAAGTAACACAATAAAATAACAATAAAGAGGCTACAGTGCATTTGGAAACTATTCAGACATCTGGAATTTGAGATGTTTCTACAACTTGATTGGAGTCCACCTGTGGTAAATTCAATTGATTGGACATGATTTGAAAAGGTACACACCTGTCTATATAAGGTCACACAGTTGACAGTGCATGTCAAAGCAAAAACCAAGCCACGAGGTTCAAGGAATTGTCCATAGAGCTCTGAAACAGGATTGTGTTGAGGCACAGATCTGAGGAAGGGTACTAAAAAATGTCTGAAGCATTGAAGGTCCCCAAGAACACAGTGGCCTCCATCATTCTTTGGAACCACCAAGAATGTTCCTAGAGCTGTCCGCCTGGCAAAACTGAGCAATCGGGGGAGAAGGGCCTTGGTCTGGGACGTGACCAAGAACCCGATGGTCAGTCTGACAAAGTTCCAGAGTTCCTCTGTGGAGATGGGAGAACCTTCCAGAAGGACAGCACTCCACCAATCAGGCCTTTATGGTCGAGTGGCCAGATGGATGCCACTTCTCAGTAAAAGGCCCATGACAGCCCGTTTCGAGTTTGCCAAAAATCCCTGAAAGACGCTGACTAACAAGATTCTCTGATCTGATGAAACCAAGATTGGCCTGAATTCCAAGCATCACATTTGGAGGAAACCTGGCACCATCCCTACAGTGATGCATGGTGCTGGCAGTATCATGCTGTGGGATTTATTTATTTATCCGTTATTTTACCAGGTAAGTTGACTGAGAACACGTTCTCATTTGTAGCAACGACCTGGGGAATAGGAGGGGGATGAATGAGCCAATTGTAAACTGGAGATTATTAGGTGAGGTCCAGATTGGGAATTTAGCCAGGACACCAGGGTTAATTAACACCCCTACGATAAGTGCCATAGGATCTTTAATGACCTCAGAGAGTCAGGACACCCGTTTAACGTCCCATCCGAAAGACAGCACCCTACACAGGGCAGTGTCCAATCACTGGGATATTTTTTTTAGACCAGAGGAAAGAGTGCCTCCTACTGGCCCTTCAACACTGTGGCTGCAACCAGACTAGATTGCGAATGACATTTGGCGGAATGCATTTCTTGCCGTGAGGGTGACAATATCGTTTGTACCCGAAACAATTCGTCCTCAAGTTCAAGTTTGTTGAGCAGAGGCTATACAAAGCTGTGTCCATAACACTCAATAATCAATTAATTGTATACATTCTTGCACCATGGGATCAATTATTAGTTGAAATTATTAGATGTATTTCAAGGCATACCTCAGTGCCTTTTTGCTTGACATCATGGGAAAATCAAAAGAAATCAGCCAAGACCTCTGAAAAAAACCTCCTCAAGTCTGGTTCATCCTTGGGAGCAATTTCCAAATGCCTGAAGGTACCACGTTCATCTGTACAAACAACAGTACGCAAGTATAAACACAATGGGACCACGCAGCCGTCATACCGCACAAGAAGGAGACCCGTTCTGTCTCCTAGAGTTGAACGTACTTTGGTGCGAAAAGTGTAAATCAATCCCAGAACAACAGCAAAAGACCTTGTGAAGATGCTGGAGGAAACAGGTACAAAAGTATCTTTATCCACAGTAAAACGAGTCCTATATCGACATAACCTGAAAGGCCGCTCAGCAAGGAAGAAGCCACTGCTCCAAAACTGCCATCAAAAAAAGCCAGACTACGGTTTGCAACTGCACATGGGGACAAAGATTGTACATTTGTAGAAATGTCCTCTGGTCTGATGAAAAAAAGATAAAACTGTTTGGCCATAATGACCATTGTTATGTTTGGAGGAAAAAGGGGGAGTCTTGCAAGCCAAAGAAAACAATTCCAACCGTGAAGCAATGGGGTGGTAGCATGATGTTGTGGGGGTACTTTGCTGCAGGAGGGACTGGTGCACTTCACAAAATAGATTGCATCATGAGGCAGGAAAATTATATGGATATATTGAAGCAATATCTCAAAACATCAGTCAGGAAGTTACAGCTTGGTCGCAAATGGGTCAACATGCACACTGTTTTTAGAATTTACCTTTATTATTCCCCACAAACCCCACCACCCCTCCCCCAATTTGAGTAAACTAATAAACAATAACACTTAGGCTTCTACCTTCAGTTTATACATACTATACATATTTTACAGACACAATCTATTTTAAAATAATTATATTTTGTTTGTTGTTAGTCCTGGCCTTCCTCTATTTCTGATGTCCATCCAGTTGATTTCTATTTGTAACTGTGATATTTCACAAAAGTTCTGATCCTATACAGATTTTTCAGTCCCAGTTTGTTTTACATTTGTTATCTTGTTGTTATTAGTCTCACCCTTCAGCTTCATTCAACCACTCCCATCTATTGCTTAACACTATCCATTTTGGATTTTTATTTGCCATATATTTTTCAACTGTGCTGTGATGATTCACAAAAGTACTGAACCTTTCTATTCTCATAGTTTCTACAGATTGTAAATTAAAGATAAACAAGAATTTTGTATAATAATTTTTAATCCGGTGTCGTTTTGTGTGTCAATTCATAAACCATGTGCCATATAATCGGTACATCTCTTCCCAACTATTTTCCAATTTAGATGGCACCTCTGTCAATTTTTTGGTCCTTAAATGAAACTGGCATATATTTTTATTTATCACAAATTTCTTAACCATTTTTGGTCTTTAATGCAGGGATGACAGACACGTTCTACATGCATTATGAAATTTAAGTTACAGTTCTTATGGCTTAAAATCTTATTTTCAGTAGAAAATTATGAAATGACTGTGAACCGGAATGTGATGGAATCTGAAAATATACTTGGGTATACAACACTTTAAAAAAATATATATATATTTACGTAAGTAAGTTAAGGGAAATTTATTCTGTAAAGCTTTCAGGGCTACCTCAGGTCAAAACAGGATTAAACTAGGATTTACTCAACTGGGAGAGCTTTGGGACACCAAACATAATTCAAATGGAAGTGGCATTGAGTATATCCTTATCAGTGCTGCAAACGTGCCTCTCTTTCTGCTCTGGCTGGCAGAGTGCCCATTCTAACAATGATGGAGAGAGGATAGAGGGGAGGGGAGAGACAAAGTGGATGGAAGGGAGAAAGAGAAAAAGAGGGAAACACGGAGGGTGATATAAAGAGAGAGAAAGTTTAAGGGGAAGAAAAAGGAGGAGAACAGGAGAGAGAGAGTGAGTGAAAAGAATATGGTCCAGAGCTGTGACTCACCGTGGAGCAGCACATGAAGACGATGATGAAGGAGCCAAAGACCCCTCCTATGCCCACCATCCAGGTCATCCGCAGGAACAGGATCACACCAAAGATATTCTGGATGCAGGGCAGGTACACCCCCATCAGAGTGCCCAGCGATGGTGCCTGGAGAACAAACACAAATCAGTACTGATTAAATATGAAAATGTTTAACTGTGGAATGGCAGTACAAACTTGATAAAAGTACAGTAATGTACCCCACACCATTAGTGGAACAAAACAAATTCCTCTAGTGACCGGCTCCGGCATCTGAGTTGAGTGGAGGAGTCGAGTGGGGGACATCTCCTCCCTCATTAACCTATTTGAATGGCAGCAGAAAGAAAACACTTTCTCCTCCTTTTCCTAATTATTTTGGTCTCTCCATGGTTGAAGGCTTTTTTTGCTTGTGAGGCATAAAGCTGAAATTCAGGCAACAGAGATTCCTCGGTGTCTCACTACATGGATTTAAAATAATCCAGATGTATGATATCATATTAGTGGACACTTACTTTCACTCTTCTATTCACGCAGGTGGAGGTGGCTCTAGGATACTGGCTGAGGTTGCACAAATCCTCTATCTCTGTCAGCTCATTTAGCTAATGACTAGCAATTGTCCTGTTACTAGGGAGAAGGACCATCTAATTATTTTCTTAATGTGGGCCTGTCTGTCTAGATATGTATAGAGGAGAAAATGTAGTTCTCAAACTCTTCAATTGATCAGACATGGCTTTCAGCTATTGAGTTATATGGGATTGGATCTCCCATAGGACTTCACTTCACCATTCTTCTCTGAAGATTCTCTCAAGCTCTGTCAGGTTGGATGGGGAGCAATGCTGCACAGCTATTTTAAGGTCTCTCCAGAGATGTTTGACTGGGTTCAAGTCCGGGCTCTGGCTGGGCCACTCAAGGGCATTCTGAGACTTGTCCCGAAGCCACTCCTATATTGTCTTGGCTGTGTGCTCAGGGCCGTTGTCCTGTTGGAAGGTGAACCTTTGCCCCAGTCTGAGGTCTTGAGCGCTCTGGAGCAGGTTTTCATCAAGGATCTCTCTGTACTTTGCTCCGTTCATCTTTCCCGTGATCCTGACTAGTCACCCAATCCCTTCTGCTGAAAAACATCCCTACAGCATGATGCTGCCACCAACATGTTTCCCCATAGGGATGATGCCAGGTTTCCTCCAGACGTGATGCTTGGCATTCAGGCCAAAGAGTTCAATCTTATTTTCATCAGACCAGAGAATCTTGTTTCTTAAGGTCTGAGAGTCCTTTGGGTGCCATTTGGAAAACTCCATGCGGGCTGTCATGTGCATTTTACTGAGGAGTGGCAGTCCGCATGAGAGCCAGTTTCATCATAGCGCTTGATGGTTTTAGCGACTGCAATTGAAGAAACTTTCAAAGTTCTTGAACATTTCCGTATTGACTTACCTTCATGTCTTAAAGTAATGACGGACTGTTGTTTCTCTTTGCTTATTTGAGCTGTTCTTGACATAATATTGGTCTTTTACCAAATATGGCTTTCTTCTGTACACCACCCCTACATGGTCACAGCACAACTGATTGGCTCATACATATTAAGAAGGAAATAAATTCCGCAAATTAACTTTTGACAAGGCACACCTGTTAATTGGAATGCATTCCAGGAGACTACCTCATGAAGCTGGTTGAGAGAATGCCAAGAGTGTACAAGGTGTCATCCGTGCCAGAGGTGTCTACTTTAAAGAATCTCAAATATAAAATAATACATAATATAACACTTATTGGTTACTACATAACACATTCCATATGTGTTATTTCATAATACCACATCCTAATAATATTCTCTCATAATACCAGCCTCTTGTGGCCTCTTGGCTGGAAGGAGCTGTCAAATTAGGATGTAGATAACAAGAAAAGGAGTGGATGTGAATGATACAGTAACCGGACTCAGACCAGTGTAACAAGACAGGCCTAGAGAGTAGCTTCATGTATCAGGATTATGCTCCACTGCACATAACAGGGCTAACAGGGCTAATGTGGCCCTGCTCAGGTCCTATATATTACCAAACTGATGTGTAACATCAGGGAAGAAAAAGGGCAGCACACACAGCCATCAATCCCGTCCTGTCCAGGCCTAAACATGGCTGACAGCGTCATCAGTAATCCTCCTTTCTGTTCTTAATCAGCTTAATCCTCCACCTTATCATGTGGACAATGGTGACCTGGAAGGACCATACTCTGCCGCATCAGATCAATTCAAACTCCAGCTAATGTTTATGTTTAGGGACCACTTTAGATTAGATGAAGTACCTTGACAGCAGGTTTTTTTTTGGACGGAGCCGCCCCCTCCTCGTTCTCGGCCTCCTCGTGCTCTTTGCTGCCCTGAGGCAGGTTGGAGTAGTTGGCCAGACTGCTGAGTATGGACGACACCATGGGACTGTTGTCCATCTCCTCCTGCAGTACACAGGGACAGGTGGACAGACATCATATCAGCCCTCTAAGGTGTATTGACAACTGAGAAACCACTACTTATTTCAAAGAATTCAAACCACCTGGTGCCTGAGCAAGCAAGGTGTCGTATAAACTGTAGGTGGTCGTTTCAAACGAAGGGAACAAAGTTCAAAGAATTCAAACCACCTGGTGCCTGAGCAAGCAAGGTGTCGTATAAACTGTAGGTGGTCGTTTCAAACGAAGGGAACAAAGTAACGACAGTATTTAATTATTGTGTAATTATAGGGAAGCAAGTTAGGGAGCCCTGTGTTACAGACCTCAAACAGGGCCATATTCTTGCCATTGTACTGCTGGCTCTTCTCCACGTCGCTGGCACTGCTGCTGTTGATGAAGGGACTGCTCTCCTTGGGGTTCCCATCACCTGCAACAAACAGACAGCACAACAACAGTTAACAGAGAAACACACATTATACAAAATATAATCATTAAAGGAGAGATGTTGATTAAAATGGGGGCGAGGGGTTTTAGATTTTTTCTTTCTATGAATATAAATGTTTGCAAAACACAGACATTAGCCACACTGAAAATGTACTTTCTCAATTACTTTTAAATGAGAGACCCAGTTTGTTTTAACGGGAGGAGAGAAATGATTGGATTTCGCTGAGTATGAATGTGTTGTTGTCACGTTCTGACCTTTATTTCCTTTGTTTTGTCATTATTTAGTATGGCCAGGGCGTGAGTTGGGGTGGGCAGTCTATGTTTGTTTTTCTATGATTTTAGGATTTCTATGTTTCGGCCTAGTATGGTTCTCAATCAGAGGCAGGTGTAATTAGTTGTCTCTGATTGAGAATCATACTTAGGTAGCCTGGGTTTCACTGTTTGTTTGTGGGTGTTTGTTTCCGTGTCTGTGTTTTTCACCACACGGTACTTGTTACGGTGCGTGAATGAGGACCCAAAAGCGAATCAACTTAAACAGAGCTTCTTTAATTACCAAACATAGGTAGGCTCAGATGGACCGGCAGATTCCGACAGGACAGGACAAGGTTACAGCAAACATGACGACAGTCTGGTTCAGGCATGAATGACACAAACAAACAAGAATCCGACAAGGACAGGAGCAGAAACAGAGAGAGATATAGGGACCTAATCAGAGGGAAAAAGGGAACAGGTGGGGAACGGGGTGAATGGGTAGTTAGAGGAGACAAGGGACAGCTGGGGGAAAGCGGGGGAGAAAAGGTAACCTAACACGACCAGCAGAGGGAGACAGGGTGAAGGGAAAGGACAGAGACAAGACAACATGACAGTACATGACAGTACCCCCCCACTCACCGAGCGCCTCCTGGCGCACTCGAGGAGGAAACCTGGCGGCAACGGAGGAAATCATCAATCAGCGCACGGTCCAGCACGTCCCGAGAGGGAACCCAACTCCTCTCCTCAGGACCGTACCCCTCCCAGTCAACTAGGTACTGATGACCACGGCCCCGAGGACGCATGTCCAAGATTTTACGGACCCTGTAGATAGGTGCGCCCTCGACAAGGATGGGGGGGGGGGGGGGAAGACGAGCGGGGGCGCGAAGAACGGGCTTAACACAGGAGACATGGAAGACCGGGTGGACGCGACGAAGATATCGCGGAAGAAGAAGTCGCACTGCGACAGGATTAATGACCTGAGAGATACGGAATGGACCAATGAACCGCGGGGTCAACTTGCGAGAAGCCGTCTTAAGGGGAAGGTTCTGAGTGGAGAGCCAAACTCTCTGACCGCGACAATATCTAGGGCTCTTCGTTCTACGCTTATTAGCAGCTCTCACAGTCTGCGCCCTATAACGGCAAAGTGCAGACCTGACCCTCTTCCAGGTGCGCTCGCAACGTTGGACAAAAGCCTGAGCGGAGGGGACGCTGGACTCGGCAAACTGAGATGAGAACAACGGAGGCTGGTACCCGAGGCTACTCTGAAAAGGAGATAGCCCGGTCGCAGACGAAGGAAGCGAGTTGTGGGCGTATTCTGCCCAGGGGAGCTGTTCTGACCAAGACGCAGGGTTGCGAAAAGAAAGACTGCGTAAGATGCGACCAATAGTCTGATTGGCCCGTTCTGCTTGACCGTTAGACTGGGGGTGAAAGCCGGAAGAGAGACTGACGGAAGCCCCAATCAAACGGCAAAACTCCCTCCAAAATTGAGACGTGAATTGCGGACCTCTGTCCGAAACGACGTCTGACGGAAGGCCATGAATTCTGAAAACATTCTCGATGATGATTTGTGCCGTCTCTTTAGCAGAAGGAAGCTTAGCAAGGGGAATGAAATGAGCCGCCTTAGAGAACCTATCGACAACCGTAAGAATAACAGTCTTCCCCGCTGACGAAGGCAGTCCGGTGACAAAATCTAAGGCGATGTGAGACCACGGTCGAGAGGGAATAGGAAGCGGCCTGAGACGGCCGGCAGGAGGAGAGTTACCGGACTTAGTCTGCGCGCAGACCGAACAAGCAGCCACGAAACGACGCGTGTCATGCTCCCGGGTGGGCCACCAGAAACGCTGGCGAATGGAAGCAAGCGTACCCCGAACGCCAGGGTGGCCGGCTAACTTGGCAGAGTGAGCCCACTGAAGAACGGCCAGACGAGTAGGAACGGGAACGAAAAGAAGGTTCCTAGGACAAGCGCGCGGCGACGGAGTTTGAGTGAGTGCTTGCTTTACCTGCCTCTCAATTCCCCAGACAGTCAACCCGACAACACGCCCCTCAGGGAGAATCCCCTCGGGGTCAGTGGAGGCTACTGAAGAACTGAAGAGACGAGACAAAGCATCAGGCTTGGTGTTCTTAGAGCCCGGACGATAAGAAATCACGAACTCGAAACGAGCGAAAAACAGCGCCCAACGCGCCTGACGCGCATTAAGTCGTTTGGCAGAACGGATGTACTCAAGGTTCCTATGGTCAGTCCAAACGACAAAAGGAACGGTCGCCCCCTCCAACCACTGTCGCCATTCGCCTAGGGCTAACCGGATGGCGAGCAGTTCGCGGTTACCCACATCATAGTTACGTTCCGACGGCGACAGGCGATGAGAAAAATACGCGCATGGGTGGACCTTGTCGTCAGAGAGGGAGCGCTGAGAAAGGATGGCTCCCACTCCCACCTCTGACGCGTCAACCTCGACAACGAACTGTCTAGAGACGTCAGGTGTAACAAGGATAGGAGCGGATGTAAAACGATTCTTGAGGAGATCAAAAGCTCCCTGGGCGGAAACGGACCACTTAAAGCACGTCTTGACAGAAGTAAGGGCTGTGAGAGGAGCTGCCACCTGACCGAAATTACGGATGAAACGACGATAGAAGTTCGCGAAGCCGAGAAAGCGCTGCAGCTCGACGCGTGACTTAGGGACGGGCCAATCAATGACAGCTTGGACCTTAGCGGGATCCATCTTAATGCCTTCAGCGGAAATAACAGAACCGAGAAATGTGACGGAGGAGGCATGAAAAGTGCACTTCTCAGCCTTCACAAAAAGACAATTCTCTAAAAGGCGCTGGAGGACACGTCGAACGTGCTGAACATGAATCTGGAGTGACGGTGAAAAAATCAGGATATCGTCAAGGTAAACGAAAACAAAGATGTTCAGCATGTCTCTCAGGACATCATTGACTAATGCCTGAAAGACAGCTGGAGCGTTAGCGAGGCCGAAAGGAAGAACCCGGTATTCAAAGTGCCCTAACGGAGTGTTAAACGCCGTCTTCCACTCGTCCCCCTCCCTGATGCGCACGAGATGGTAAGCGTTACGAAGGTCCAACTTAGTGAAAAACCTGGCTCCCTGCAGGATCTCGAAGGCTGAAGACATAAGAGGAAGCGGATAACGATTCTTCACTGTTATGTCATTCAGCCCTCGATAATCTATGCAGGGGCGCAGAGACCCGTCCTTCTTCTTGACAAAAAAAAACCCCGCTCCGGCGGGAGAGGAGGAGGGGACTATGGTACCGGCGTCAAGAGCTACAGACAAATAATCTTCGAGGGCCTTACGTTCGGGAGCCGACAGAGAGTATAGTCTACCCCGGGGGGGGGGTGGTTCCCGGAAGGAGATCAATACTACAATCATACGACCGGTGTGGAGGAAGAGAGGTGGCCCTGGACCGACTGAACACCGTGCGCAGATCGTGATATTCCTCCGGCACCCCTGTCAAATCACCAGGCTCCTCCTGTGAAGAAGAGACAGAGGAAACAGGAGGGATAGCAGACATTAAACATTTCACATGACAAGAGACGTTCCAGGAGAGGATAGAATTACTAGACCAATTAATGGAAGGATTATGACAAACTAGCCAGGGATGGCCCAAAACAACAGGTGTAAAAGGTGAACGAAAAATTAAAAAAGAAATGGTTTCACTATGATTACCAGAAACAGTGAGGGTTAAAGGTAGCGTCTCACGCTGAATCCTGGGGAGAGGACTACCATCCAGGGCGAACAAGGCCGTGGGCTCCTTTAACTGTCTGAGAGGAATGTCATGTTCCCGAGCCCAGGTCTCGTCCATAAAACAGCCCTCCGCCCCAGAGTCTATTAAGGCACTGCAGGAAGCTGACGAACCGGTCCAGCGTAGATGGACCGACAAGGTAGTGCAGGATCTTGAAGGAGAGACAGGAGTAGTAGCGCTCACCAGTAGCCCTCCGCTTACTGACGAGCTCTGGCCTTTTACTGGACATGAAGTGACAAAATGACCAGCGGAACCGCAATAGAGACAGAGGCGGTTGGTGATTCTCCGTTCCCTCTCCTTAGTCGAGATGCGGATACCTCCCAGCTGCATGGGCTCAGCACCCGAGCCGGCAGAGGAAGATGGTAGTGATGCGGAGAGGGAGGCGACGGAGAGCGCGAGCTCCTTTCCACGAGCTCGGTGACGAAGATCAACCCGTCGCTCAATGCGAATAGCGAGTTCAATCAAGGAATCCACGCTGGAAGGAACCTCCCGGGAGAGAATCTCATCCTTTACCTCTGCGCGGAAACCCTCCAGAAGACGAGCGAGCAAGGCCGGCTCGTTCCAGCCACTGGAGACAGCAAGAGTGCGAAACTCAATAGAGTAGTCTGTTATGGATCGATTGCCTTGACATAGGGAAGACAGGGCCCTGGAAGCCTCCTCCCCAAAAACAGATCGATCAAAAACCCGTATCATCTCCTCCTTAAAGTCTTGATACTGGTTAATACACTCAGCCCTTGCCTCCCAGATTGCCGTGCCCCACTCACGAGCCCGTCCAATAAGGAGAGATATGACGTAGGCGACACGAGCAGTGCTCCTGGAGTAAGTGTTGGGCTGGAGAGAAAACACAATATCACACTGGGTGAGGAACGAGCGGCATTCAGTGGGCTCCCCAGAGTAACACGGCGGGTTATTGATTCTGGGCTCCGGAGATTCGAAAGCCCTGGAAGTGGCCGGTGGATCGAGGCGGAGATGGTGAACCTGTTCTGTGAGGTTGGAGACTTGGGTGGCCAGGGTCTCAACGGCATGTCGAGCAGCAGACAATTCCTGCTTGTGTCTGCCTAGCATCGCTCCCTGGATCTCGACGGCTGAGTGGAGAGGATCCGAAGTCGCTGGGTCCATTCTTGGTCGGATTCTTCTGTTACGGTGCGTGAATGAGGACCCAAAAGCGAATCAACTTAAACAGAGCTTCTTTAATTACCAAACATAGGTAGGCTCAGATGGACCGGCAGATTCCGACAGGACAGGACAAGGTTACAGCAAACATGACGACAGTCTGGTTCAGGCATGAATGACACAAACAAACAAGAATCCGACAAGGACAGGAGCAGAAACAGAGAGAGATATAGGGACCTAATCAGAGGGAAAAAGGGAACAGGTGGGGAACGGGGTGAATGGGTAGTTAGAGGAGACAAGGGACAGCTGGGGGAAAGCGGGGGAGAAAAGGTAACCTAACACGACCAGCAGAGGGAGACAGGGTGAAGGGAAAGGACAGAGACAAGACAACATGACAGTACATGACAGTACTGTTTTGGTTTTTGTTTGTTTCACGTTTATTGTTTTTTTAATCAGTTGTGTTCATGTTGAGTATTTCTTATTAAAAGAACCATGGACACTTACCACGCCGCATATTGGTCCTCCGATCCTTCTCGCCTCTCCTCTTCAGAGGAAGTGGAGGAAAACCGTTACAGTTGTTTGTAAATAAATGATGTTAGCTTGGAGAAATGATTAATTGTTCAGTATTTAATTATGTTAGCACTCATAGTTGCTAGAGCCAGGAAACGCTCTGTTTAGATGGACCGATACAGGCTTTGTGTGGGGAGGGTCCGTGCTGGCAATGACAAATGGAACCAGATATTCCAAATTGTGTGTGTTCATTATCTTGGAAAATATGTATCATATCACACAGAAAACCTCATAGAAATGAAAACAAATCAGTGTGGTTTTGATATTAGGAGGTGTTATTTCACTTTCGGGGAACACAGAGGGGCAGTAGACACGCATACATGCAGGCAAGCAGGAATGCTGACGCTCGCACACATACACACACACCTTAGACAACACACCTAACAGAGTAGTTAACAGTCTCTTGGCTCTGTGTTCATCCTCTGTGGGTCCTACAGTCAGCAGCCCCTATCACTTTCTGACAAACAGAGAGGCCCAGTCATCCAATCAATACTTTTTGGATTGCCTGCCCTGTCCCCTCTCCAGCCTGGCCAGGCGCTCTGACTGTGCCCCCTGCATGGCCCTGTCTGCTGCCTGCCACAGACTCTGTGCGCAGGGCTTATTAATAGTGTGTATGGAGGGCGGTAGGGAGCGGTGGCCGATATGGGCACCGGCTGCATCTCTTCCCCGCCACTCCACGCCAGTCCCAGAGGAGAACCTTCTCAGACGGCAGGAGAGGAATACTAAAGAGCCACTGCAGTGCATTAGCGCCAGGCAGTCAGGAAGCACAGAACAACCAACCAACCACACCAACAAAAACTAAAACACGCAGCACATCACTGCACAGTCAACCCAGCACATCACTGCACAGTAAAAGTGAGTCTACACACTCTTAGAAAAAAAGAGTTCCATAAGGATTCTTCGGCTGTCCCCTTTTTCATTACAGGTAGAACTCTTTTGGGTTCTATGTAGAACCCTCTGTGGGAAGGGTTTTACATGGATCTTAAAAAGGTTATATCTGGAACCAGATCAAACTCTTGGAAGACTTGGAAATCTCTAACAAAGCATTTGCAGCACACTATGATCTTCTTGCATGGTAGAACCCCTATAGTGTATGGATCTGGATAGCACCATGCTACTAGAGTTATAACATGTCATCTTAATATGCTGTATATAAACCTGAACATCATCCTGATCTCATTCCTGAGATGCCCATTAGGGAGCAGATGGAGTGGCTCATATCATTAACAATAGCCCGGCTCTTTTAATCAACAGGCATGGCCTCGCAATGTGCACAGCAGTTTATTCTGCTTTATACTTTTCTATGTCCCTATCCAAGTGCATGTGCTTCAACATTGAATTAGTCTTTATCTGCATGCTTTATAGAAATGGGCCATGAAATGGGCTAACTTTCCTCACAAGGTCTCAAAGTGCTTTTAAGATGTGCTTTTAAGATGTTAATTAAGTGCTTTTAAGATGTTCTGCATGCTCTGTTTGGAATTCAAGTTGTTCACTGAACATATTCTTACTGTAGTAATTGATTATTCATTATAATTATTGTAAACTAAATAGATTGTTATCGAGTTGAGAAATCGAGAACAATAGAGGATGTTGTAAGGGAGCGTCTGTATGCCTGTGCCATCTGTGAGTGTGTTTTGTGTGTGGATCGATTTGACCTCCGTTAGATTTACATACAGCTCTCTTCGCCCTTTACCTGCCATATTGATCGTGACAGGTAAGGACGTCCACACACTTTAGTTGTGAACTGATTCTCCCGCTCAGCTATCCTGCACCATCTTAACTGCTTTGGTCCCGCATACCTCACTCTCTACCTCCACAGTGATACCAGTTGGAGGGAGATAGTTAGAACATTGAGAGGGACAAAGTGAAAATACAGATCTAAGCCTAGATTCAATCATGTCACGCGTTAACCAGTGGTAGCTGGACCCGCAATAGCTGGTGTTTTGCGTTAAGAGCTGTCAAATCAGTGGCTGCTCGTGTGGTCATTGTCACGAAGCCACACGCACCCCATTTGCATTAGAAGAAGTTCAGAACGAGAAAGTGTAGACTATACAGAAGTAATGGCACTGACATTTAAAATCTTTCAACAAAATAGTAGTGATTAATATCAGCCTAATCGAGGTGTAGATTACAACACACATTCCAGTGTTCCAACTTGTAACAAGGCTGCATGGGATTACTACTAATCCAACTCGGCACATCCAATGGCAATGTCCGCAATAGGTATAATTCCAGGAGCCGCTTGCTGATTTGACAGCTCCAATGCCGTTACACCTGCGACACGCCTAAATAAAAACAATGAAACTTCTATGCAGTTGTCGGTTATTGCAGATTAAGGCAGAACTGATTGAATTTCTGGACATGTGGAGAAGGGGGCCATTTAGTGAGGGTAGGTGGTGGTGTGTGTGTGTGTCAGCGTGTGTGTGTGTATGTGTGTGTCTGTGTGTGGGTGCTTGTGTGACTATGCTCTATATACATTCTCTTTAATTAAGACCACAGTGTGTGCGCTCATGATAAAGGTCGCCCCATACAGCGTGTCCACTGAGTCCTTGCTGCCACAGAAAATGTTGCTTAATGCCTCAGGATAAGGCTCCATGTTATTTAGACCACTCTCCTTTCCTCTGCCTCTACAGGTCCCTCACTGTTAAAAGATAAAAAGTGGATTCAACGTACAATGTAACTCTTTCTGACAATACTTTACATACATCCTAAGGCCTTTCTTTGAGGGCCTAGTTACACCCTAACGCAGTGATCTGAAATTCCTGGTTTTCAGGCCACGACAAGCCTGCAAGTCACATTATGCTGGCTTGCAAAGGGCAGTGTAAATCCTATTGGAATCAAGCCAGAGTGAGGATATCCAACAACTGGAACTTTTAATCACCCGCAACCTACATTGAGAATAACTGCCAGAGTAAGGAAGATTGATTATTGAGAGTACTTAAATCCTATAAACTTGAATAGCCATTTCAGTCACGTTTGTGTTTTTACTCAATAAGCTTGTTCAAATTCAGCTCATTTCGATCAGAGTTTGTTGATTCAACGTACCATTGTAAGGCAACAAGCTACAATAGGATTTTGAGTTAGCTCAACATTTGTGCAAATAGCTAAACCAACATACAGTGTTGCCTTCCAAAGGCAAACATGAATTTGTAATTCGACACAACACGTTTTTATACATTCAGCCTACTGTGTGTAAAGTTTGTTTAGCTCAATTTGTTGTCTTTCTGAAGTCCACCCAACTCACAGAATAACTATGATTAAGTCATTGGTTAAGTTGGCATTTTTACAGTGCTACGATGTACTGCCTAGAAGGTCAACATCCCGGAGTCACCTCTTCACTGTTGACATTGAGACTGGTGTTTTGCAGAGACTATTTAATTAAGCTGCCAGTTGAGGACTTGTGAGGCATCTGTTTCTCAAACTAGACACTATGCACTTGTCTTCTTGCTCAGTTGTGCACCGGGGCCTCCCACTCCTCTTTCTATTCTGGTTAGAGACAGTTTGCGCTGTTCTGTGAAGGGAGTAGTAGACAGCGTTGTACGAGAACTTCTGTTTCTTGGCAATTTCTCACATGGAATAGCCTTAATTTCTCAGAACAAGAATAGACTGATAAGTTTCAGAAGAAAGGTCTTTGCTTCTAGTCATTTTGAGCCTGTAATCGAACGCATAAATGCTTATGCTCCAGATATTCAACTAGTCTAAAGAAGGACAGTTTTATTGCTTCTTTAATCAGAACAACACTTTTCAGCTGTGCTAACATAACTGCAAAAGGTTTTTCTAATGATCAATTAGCCTTTTAAAATTATAAACTTGGATTAGCTAACACAACGTGCCATTGGAACACAGGAGTGATGGTTGCTGACAATGGGCCTCTGTACGCCTATGTAGATATTTCATTTCCAGCTACAATAGTAATTTAAAACATTAACAATGTCTACGTTGTATTTCTGATCAATATGAAATAAACAGGAAATCCATGACATTCATCATCAGCTTGAGCCATAGGTCTGATGGCGTAGCAGTGAAGACGTGTTTGTTTGTTTGTTTGTTCCTCTCGTGTACTTTTGTATTTTTCGTATTTTTTGTATATATATTTAAATTTATTTTCAATCTCTTTTCGATTTTTAATTTGATTATACATTCCAGGAAACCTGCCTCACCCAATGTGATACGGAATCGCTATTATTTTCAATTTTAGAACACATTCAAGAACCTCCAGAAGCTAACCAGCTAATTAGCTACAAGCTATTTAGTCATTGTTAGCCACTGCTAGCGGCTTTTACCTTCTGCACAGATACCAGCCCTGTTCTTAGCCTGGATAATACTCGCTAGTCTACCAGTATCGGACTGTCTCTCCACAACAACGCCGGATTCCTGCCGTAATCCCTGGACCACTACTTCTGATCTTCACAGCTAGCTCACAGCCTGCAGCTAGCTAGCTCACAGCTAGCTTGGACTCACCGTGGCATCCAGTACCAAAGCTATCCCTGAGGCCCACCTCCCAGCCTACTCAGCTGTTCACCCGAACCCCACTCATACACGGCTAGAGCCCAATACTCCACCGGATCCTCGCGGTAAACTCTGGACCTTGACACCAGATCACCGCTGCTACCGTTTGGCTATAGTGGCAAATGCCACTGCCACGAAGCTAGCACCAGTTAGCCGTGAGCCAGGCGCATCTCCCGGTTAGCTAACTAAATTCTACAATACCTCTTTTGCCATCTGGCTTGGATTCTCTGTCGACACAGCGCCCCGCCGCACCACCACGACTGGTCTGCCGATGAATACTCCATCCGCTGGGCCTTCAACCGGCCTACGTCGGAGCAGACGGACTGCTGCTGGACTGTCCATTAATCACGGTACTCCATTCTGTTTATTTATTTTTTATCTGGCGGCCCCAGCCGCGAACTCAGACTCTGTGTGTAGTTAATCCGACCCTCTCTGCCTAGTCATCGCCATTTTACCTGCTGTTGTTGTGTTAGCTGATTAGCTGTTGTTGTCTCACCTGTTGTTTTAGCTAGCTCTCCCAATCAACACCTGCGATTACTTTATGCCTCGCTGTATGTCTCTCTCAAATGTCAATATGCCTTGTATACTGTGATTCAGGTTAGTTATCATTGTTTTAGTTTACAATGGAGCCCCTAGTTCCACTCTTCATACCTCTGATACCTCCTTTGTCCCACCTCCAACACATGCGGTGACCTCACCCATTACAACCAGCAAGTCCAGAGACACAACCACTCTTATCATCACCCAGTGCCTGGGCTTACCTCCTCTGTACCCGCACCCCACCATACCCCTGTCTGCGCATTATGACCTGAATATACTCTACCACGCCCAGAAATCTGCTCTTTGTCCCCATCGCTCTAGGTGACCAGTTTTGATAGCCTTTAGCCGCACCCTCATTCTACTCCTCCTCTGTTCTGCGGGTGATGTGGAGGTAAACCCAGGCCCTGCTTGTCCCAAGGCACCCTCATTTGTTGACTTCTGTGATCAAAAAAGCCTTGGTTTCATGCATGTCAACATCAGAAGCCTCCTCCCTAAGTTTCTTTTACTCACTGCTTCAGCACACTCTGCCAACCCTGATATCCTTGCCGTGTCTGAATCCTGGCTTAGGAAGGCGACCAAAAATTCTGAGATTTCCATACCCAGCTATAACATTTTCCATCAAGATAGAACTGCCAAAGGGGGAGGAGTTGCAGTCTACTGCAGAGATAGCCTGCAAAGTAATGTCATACTTTCCAGGTCCATACCCAAACAGTTCGAACTTCTAATTAAAAAAAATAATCTCTCCAGAAATACTGGTTGCCGCCTGCTACCGACCCCCCTCAGCTCCCAGCTGTGCCCTGGACACCATTTGTGAATTGATCGCTCCCCATCTAGCTTCAGAGTTTGTTCTGTTAGGTGACCTAAACTGGGATATGCTTAACACCCCGGCAGTCCTACAATCTAAGCTAGATGCCCTCAATCTCACACAAATCATCAAGGAAACCACCAGGTACAACCCTAAATCTGTAAACAAGGGCACCCTCATAGACGTTATCTTGACCAACTGGCCCTCCAAATACACCTCTGCTGTCTTCAATCAGGATCTCAGCGATCACTGCCTCATTGCCTGTATCTGCTACGGGTCCGCAGTCAAACGACCACCCCTAATCACTGTCAAATGCTCCCTAAAACACTTCTGCGAGCAGGCCTTTCTAATCGACCTGGCCCGGGTATCCTGGAAGGATATTGACCTCATCCCGTCAGTTGAGGATGCCTGGCCATTCTTTAAAAGTAACTTCCTCACTATCTTAGATAAGCATGCTCCGTTCAAAAAAATGCAGAACTAAGAACAGATATAGCCCTTGGTTTACTCCAGACCTGACTGCCCTCGACCAGCACAAAAACATCCTGTGGCGGACTGCAAAAGCATCGAATAGTCCCCGCAATATACAACTGTTCAGGGAAGTCAGGAACCAATACACGCAGTCAGTCAGGAAAGCAAAGGCCAGCTTTTTCAAGCAGAATTTTGCATCCTGTAGCTCTAACTCCAAAAAGTTCTGGGACACTGTAAAGTCCATGGAGAACAAGAGCACCTCCTCCTAGCTGCCCACTGCACTGAGGCTAGGTAACATGACCACCTCCAATAAATCCATGATAAGCTAAAACTTCAACAAGCATTTCTCAACAGCTGGCCATGCCTTCATCTGGGCTACTCCAACCTCGGCCAACAGCTCCGCTCCCCCCCCCCCCGCAGCTACTCGCCCAAGCCTCCCCAGCTTCTCCTTTACCCAAATCCAGATAGCAGATGTTCTGAAAGAGCTGCAAAACCTGGACCCGTACAAATTAGCTGGGCTTGACAATCCAGACCCTCTATTTCTGAAACTATCCGCCGCCATTGTCGCAACCCCTATTACCAGCCTGTTCAACCTCTCTTTCATATCGTCTGAGATCCCCAAGGACTGGAAAGCTGCCACGGTCATCCCCCTCTTCAAAGGGGGAGACACCCTGGACCCAAACTGTTACAGACCTATATCCATCCTGCCCTGCCTATCTGAGGTCATCGAAAGCCAAGTCAACAAACAGATCACTGACAATCTCGAATCCCACCTTATCTTCTCCGCTGTGCAATCTGGTTTCCGAGCCGATCACGGGTGCACCTCAGCCACGCTCAAGGTACTAAACGATATCATAACCAACATCGATAAAAGACAGTACTGTGCAGCCATCTTCATCGATCTGGCCAAGGCTTTCGACTCTGTCAATCACCATATTCTTATCGGCAGACTCAGTAGCCTCGGTTTTTCTAATGACTGCCTTGCCTGGTTCACCAACTACTTTGCAGACAGAGTTCAGTGTGTTAAATCGGAGGGCATGATGTCCGGTCCTCTGGCAGTCTCTATGGGGGTGCCACAGGGTTCAATTCTCGGGCCGACTCTTTTCTCTGTATATATCAATGATGTTGCTCTTGCTGCGGGCGATTCCCTGATCCACCTCTACGCAGACGACACCATTCTGTATACTTCTGGCCCTTCCTTGGAGACTGTGCTATCTAACCTCCAGACGAGCTTCAATGCCATACAACACTCCTTCCGTGGCCTCCAACTGCTCTTAAACGCTAGGAACACCAAATGCATGCTCTTCAACCGTTCGCTGCCTGCACCCGCATCACCGACTAGCATCACCACCCTGGATGGTTCCGACCTAGAATATGTGGACAACTATAAGTACCTAGGTGTCTGGCTAGACTGTAAACTCTCATTCCAGACTCATATCAAACATCTCCAATCTAAAATCAAATCTAGAGTTGGCTTTCTATTTCGCAACAAAGCCTCCTTCACTCACACCGCCAAACTTACCCTAGTAAAACTGACTATCCTACCGATCCTCGACTTCGGCGATGTCATCTACAAAATAGCTTCCAATACTCTACTCAGCAAACTGGATGCAGTTTATCACAGTGCCATCCGTTTTGTTACTAAAGCACCTTCTACCACCCACCACTGCGACCAGCATGCTCTAGTCGGCTGGCCCTCGCTACATATTCGTCGCCAGACCCACTGGTTCCAGGTCATCTACAAGTCCATGCTAGGTAAAACTCCGTCTTATCTCAGTTCACTGGTCACAATGGCAACACCCACCCGTAGCACGCGCTCCAGCAGGTCTATCTCACTGATCATCCCTAAAGCCAACACCTCATTTGGCCGCCATTCCTTCCAGTTCTCTGCTGCCTGTGACTGGAACGAATTGCAAAAATCGTTGATGTTGGAGACTTTTATCTCCCTCACCAACTTTAAACATCTGCTATCTGAGCAGCTAACCGATCGCTGCAGCTGTACATAGTCCATCGGTAAATAGTCAATACCCAATTTACATACCTCATCCCCATACTGTTTTTATTTATTTACTTTTCTGCTCTTTTGCACACCAGTATCTCTACCTGCACATGACCATCTGATCATTTATCATTTATCACTCCAGTGTTAATCTGCTAAATTGTCATTTTTCGCCTACCTCCTCATGCCTTTTCTTTTCTTCTGTGCTATTGACTTTATTGTTTACTCCATGTGTAATTCTGTGTTGTTGTCTGTTCACACTGCTATGCTTTATCTTGGCCAGGTCACAGTTGTAAATGAGAACTTGTTCTCAACTAGCCTACCTGGTTAAATAAAGGTGAAATAAAAAGGTCTGACATGAACATAATGCAAACATCAACACTGATTATGACACCGCATCAAGGCGATTGTCCTTTTATTGTAATCTGTGTAATGTCTCCGGTGCAGATAATCAAACCAGTATACAGACAAGCAGAAAACCACACAAACACAAGGCCTTAATCCCTGTAGCGTTTTAAAACACTGATACACTACAGTACCTGAGTGAATGAGCCAAAACACTTGGGGAGAGTGCCAGGCGATGGAAGACACAAAGCCCTTTAATTGATTGGATGGAGAGAGAAGAGAGGTGGCTAGGGGATAGGGCTGTGATAGGGCTGGGAAACCTGTTGTAAATCATCTGTTGGTCTCTGTGGAGAGATACGTTAACACCTCAGCTAACTAAAAGACCAGCATTAAAACACTCTTAGTTAAATTAGCTCCATAAGGAATTTACTTGAACTGTATAGCTAGAACAGAACCATAGACCTAGAATGGGAGCATTACAAATCCTGCTCAGTGCCAGTGGGCTTCCTTCTTTCTTTACATGCAAAGCCTGCCTCACTGTTTAACAGTCAAACCTGTGCTCAACACTGACGTGATCAGGCAGCTGCAATTCATGTGCAGCAGAAGTGGAACATCTTTTTTTCAGTTTTTTCTCAGATATTATGATGCGCTGACTGAATAGAGGTTAAGAGGTTAAGTGTAGAGGGTAAGTGTTTCTCATCCATATTCATGAGCTACAGTTGGGCTGGGGTAAGGGTGCTGTATGCATTCTGAAACCATTTGGACTGAGAGACACTACACTTTTAAAAGCTTTATTGGAACAGTAACATGCACAGTAACACCCTTTCCTGTGAGCCAAGTTAGCGCCCTCAGCAGGGACATTCAGAGACAATGTGCACTTCCTCTTTAGAGTCTGATACTTCCTCTGCTTCTTAACACAGCGTGCATCCAACCCGGAAGCCAGCCACACCAATGTGTCAGAGGAAACACAGAGGTAGCTACAGGCTGGTCATAATAGCTCATAGTCAGTCAGTTGTGTTTTTTTGTATCGAGGGCTCCAATGGTATTATACTCTAATCTTAAAAGCAAGGACAAAAAGGCAAATAGCAGCCAAATTGCTCTCACACAGCACAGTAATCCTTTGAAACTTGGAACATTACCCTAAAGACTCATTACCTGTCAAATTTGATAAGCAAACATGTAATGCTATGTAGTTTGAGCTTGTACAGAGGATTATAGCATTTAGCTGCATTGTTTAGCCTATCCATACCTGAACTCAATGCTCCCTCATCTCAGTGCTATACCTGAATGTAAAGCAGTGCTCTCATTTACATCGATGTAATGAGACCAAAAAACATGTCCCAAAATCACTGCTTTTATGAAGATGTTAATATTCGAATGAACATATCACTTTTCATAATGCTTTTGGTTTAGAATGTAATCTGCTTGGATTTTTTTGTACTTTTTCCAGGTTTTCTAAAACGTGTTTATTTGTGTGCATGTATGTGTATGTGTGTGTATATTTTTCATCTTCTCTGGTGCATTACTTTGAGTCCCAGTCACCCAACATCAGAGCCATATATCTGAAATGTCTAATATTTGGTAGGCTGGTAAGAGGCATGAAGATTACCCAGCACTGAGGTCAAGCAGGCCAACATCCCACTGCTGGCTGATGATTTAACCTCCGCCGATACTTTTTCAAACACTGGACACACAGTCAAAAACTGCTGTATCTCTCTCTCTCTCTTTCTGTCTCTCTCGCTGTCTCTGTCTCTTTCTGTCTCTCTGTGTCCCTCTCATGCCTCTAAACCATGTCGACACTATTGCTTCTTGTCACACCCTGATCTGTTTCACCTGTCTATGTGATTGTCTCCACCCCCCTCCAGGTGTCTCCCATCTTCCCCATTATCCCCTGTGTATTTATACCTGTGTCTCTGTTTGTCTGTTGCCAGTTCATTGTGTTTGTGAAACCTACCAGAATTTGTTCCCCTGCTCCTGCCTGTTTCTTGCTCCTGTTTTCTAGCCCTTCCCGGTTTTGACCTTCTGCCTGCCCTGAGCTTTTATGCCGTTTTGTACTTTACCCCACTTTACTGGATTATTGACCCCTGCCTGCCCTAACCCTAAGACTGCCTGCCGTTCTGGTCCCTTTGCATCCTCTCTGACCTCTGCCTGTCTTTGACCTGTTGTTTGCCTACCCCTGTTTTAGAAATAAACGTTTGTTTCTCGACACTGTCTGCATCTGGGTTATACCTTAACGTGATAGTAAGAACTGGCCATGACCGACCTAACAGACTCGGACCAGCTCCGCAACGCTATCTTCTCCCAAGGAGCCACCATTGGAAGGCTCGAGGAGTTGTTTCTCGGTCTTATGGAAGGGTTCCAAACGCATTGCTGGAGCAATTTTGTAGCTTGTCTGTCAGGCAGCCTACCACAACGGTAACCTCCCAGCCCCTGAGTAACTCAACTATTAGCAGTGTCACCTCGCCGGACACCCCAGTGTTCCGGAGCACTATGATGGAGATTCCGGGACCTGCCGGCCTTTTCTCTCCCAGGGCTCCCTCATTTTTGAGCCGCAGCCATCTTCGTTCCCCTCGGACCGCTCGAGGATAGCATAAGCCATTACGCTGATGTCCGGGAGGGCACTCACCTGGGCCATGGCGGTGTGGGAGCAACAATCCGTTGTCTGCCTCGGGTTGTCTGCCTGGAGGAGTTCATGGAGGAAGTTCGGAACGTGTTTGATTCTCCGTTGTCTGGGAGAGGGGCTGCTTGCAAGCTGCTCCAGCTACGCCAAGACTCCCGTAGAGTGGCAGGCTGTGTGATGGATTTCTGCATGTTGGCAGCTGAGAGTGCTTGGAACCCGGAAGCGCTGTTTGACACGTTCCTACACGGAGTATCGGAGGAAGTTAAGGACGAGCTTGCAGCCTGGGAACTACTGATGGATCTCGACTCGCTTATCACCTTGACCATTTTGATCGATGGACGACTACGGGAAAGAAGGAAGGAGAGGAGAGTCAATTCCACTTCGCCGCCAAGGTATCCCGGAAGTCCCTGACGGCTCCATTGCTGAGAGAACCTGAGGCTACCCGAGTTCCGATCGGGGGCCTCCTAAGACTGCGGATTCACCTCTTCCCAAGCCAATGCAACTAGGCAGAGCTAGGCTGTCTCCAGCCGAACGCCTATGCAGGCTTCACACTAAGAGTTGCCTGTATTGCGGGACTACTGGTCATTTTGTTTCCCCCTGTCCACTAAAAGACCAGGCTCACCGGTAGGTGTGAGTACTCTGGTGGGCCATACAGATAACTTTTCCTCACCCCTTACTTGCATTCATTTTCATGCCATTTTCAGGCCATGTCAAAAAAAGTGGGGATAACCAGTCAAAATCTCTCTGGGTACTCATCAACTCTGGGGCTGATGAGAGCTTTATGGACACTACCCTGGTTTCCGAGCTGGATATCCCCACTCAGCCCCTCTCCATTCCCATGAATGTTAGAGCACTGGACGGGCGCTCTATTGGCCGAGTCACCCACAATACCACCCCCATCAACCTACGTGTGTCAGGGAACCACATAGAGACGATCCAGTTCCTGCTCATTAATTCTCCTCAGGTTCCCGTGGTATTGGGATTCTCCTGGCCAGCTCTGCCCCGCCCATTGCCTGAAATCAGTGTAGCCTTCCCTTGGGACATCTTCCTGGAAGCTCGGAAGCTGCCCTGGACCTCTCCACCATCCCGGCAGAGTACCAGGACCTCCGGGAGGTGTTCAGTAAGGCCCGGGCCACTTCGCTGCTGCCGCACCGACCATATGACTGCGGGATTGATCTTCTCCCAGGCATCACTCCGCCACGGGTACGACGGTACTCCCTGTCGGGTCCGGAGACCAAGGCTATGGAGACCTACATTGAGGACTCCCTAGCTGCTGTTTTCATCCATCCTTTTGCCTCTCCCGCCGGCACAGGGCTCTTCTTTGTGGAGAAGGACAAAACCCTGGGCCCGTGCATCAACTACCAAGGTCTCAACGACATCACGGTGAGGAACCGCTACCCTCTACCTCTCATCTCCTCGGCCTTCGAGCCGCACCAGTGGGCCACTGTGTTCTCAAAGCTGGACCTATGGAATGCCTACCACCTGGTGTGGATACAGAAGGGCACGAGTGGAAAACTGCCTTCAACACGGTCAGCGGTCACTACAAGTATCTGGTTATGCCTTTTGGCCTCACCAAAGCCCCTGGTGTTTCAGGTTCTGGTTAATGATGTTCTCCGCAACATGTTGAACCGGTTCATCTTCGTCTACCTCGATGACATACTCGTCTTCTCCCGCTCCACCCAAGAACATGTGCTCCAAGTCCAAAAGGTTCTCCAATGCCTCTTGGAGAACCAGCTTTTTGCAAAAGCAGAAAAGTGTGAATTCCATTGCTCCACCATCCCCTTTCTGGGTTACATCATCGCTTCAGGGAGCGTACAGATGGATCACGGGATGCTGAGAGCGGTGGTGGATTGGCCCCAGCCTACGTCCACAGTATAGCTGCAGCGTTTCCTGGGATTCTTGGCACCGCCAAGCGCCTCAATTCCAGGCAAGCTAGGTGGGTCCTGCTGTTCACCTGGTTCAACTTCTCCCTCTCATAGCGGCCAGGATCCAAGAATGTCAAGCCGGATGCGCTGTCACGCTGCTATAGCCTCACGGCTACTACCCTGGAACCCGAGACCATCCTACCCACCTCATGCCTGGCATTGGCACTCATCTGGGGATTAGGGAAGCATGTTCGTGAGGCGTTCCCAGCTGAACCTCGGGGGAGAGGGGGTTGATAACCGGATGTTAGTTTCTGACAAGGTCCGCTCTGCGGTCCTGGAGTGGGCCAACTCCACCAGGCTTGCCTGCCACCCAGGCTCCCGTCGGACCCTGGCTCTTGTGCGACAATGCTTTTGGCGGCCTACCATGGTCCGTGACGTCTTTGCATTCGTCGCTGTTTGCATGGTTTGTGAGTAAAACAAGACTCCTCTGCAAGCTCCGGCTGGTCTCCTCCAACCTCTGCCTGTCCCTCACCGTCCCTGGTCTCACATCTACCTGGACTTTGTAATGGGTCTTCCCCCGTCTGATGGCAACAACGGCATCCTGAATGTGGTGGATTGATTTTCCACAGCCGCCCACTTCAGTCCTCTCCCCAAACTGCCAAAGAGATGGCCCAGCTCATGGTGCAGCACGTCTTCCGGATCCCTGGACTACCAGTAGACATGGTCTCTGACTGGGGTCCTCAATTCTCATCCCGGTTCTGGAAGGTGTTCTGCAGCCTCATTGGGTCGTCAGCCAGGCAGTCCTACGGGTTCCACCCCCCAGTCCAACGGCCAGTTAGAGCGAGCCAACCATGACCTAGAGACTACTCTGCGCTACCTTGTCTCCACTGCCTTGTCTCCGCCAACCCAACCACCTGGAGCCAGCAGCTTGTGTGGGGCGAATATGCCCGCAACACCCTTCCCTGCTCTGCCTTGAGTGTTCCCTGGGGTATCAGCCCCCGCTCTTCCTTGAGCAGGAAGAAGAGGTTGGCATAACTTCTGCCCACATGTTTGCCCGCCTCTTTTGTTGTACCTGGAGGAGAGCCCGGTCGGCCCTCCTGAAGACCACCTCCAGGTATCGACAAGTGGATCGCTACCGGAATCTGGGTCCCCGATATCGTCTCGGGCAAAAGATTTGGCTGTCCACTCGGGATCTGGCCCTCTCGGTGGGAACTACCCCCCCCCCCCGGTTTATCGGCCTGTTTCCCATCTCCAAAATCATTAGCCCCTCTGCTGTTCATCTTCTATTGCCCCGTACCCTTCGTATATATCCTACCTTTCATTAAACCGATGTCTCACAGCCCTTTGTCTCCTGTATGACCTTCTGCCAGCCCTGACCCTGAGCCTGCCTGCCGTTTTGTACCTTACTACACCTTACTGGAATATTGACCCCTGCCTCCCCTGACCCCGAGACTGACTGCCTGCTGTTCTGGTACGTTTGCACCCTCTCTGGATTACGGACCCCTGCCTGCCCCTGTTTTATAAATACATTTTTGTTTCTTCGACACTATCTTTATCTGAGTCATACCTTAAACCTGATACTTCTCATGTAATGACGTGGCCTGTCAGCGTCAATAAATGAACAGTGATGTATCCTTGCTGTGGCCCTGAGATACTGTATTACCCTGGGACCGCTGTAAATATCTTCCATTACAGAACATGAAGTTAACACAGAAAAAATGGGCCATATTTCTTGGGCAGGGATGTCTGGAGGCCACATTTGCTATATTTCCGCATCTGTGCAAAGTTTGCAGTTGTTATTTCTCTAACAATTGGTGTGATGTTAAAAAAGGCTACCTAGCAATATCACTGGTGTCGTGTCTGGACTATCATTAAATGACTGTTAATTTATCAAATACATTTTCTGTGTAATTATTATTACGTGATTCAAATAATCATGTAAACATAATTTAACTTAATTTAACTTAACTTAATTAACTAGGAAGTAGGTGCACCATGGAAAATGTTGATTAGAAAGTTTCAGACTTTCAGACTATAACTCTTCAGATATTTTAATATCTGATCAATATCTGTCTTCTATTAATTAATTATTAATCGTTACCTCATTAGTCTCATTCCAAACATTCTAAAATTCTTGGTTATCTTCACGAAGCCTAGTTTCCATAATGAATCAGCAATATGCAAATTGGCTTAATTATTTATTTACTAAATAAGTAAATAATCACAGAAATCCATAACAAACAAACAGCAGATATTGGTTACTAACAATGATAGAAAAGTCCCTAGTGGGCTAAGCCAATATGGCGGCTTGGTAGACATAAGTAAAAGGGTTGGGACTGAGACAGAGCGGGAAGGACCAAATGGATTCACTACACACAGTCCATAATTATATTCTAATCCTTTGCACATGAATGGCCACTCATTCGAGAATAATTGCAATTTATATATTTACGCCCGTTGTTGTCTTCTCTGTTGAAATCCTCGATCGTCCTGTGGGTTTATCAGAGTCTAAGGTTCACTTTCCCAGAAGTCACGATGTCTTTCCTGGTTGTAGGTGGTTAGAATGGATACTTCAGAGTACCATTCAGAAAAGTTCTCATAGGATAGATTCTTCGGCGGTTGTCGGTATTCTTGTTCTAGATTTAGGTAATTTCTAGCTGCAGACTAGTAATTATAGTCTAAGATTTACTCTTAATCTGTAGTGATCGATAGTCTCAGAGTTGAATTATTTGCAACCTTAGTTTACACCGTGGTTTGCGTGGTCTTAACCACTCGAGATCTCCGGCTTACCGTGGGTCTCTTTGGCATGAAATGTACATTTCGTCACGGGTGGTTTTATACATTTCAGTAGAAAAGGGCGGTTCCTTGACACCGACGTAATGGCTATGCTCACGTTGGCGTGGCCACTGACTAGGTAATCTTTATTTGAAAATCCATACTCTCATTTAGAAGGTTAACATCACATTACATATTTTCACAAATAGTTTCATGTTTAATCCCATATGTTTCACAATATTTAGATGTAAACCTGACAGCTGGGAAATGTACACTTTAAGAGGTACCGTTATGTGTTTCCTGTCCTTCCTGAGATCACCAAATTAAACACACTTGTCATAACTGTCCCTTAAGTGTCCGTGGACCATTCCCACAATCTCAAAAGTGGAAATACTGTTTAATTCTCCCATTTTGGGGATTAGGAGTTTCTAAAGAGAAACTCTTTGTTCTCCATAGGCTCTCTCTCTCTTTCTGCATGACCAGGAATGTATAACCTGAGATAATAAAACCTGGGTTAGGAGAGAGAGTGAGGGGGAGGCACGACCTACACCCAGAGAGGGCCATGTCATAACACTGGTTTCATGCATAGTATAACATCAGATAATCATCAATAACCCCACTGTCAGATGGGTCCATCCATAGCCTCTTCTCCTTCATGAAGTTTAAAGATGAAGCCTAAGAACCTAAGAAATCATGAATCATAACCGGTTATTAAGTATTTCCTGACTGTTACAGTTTTCTTTTGGTGAAAGAGAGGCGAACCAAAACACAGCGTGGTTATTTATAAACATCTTTAATAAAGATGATAACGTGAACAATATACTTATACAAACCAAGAAACCGTGGAAAACCGAAAACAGTCCTAACTGGTGCAAAACACAGAGACAGGAACAATCACCCACGAAATACCCAAAGAATATGGCTGCCTAAATATGGTCCCCAATCAGAGACAACGATAAACACCTGCCTCTGATTGAGAACCACTCTAGGCAACCATAGACTTTCCTAGACTACTTAACTAAACACAACCCCATCAATCTACAAAACCCCTAGACAAGACAAACACATAATCACCCATGTCACACCCTGGCCTAACCACAATAATAAAGAAAACACAAAAAAATAAGGCCAGGGCGTGACACTGACCATAATCCACAGGGTTTTAGCTGCATGTACATCCCTCCATACTGTACCTGTATTTCATTCCAATCTACCAAATTAGCTTTACCAATGAACCCTCACCATTGATCTTGTTCTGACATCACTCTGAATTCCTCCCTCACTATTTTCTATTGAAATCTGAACTTTTACAATATGTAAAATGTTTTCGACACCTATCATGGATTCTGAAATGTGCAGCTATTATACTAGTGTAAAATCCTACCATAGCCGTCAAAGCTTGTTGTTAAAGTACAAGGCATCCAAACAATTTCCCTTGCTCCATGCCAAGCTGCTATAATAGGCCCAGTCCCGTCTATACCTACAGTAGATGGGTTATTGCTATTGGGGCCATTACCTCTTGTATTCCCTTCCTTCCCCACAACCTTTAAATCAAACAGCTACAATATAGCCTCACATTTAGACTGCCCTGGCAATGACGTGAAAGGCTGCAATAGCAGCAAGCCTCCCTGAACAACAAGAAAGGAACAGAGAGAGAACAAGCAATGTAACAGTCTGCTCAGTGCCACAAGGTCAGCTTCGGAGTCTGCTCCAATCAAACTTGTCCATCTCCCAGTGAGTTCCACCCAATTAGACTTGTTCTGTGTTTTTTCTCTCAGTTGGCTTACCTGTCCAGAGGGTTGAGGTTAAGGCTACCTGCTGCTCTGCTGCTCGTTTGAGGAGGGGATCAGATGTGTGAAGCTTTGGGGTTGCTCTCTCCTCTTCAGTCCCTCACCTGCAACTGAAATCTCTAAATTGACCCTTCTTCTTCTTCTTCTCTGCCATACCCACTCTCTCTCGCCCTACCCTGTGACACGTTGAATTCCTTTCCTCCCTTAGGGATAAATTATGGTCTGTTCAAACAGACCCTGTATTGATCTCACCATTGACATGCTGTCAATCAGAACCATCTGATATTCCTGTGTTAACCTAGTGCCATTAGTTATAGAGTGAACAATGCCAATGCAAATGGTGACTTATTGATTACTTATGGCTGTGTGGTTAATGCTGTGAATTATTCATTTACACACTAATTATATACATCCAAGCCTCAAGGTTGAACTTGTGCCAAGACAGTGCAAGTAAATAAAAAGTGCAAGTAATGTTGAATAATTAATGATAAGAAATGTTTGGTCAACTTTATCACTCCTCTGTAATCCTCTGTTTTCTTTCAAAACATTTCTCCTCTCATTATCCAGTACCTGCTATGCTGTGAAAGGTTGAGCAGTGCAGTGGCTTGGGGGGGGGGGGTCTGAATGAATGGGCCAGTTTTCACATGGGCATACAGTACCAGTCAACAGTTTGGTCACACCTACTGATTCAGTAAATAAAAACTATAAAATAACATGTTTTCCAACTCATCCCAAACCATCTCAATTGGTTTGAGGTCGGGTGATTGTGGAAGCCAGGTCATCTGATGCAGCACTCAATCCACTCTCCTTCTTGGTCAAATAGCCCATACACAGCCCGGAGGTGTGTTGGGTCATTGTCCTGTTGAAAAACAAATGATAGTCCCACTAAGCGCAAATGAGATGGGATGGCGTATCGCTGCAGAATGCTGTGGTAGCCATGCTGGTTAAGTGTGCCTTGAATTCTAAATAAATCACTGACAGCGTCAACAGCAACGCACCCCCACACCATCACACCTCCTCCTCCATGCTTCACGGTGGGAACCACACATGCGGGGGTCACACGGCAGTTGGAACCACAAATCTCAAATTTCGACTCATCAGACCAAACGACAGATTTCCACCATTCTAATGTCCATTTCTCATGTTTCTTGGACCAAGCAAGTCTCTTCTTCTTATTGGTGTCCTTTAGTAGTGGTTTCTTTGCAGCAATTCCGCATGAAGGCCTGATTCACAAGGTCTCCGCTAAACAGTTGATGTGTCTGTTACTTGAACTCCGTGAAGCATTTATTTGGGCTGCAATTTCTGAGGCTGATAACTCTAATGAACTTATCCTCTGCAGCAGAGGTAGCTTTAGGTCTTCCTTTCCTGTGGAGAGCCAGTTTGGTGATGTTTTTTTGCGGCTACAACTGAAGAAAGTTGCAAAGTTCAATTTTTTTGTATTGACTGATCTTCATGTCTTATGGACTGTCATTTCTCTTTGCTTATTTGAGCAGCTGAGCACTTTCCTTCTCTTTGCTTATTTGAGCAGTTGAGCACTTTCCTTCTCTTTGCTTATTTGAGCACTTCTGTATACCAACCCCACCTTGTCACAACCCAACTGATTGGCTTAAACTCATTAAGAAGGAAATAAATTCCACAAATATACTTTTAACAAGGCACACCTGTTAATTGAAATGTATTCCTCATGAAGCTGGTTGAGAGAATGCCAAGAGTGTGCAAAGCTGTCATCAATGCACAAAGGGTGGCTACTTTGCAGAATCTCAAATATAAGATATATTTTGATTTGTTTAACACTTTAGTAGGAGTAGGTGTGTCCAAGCTTTTAACTGGTACTGTATGTCAAGCAATGGCTGGATGTGCAGACTCACTGGGCACTAGACCTGTTACTGTTTGAGGCAAAAATCACGAGAGGAATTGTAAAATAACCACAGAAAATGGATTTTGTTATATTAGTGTAAAAACAATGCTTGGGCTGTTACATTCACAGAAAGAGGATCTTAGCTGGTGTGTTGCGAAAGCTCAAACATTGAAAGTTCAAACACTTAAAAACTGATCTCGTTTTTTTAAGATGCAGTGTATGCTCTCTAGCACTCGCCACTAGTCAACGTATTTGTATCTGGGTAAGAGTTACATATAATTAAGTAGCAAACAAACTGCCAATCATAAAACATAACGACACTAATAGGCATGGCAGAGGAAAGTTTCTGCTTTAATCATCAAGGATTCTGAAAAAAAAAAAAAATTCCTTCCCTAGAATGTAATATAATAACTAGATCATGTAATTGCTCTATATGTTTTACAATCTATTAAATAATAACATAGCACTAAACCAACCTAATGTATTCACTAATGGTCCTCATCCAAGGTGGAGGTCTAGAGTGCAGAGCCAATGCAGAAAGACCAGTCTCACCTGGGGATTAGCTTTCATTGGCTGACTGAGCCTGCCACGTTTGTGGGGGTAATATGGACATGTGTAGGAGCACAGAGCTACAGTAATCCCTGCTATCCCTCATTTTGTAGGTCAGACATCACGAGGAAGAAGAGTAGCTTCGTCTGACCCATTTTGCCCTGCCCATGGTGAAACGCTGGTCAAAGATGGGTGTCGTACACACACATACAAACACTATCGCTTACAGCACAGACTTAAGTGAAGAAACACACAAGTTAGTGCACAAAGACCTACATGCCCGCACTTGCATGCATGCACAGAGCGCCAAAACAGTGAGCCTCCACATACCTCTGTCCGCACTAGCATATCATCCACAGTCAAAAAGAGGGAGAATAATAACCACACTCCAGTGACTCAATGACTCGGCTTATGTATTTCGATATGCAGGGCTAGAGGTTAAGGGCTTAAAAATGCAGACAAAGGTTGTTAAACTCCGAATCTAAAATTGGACATGGCCTGTCAGAGCACACTGTTAACCCCCAGGAGTGTAGTGTGCGCACGACTCTCAGAGTTCATTAGCTGACGGGATAAATCCCTGTGCCTCTGTGGCCCAGTCCAGCCTTGACATTTAGGAGAGAGGGGTGCTGAAAAGCAGATAAGCTGCCATTCTCTACCAGGCCTAATTGCCACAGCAGCCCCATTTACAAATGTAAAAAAATGTACTTGTCATGCTGGTGGCACATTTGGAGGCAACAGCATTATCATGTCTCAGTGACGCTGAGGCTTGTCAAGATAATTATCTGTCAAAAAAATAAAATGAGCAAAATGAATCATGCCTCCTTTTTTGTAGAGAACAAACTCTCTCTCTCTCTTTTGAACAGCTTAGATATGGGTTAACAGTGACGTACAGTAAAGACACTTTTTCATAACAGTGATGTGATTCGTGTTCCGTGCTGTTTGGTCGTCTCCTGATGACCATGTGCATTTCCCAACCATTCAGCCACACAACACAGCAGACATCATCCCCATAGAACCATGAGAATTAAAAAGGCCTGATGTAGTGATGGGTTTGCCATCATCAGGCATTAACAAACACTCATAAAGAGTAAGAGACCGTCTGTAAGCTGATGTCATAAAACGGTGCCACAGAAACTGCAGGAGCCTCTGGCTGCTACCAACCGCTGCTTCAGTGGAGTTGAAAAGCTGCAGGTGGTGCATATTGTATCTTTGATGTGACATGGATATTACAAAATGGACAGATTATACCGGCTTTTAAAAGCTTAATAGAAGGCTGGCTCAAGGGGATTATCCAACAGCTGCTGGAGGCCACAGTGGAGGGAAGACATGAACCTCTGCATGTGAGAGAGAGATCTCTCTCTGTCACTCTCTGTCCATCTGACACAGGCACACATACACACATGTCACACACACGCACATACGCGCACCAGAACACACACACACACATGCACAAATCTATCCGAGAAGGTAAAGGTCATTGCTCTAGGTCTGCTGCTAATAAGACACCTATCTCTGTTTTGTTTTAGGATAGTGTTTTTGTCTCTGAGTGACAGCATTGCCTGCCGACCTGTCGGTCCATCTGCAGTGCTGCTCACATCCCCAACCCTATGAAATGTGGCTCAATCTGCCAACAACGCATCCACTTTAAATGTCAATTCATTGTGCATTTCATTGCCACTTGTCATCAAAACAGATGTGTTGCTGTGTTAAAAAGTGACGACCCCTGGCAGCAGTGTGGAGGAAATAACAAATGGAGGAATGACATTTTATGGGATGGTGGGAACTCAATGTCACACAGTTGAGATCTGCCCTTGGCAGGCAGGGTAAATATGGGGTGAATTACAGTATGGTCAAGTTGAATTAACTGAACAGGGTATATTGCTTACTTGCTTATGGCAGGCAGCCCATTGTGCCAACTGATGGCGTGCCATACCTATGTGTCCTTGATAGAAGCTGGGGCACCTGGCACTCTGTAACAGTGATGCTTAACTATTGCATACTCCTGAATCCTGATGCCCTTTACTAAAGTTAACTCTCTGTCTTGTTCATGTAACAAGGGAGACAGGTGAATATTGCAAAATGTCAGTAAATGAAAGTAGCATGCATCATTGGGTTTCTGATTAAAGACGCCCCATGCAGTGTTATTCTAATAAAATGCAGTGCATTGTTTCTACCGACAGGTATAGTGCCTTGTAAACCTGTCAGTCAAAACTGCCAACTGAGCTGCTCTACATTGTGGATAACATCATTAAACCCACTCCTCCTTCCACATAAACAGCCAGCATGAGAATGTTAATAAGGGAGATTGTAGAGTGAGATTGTTGAGTGAGATTATTTAACTGTGTCCACACCACAATTTAACTGCACTTAAGACACACAGGCGTCAGATCCTTAGTAATCCCCACTTTTCTTTCCCCCTCTTTCCTCTGTCACCCTCGGCGAGGCAGTGGTGGCTGCTGTGAGCTAGAGAGATAAGATGGCGTGGGGATGATAAGATAAGAGAGAGAGGGTTACAGAGCATTGAGTTGGCCCGATCTGTCCAAATGAAATTACATCCCTGTTGCCATCTACAGCTATTTACAGGGTTCCAGATATTAATGAAATAGAAGGCTGTTTGGTATGCAGGCTGGCTGCGGCTGACAGGGCTGAGATGGGTACTGAAAGGGGTCATCCATTGTCCAGGCCCTGCTTTTAATTCAGATTAATGCTCCGCCTGGCACGGGATCTCTCTCTCTCCCTTCCTCTCTTTCTCCCTCTCTCTCTTATTACATGCACTCTCTATCTATTTTTCTCTCTTTCTCCCCCACTCTCCCTTCCTCTCTATTTCTTTCTCTCTCTACCAGTCTTTCTCTCTACTTCACTACCAATCTCTCTCTACCAGTCTTTCTCTCTACTTCACTACCAATCTCTCTCTCTACCAGTCTTTCTCTCTCTCTCTCTCTCTCTCTCTCTCTCTCTCTACCAGTCTTTCTCTCTCTCTCTCTACCAGTCTTTCTCTCTCTCCCTCTACCAGTCTTTCTCTCTCTCTCTCTCCTTCACTACCACTCTCTCTCTCTCTCTCTCTCTCTCTCTCTCTCGCTCTCTCGCTCTCTCTCTGTCTCTGTCTCTGTGTGTGCACCTTGGCTAATGGGTACATATCAGTGACATCATGAAGAGGCTTCGGACGGGCCTGACTGTAGGAGATGATGTTATGGACTGGATGTATAGGGAGAGAAAGAGGAAGACATAAAGATGTAGAGAAATAATCTACTTTACTTGCTTTGGCAAAGTTAACATATGTTTCCCATGAGAGAGAGAGAGCAGTGGTTCTTGTGGTTGATGGTTATATAACTGTGACTTTCTCTTTATTCTCACGCAGCCCAGGTATCTGCCTGTGGATGGGGTTATAAATAAATCTGCAGAGTGTCTTCAAAATGAGACTGTGAGAAGAGAGCACGGAGATGGATCCTGGGTAGAAGCGGCCATGTTTGTGTGTGCGGAGGGGAACGTGATATGACCTAGATAGAGACTGTTCAAAATCACTGCCTACTGTCTACAGGTGAATCCACATCACCAGCATGTCAATGATTACACCTAGGGCATAGCTACCAGTCAGAGATTCTCATTAACCAGCTCTTCACCTAACCAAGCTTGTGACGGAAAAGAAAAACTGAGATCTCAGAAGCACATATAATACCTTATATAAGAGCACAGTACATATTATCTATAGTAACAGTACAAAGTATATGTCCATAGCTGTATAGTATAAGAAAACCAACTAATAAGGAATACAAATCCCAGCTTTTCTCACTTCTAAAAAACACTGTTCTCACCACCGAGGCATCTTTTCAGCATAATCTCTTACATCCATGAAATCACCTTACAAAAAAAGCCCAACACCTCCATAAGCTTGTGGTGCTGCAGCTTGCAACATGACTGTCCCCTGAGGGTGGCAGTGAGCCGCTGAGCTCCTGGTGACAATACTCTGGGGAGATGGATTTTCTGTGGAGCACAGGCAATAATGAGCGCACTCTGTTCCGCTGTTTGTTGGCACGTTAGCAGCCGATGGAGAGGGTGAGGGAATGAAGGGACCATGACAGTCATGGACCTGTGGAAGCAGTCCCTCTCTCTTTCTCTGCCTCTCATTGTCACCCTCACTCGCTCTCTGTTCCCTCTCTCACGTTCTTTCTCTCTCTTCATCTCTCTCCCTCTGCCTGCCTGCAGTTTGACCTATATACAGTAGTTGAGTGTAGACAGTGACAGAGAGAGTCCGATGGGTCAGGCAGCTGCACAGTCAGCCCTGCTACAGATTGTGTCTCTGTGCAACGGAATGAGCTCACACTGCAGGGGAATACAGTGTACAGATACAGGTCAATACAGTTGAACACATACACCCACAAAAGCGCACACACACACACGCACACACACACACACACACACGCACACGCACACGCACACGCACACGCACACGCACACACACACACGCACACACGCACACGCACGCACACGCACACGCACACACACACACACCGAATAGGGAGGTAAGGTAGTGCCCGGGGCTGAGGCTAAGATGAGTCCTCTAGACACTTGGCTTATAGTGGGCTTCAGACCATGACACGTGCCATCCCCAGCTGTGTGAGACAGAAAGGCCTGATCTGAGGCTGGCATATGTCTAAGACTGCTGTCCAGCCCTTCTGCTATTGCTCAGTCAACCGCAAGGCAGCCACATGGGCCTGCTGTTTACACAAGCGACCAAGCAACCGTGATGTCATTCAGAACCCTACTGCCATTCCGGAACTCACCCTATGGGACGTGTTCACGGCAGCCAAATTACACAGGGCTCCTCCAATCCCTGCTAGGACAATTGGCCCTGTGACTGTGGGTGGAGATGTTCAAAAGAACATCCTTTTGTTGTGCAACAAAATGTCAAGGGCCTCTTCCCTTGAAAAGAGAGGCTAGCTACCTTTTTTGCTGTGCTGATAGTAATCCTCTGTTTGCTAGTCCTAATCCCGGCCCTCTAGTCCCCAGAGCACTATGTTAAAAAAGATTAGTGTCCTTCCTGTTTGGGCTTAGTCAGGCCTAACAACAAGAGCACAGCAGGACAGCAGGAAGGCAGGGCGGTGAGACAGCATGACAGTGGTTCAGAGCCATGTTACTGGGCAGTTAGCAGGTACTGCTCACACTGGAGACAAGGAGAACCATTCTGACCAAGAAAAAATGCAGAGATGTTGTACTTGGCATGGCACTTTGCTTTATAGTATTGTGTAACATCTCTGCATCCCAGCTTCATTTCCATAAGCAGGGTTGGGGGTCAGTTCCATTTCAGAATATTAATGTCCACCTGCTTTCCTGGAAATGGAATTCAACTGAAATTGAACAGAAATATAACCTCAACTCTACGCCATGAAGCAGGGATGAGACTTTTCACTGTCTGTGAATGAACAAAAACACTTTGGAGGCAGCCTGTTAATTCTGTAAAACAAGACTGTTCTGCAGAGAGAGGCAGTTTTCATTTTCCACTAGGGAGGAATGAGACAGAACCACTAGGGGGAATTGGCCACCAACCACCAACAGGACTTAAATGACTGATTGGATCCCATGAGGGTCTAAGGCTAGTTCCTGCCTGCATAAGAGAGATGATCGTTAGCAGGGGAAAAGTAGGGGAGGGGGGGAGACAATGCTTTGGCTTCTGTACAAGGTAAAGGTAAAGTTAAACTGAGAGTGATTTTCATCCATGCAATCCTTGGCCAAACCACACCTCTTAAAAATCCCAGTTTACTCTAATAATGGATTCAAAATTTGCCGGTTCTTGCTTCCAGTTAACAATAAAGACAGTTTCAAATGCTTTTTCCAAAATCAAATAACTGGAAGCCTAGCCTAGTGCTAGAGACTTAGAGTATCTTTACTGTTTGCAAGCAGAGGCAGCATTCAGCACAAACCAAATTGACTATATGGTTTACCCCTAATTGAGGACAATAGTATATTTAATTATAATTTTTTGGCTGGAGCTCAAGATGAAAGTGGTTATTCAGTATTTGTTTACAGGCCCGAGGCCTGCTTTCAAATTTGGATGCCACTATACGCCTTCAAAATTGAATCTCAACACCGAACCTTAAACCATTTATTGACTGTTCCAGAGTGTTCCAGAGCAGTACACTCTTAGAAAAGATGCCATATAGAACATAAAATTGTTCTTCAGCGGGCCCCATAGGAGAAGCACCCTTTTGGTTCAAGGTAAAACCTTTTTGCGTTCCATGTAGAACCCTTTCCACAGAGGGTTCTATGGGGACAGCCGAAGAACCCTTTTGGGAACCCTTTTTCTAAGAGTGTAAAGTATCAGAGAGTAGGGGGAGCTGAGCTAGCTAGTGAGACACTGTAGAGGAAACGTGTCTACAATAGCAAGCAGACCTCAGATGTGCTTAATTCAACCTGCTGACAATAACTGTGCCTTCATTTGTTTTGCACAAATGTTGAAAAAAGCTACCTCTACCCAGCACCAGCCGAGGCTGTGTGATGATGAATCAGATAGGCTTTTTGAAGAAAACAAGTTGCACCCCAAGGCCAGACTCGCTATCATGCAAACAGCCCTCCAAAGCCCATCAACCTTTTCTCAGGTGCACCCATTGCTTGATATCTTCAAAGTTGTGTGACATAGCCTCTAAGGTGGGTATTAGGATGCAGGCGGCCTAGCGTTGGGCCAGTAACTGAAAGGTCGTTGGTTTGAATCCCTGAGCTGGCAAGGTGGAAAAATCTATTGTACTGCCCTTGAGCAAGGCAGTCAACTCAAACCAACTGCTCCCTGGGTGCAGATTATGTTGATTATGGAAGTCCCCCCACACCTCTGTGATTCAGAGTGGTTTTGTTGAATGCATTCTGTTGTGCAACTTCCCTTAAGGGAACGTTGGCTTCTTCCGAACACTTCTGAGCTAATTACCTCTGGTGTTTGCTTCAATGCTGTGGTGGAGAATAGTGAGAGTGAGATAGATGCAGAGAGAGAAGGAGAATGAGAGCAAAAGAAAAAAAACAACAGGGAGAGATACAACAAGTGAGATGAGAATGAGTAGGCCTCTAGTCTCAATCAGAACACCAGCCTCAGTGCAGTCACGTAATAACTCAACCAGGGTTGGCCCTGACCGATCACCCAGGGAAGTACACTCACATCCATCCAAGTAAGGACAACATCCACTACTATTTTCATTACTCAAAAAGACTGTTGTCATCTAATCTTCTATTAGCTGTTTTGAAATGGATCCGATTTCGAAGCACGACTCCTTCGCACATTTGTGTTGCTTGAGTAGAGGGTTTATCCTACTAGAAATCATAATGTTATTGTATGTATGGAGGAGACAGATACCCTGCTGTGTATGCTCCCAGTAATGGGACTTCACATGGGCCGCTACACATGGGCCCACTGTCTCCCCTGGACACAGCTGCCTGGTGTCACCCTCCCTTCCCTCCATGTTTATGATCAAACCTAAGCCAGCTCCCGAACTTCATTACCCACTGGAAACATTTAACCAGCCGCTGTGATCACACCTTGCCTGCGTATCATCAACCTGCGCTGCTGACAGGCACAGCTAATCAGCAAAGAAGGCTCCGATACGGTACGGAACGCCACAGTAAGGCAATTCCACGGTACGCTGCAGCAGGACTGAAGCATTGTTCCACTTATTTAATGTTCCACTTCTCACCGGGACCCCTTTAAGGGCTAGCTGTGAGACTGACATGTTCACTCACAGATAGACACATGCCAATAGTAACAGCTATCAGGTAAATATTTAGCCAGCTACCTTAAGTATGGAAATTCAGAGTGTTTAGCCTGGTACCAGATCTCTATGTACTTTAGCCAACTACTCAATCAATGGCATGGCAACAATAGTCAAAGTTATTCCAATTGTATACAACATTATGGTCGGCTATGGGGAGGGCTGCCTGCCAATGAACATGAAATAGTGAATAATGATCAGATATTTCTTCTGTATTCTATGGAGCCTGTTTATTCCTCTCTCTCTTCTTCTCCCTACTTACTGTGCATGCCTAAAGAACTTCATCTCAGTATCCTCTTTCCCATCGCAAGGATCTAGAAATGCTAAAATATACAGAATATGCTGAATAACTACAACTAGATACATTGTGCAGCTATTTCCTGTGGAGAGAGAGCATTGTCAATAAGCAGATTAAAATGTATATGATGGAGTTGGTAAGCAGCTAATGTGGAACAGTGTGAGCTGGTTGCGAGAGAAGAAATGACGAGGAAGACAAACAGGAGGAGAAGGGGATTAGATGAGAACGATATTTGATAATCTCCAATCTAAAAAGACAGGGTGGAGATAAAGTTTCAGATGTATTATTTTAGCTCGAGGATTAGTGTTGTGTCTCTCTCCCTTTCTCTCCCCCTCCCCGCTTTCGTTCTCTCCCTCCTTCCTCGATTTTTCTGCGCTGTGCAAAGTGCTGTCAAAACAAAATGAAACAGAGGAGTAAACACTAAAGACTAAGGGGCCTCACTCGCAACCCTTTGGTCGTCCTCAGCATCATGGCTAATTGTGCCAGGTTGGCCTATGAGAAAAGCTAGCAGCTAGCCATTTTAGACACAGGTATAAACCTTGGTTCTAAGCAAAAGTTTGCGAGTATGGCACCCATAGGCCTTTCTACCCGAGACAAGTGGCAGAGCACTACTACCCATTATTTAGGCAGGCAGGCCCTAGTTGTGCAATATCTGTTAGAGGTTTCTCTTACCGATGAAAACAGAAGCCCATTTAAAGCTCCAGCACTGCACTTCTGGCATTCTGATGATCCCTGCGATCAAAGTTAAAGAACAGGGATTTAATACAGCTCCAATCAGCAGCAGGAGAGGCAACAAGCCTCTTGATTGCATCAATAGATAAGTGTGACTTTCCAACAAGATCTCCCGGTTTACCAATTTAACTATAGATTCTGACATTTCTCCACGTTTCTCCAAATATCCAATTTCTAAATGTTTTTAAGTTAAGGGTCAAAACCCCAAAAATGTCAAACAAGTGTCTACCACTGGGACTGTGTGACATTCCAATCTAGGGTCATGGGATTATGCAGATCCGCCAGACCCATCCACAATGCCCTTGCAAAACTAAAGCCTACTTGATGGTAACAGTGCTTACTGTTGCCCCTAGGGGTCGGTTTTGAAGGCATTTCCCAATATACTCAGGACATTGGGAGATGTCCAATTTCAAAGTCAATCTTGAACGATCTCCCTGGATTTTTCTATCAATATTGTGTGATCGTTTGAAGTGCTGGTGCTATTTGATGACACTTATGTGTAATACAATGCTGCAATATACTAATGAATAATACTAAATGCAGTATAACACTAGAACTAGAGGAGATGGCAAGGCAATGTTTGTTTTGGAGTGGATCTACATCAATCACATTTTTTTAAATCTGATCACTGCATCTACATTATTGAGTACAAGATGTTCAAGCATTTTTTTATATCTGAACAAGATAATATGACCTTTTCACTCGCTATCGATTAATGACAGCTTCTGACACCCAAGTATGAGACTGGGCACAAGCACTGCTAAACTAAGCAACCCTCAACCTCCCTATTGATATTCCAGTTCTTCCAAGATCAGATCAGTTGGCCGTCCTTCACCTGCTGGGATGTAGGAGCAGGTCTGAGATATTTAACTACCACCACCATCGTTATGATACAGATAGTTGTCTAGTATCCTATCATCCAAACCAGCCAGAAACAGCTGGCAATTTCCAAAAGCCATAAATCAACTGAGACACCAGTGGAATTACCAGGAAGCAGCAGCGATATTAAAACCCTGTATATGGTAATACGAGGAGAAATACCTTACATAATGCATCACTCTACTGCAATGACATAATACCCAACACACTCCACAATTATATAATGACTGCTCCGCTCTCTCACTAAAACCTGCCGAAAAATACGCAAATTAGTGAATGAATGAACACACTACTGAATAGATAGTTAAATGAGTAGACATTGTAAAGAAGGAAGACAGGACATTCACAAACATTACTGCACTGCATGCACTGTGTTCCTTCCCTCCACCGAATAAATATAATGTTCTCCCACATCTACTGTGAACCTGTTTATTCAAGCAAACCACATCACCACTCTTCATGTCTTGTTTTCCAACACAATATTTCCATACAATATTCACCTTGGAAACAATAGGCAAGGAACAGACTGTGAGAACCTGAAGAATCTGGTGGGTAATGGAACCCACTGTACATTATGATATTGGTTGAAGCAGCACCATGAAGCACAGACCTGAAATCTGTTTAATTTCTGCCTCCCTGCTGGTTGAGGTGAGGATTGGGATGGGGTAAACTGACTGGTGACTGTGGGAGAGCACCTGACCAGAGTTGACCTCTGCCAGGTTGGCCAATGAGATGCTGCCATAGACAATGAAATTCTGCCTGCATTGCAGTGGAATGACAGAGTAAAAGACATCAGGACCAGATGAGTCTGAAGACACCCGGCCATCTCTCTCTCTCTCTCTCTCTATCTCTCTCTCTCTCTCTCTCTCTATTACTATAATTGCAGTGGGGTCATTCTGCATTAGTGTATGGGCAATCACGCACATTGATTCAGATCCAAAACACTGTGATGGGCTGGTGACATCTGGCAAGCAGATTACGCCAATTCAGAGAGAGAGCGATGGGGGAAAGAGGGAGAGAGAGAGAGAGCGAGAGAGAGAGAGGCAAAGACAAAGACACAAACAAAGACAGAGACACAGATAGACAGACAGGGACAAAGGTAAAGAGTCAGGGAGAGAGTCTGAGAGACAGAGAAGGACAGGCAGATGATGCCTCTGGTCAGGCCCACAAACCTTGGGATGGAAATGTTTCAATTATTTTCATTATTCAACCTAATACTCTAATACCTAATGATGCCACCGTTCATCATTTACCTTGGAGTGTGCAGAGATGACGTGTTGGGGAGCAACTTCAGGTATGGGTTGCTGCAGCCCAATAAGGGGACTGGACTTTGCATGGCTAAGTGGTCTGCACGACGAGATGATAAGTGCACTGGTGTATCGACCTATCTGCCGACTTGCTTCTTACTGGGTGTCACAGTCGTGTCACCAGCGGTAGCGCGGATGTGGATTTTTTTTTTTTATCTCACAGACTTTTTATTCATGTAGGATAGCAGCCTACACAAGAAAATACTAACATTGATAACCATCTAGATGTCACCTCTATATACACTACATAGCGTACATTAAAAACCTAGATGGGTATGGACAGAAATTGCTTGCCATTTCCATCTACCTTTCCAGTCACCCATTGTCTGTCAATAGATGTTCCTAATTTGTCCACTGGATGTCAACTAAAAGTATGTGGACACCTGCTCGTCGAACATCTCATTCCAAAATCATGGGCATTAATATGGAGGTTAAATATGGTGGTGGTCCCCCCTTTGCTGCTATAACACCCTCCATTCTTCTGGGAAGGCTTTCCACTAGATGTTGGAACATTGCTGCAGAGGCTTTCTTCCACTCAGTCACAAGAGCATTAATGAGTTCGGGCACTGATGTTAGGCGATTAAGCATGGCTCCCAGTCCAATTCATCCCAAAGGTGTTCGATGGAGTTGAGGTCAGGTCTCTGTGCAGGTCAGTCAAGTTCTTCCACACCGATCTCAACAAACCATTTCTTTATGAACCTCGCTTTGCTGAAACAGGAAAGGGCCTTCCCCAAACTGTTGCCACAAAGTTGGAAGCACAGAATCATCTAGAATGTAATTGTATGCTGTAGAATTAATATTTATCTTCACTGGAACTAAGGTGCCTAGCATGAAACATAAAAAACAGCCACAGACTATTATTCCTCCTCCACCAAACTTAACAGTTGGCACTATGTAATGCAGCAGGTAGCATTTTCCTGGTATCCGCTAAACCCAGATTCGTCCGTCAGACTGCCAGATGGTGAAGCATGATTCATCACCCCAAAGAACGCGTTTCCACTGCTCCAGAGTCTAATGGCAGCAAGCTTTACACCCCTCCAGCCAATGCTTGGCATTGCACATGGTGATCTCAGACTTGTGTGCGGCTGCTCGGCCACGGAAACCCATTTCATGAAGCTCCCGACGAACAGTTCTTGTGCTGATGTTGCTTCCAGAAGCAGTTTGGAACTCGGTAGTGAGTATTCCAACCGAGGACAGGCGATTTTAACACTCTACGCACTTCAGCACTCAGCGGTCCCATTCTGTGAGCTTGTGTGAACTACCACTTAGTGGCTGAGCAGTTGTTGCTCCTAGATGTTTCCACTTAACAGCATTTACAGTTGACCGTTCTAGCAGTGCAGAAACTTGACGAACTGATTGTTGGAAAGGTGGCATCTCATGACGGCGCCACGTTGAAAGTCACTGAGCTCTTCAGTAAGGCCATTCTGCTGCCAATGTTTGTCTGTGGTGATTGCATTGCTGTATGCTCAAGTTTATGCACCTGTCAGCAACAGGTGTGGCTGAAATAGCCGAATCCACTAATTTGAAGGTGTGTCCACATACTTCTGTATATGTAGTGTACATACAGTCTACTACCCAATGGGGAGGACAGGAAAGGCAAGAACACAGGGACACAGTACCCTTCGCTCCAGCTTGACAAGTACTACGATCTGGCAACGCCATGGGAAGTAGCTACCTTCGTAGCCAACAGTACACAAACAATAATCAGTTTAATAATTGAAAATTATTTGTAAAACTAACTTTGAAAAACAACTCAGACTCATTATCTGGCTTAAAAACAGAAGTCCAAACTCTCGTGTTACGGTATCTCAATGTGCAGTAGTTTCCTGGTAAGAAACAGAAGAACCTATAGCAGAGCACTTGACACACCCACTCCTTTCAACACACCCACTACTTTCCTTTTGTCACACCCACTCCTTTCCACACACCCACTACTTTCCTTTTGGCACACCCACTCACCCATACGCTGGTCGCCATATTGTGATGCAGCTACCCTCTTTTCAGCAATTTCATTAAAGCAATCCGCTTGAACATCCTAGAGCCATACAAAACATAATTTACGTGTTTCTGAGCACCTCTAAGATGAATGATACCTACTAATGGTCTACTTACTTGAGACAGAAGTGAAGGTAGTTAGGTTGTTCGGGGAGGATGGGTGGGTGTAATTCATGACAGTCTAGCAATCCAAAGGTTGCACGTGCAAGTAGCATCGGGGTCAACTGTAGCATTTAGCTAACCCTTATTCTAAACCTAACCCAATTCAACTAACCTGCTACCTAAATTCAACATTTGTTGTTTTAGTTCTCTTAACCTTTTGTGGTTAATTCTCCTAACCATTAACCATTAACATAAATTATCTTTGTTGTTACGGCAAAACAAGAAACTTGGTCTCAGATAATGAAGCACAATACTATCCCACTGGTCACAACCCATAATTTCAATGTGGATAATTGGGTAATATTTGGTTGAGATGTTGATCATTGAGATTACAATTTATATGTGTAACGTCTGCTTCCAACTCATACTTTCATGCATGTAGATCCCCTGAACGCAGTTCACTTTCCAGCTAACTTTCCAGCTCACACTCTCACACACATCTGGACCCTCTCTTTCTAAAATTGTCAGCCAAAATTGTGGCAACCACTATTACTAGCCTGTTCAAACTCTCTTTCGTATCGTCTGAGGTCCCCAAAGATTGGAAAGCTGCCGCGGTCATCCCCCTCTTCAAAGTGGAGACACTCTAGACCCAAACTGTTATAGACCCATATCATCCTCTCCTGCCTTTCTAAAATCTCAGAAAGCCAAGTTAATAAACACATCACCAACCATTTTGAATCCGCTATGCAATCTGGTTTCCGAGCTGATCATGGGTGCACCTCAGCCACGCTCAAGGTCGTAAACGATATCATAACCACCATCGATAAAAGACAGTACTGTGCAGCCGTCTTCATCAACCTGGCCAAGACTATCAACTCTGTGAATCACCTCACTCTTATCAGTAGACTCAATAGCCTTGGTTTCTCAATTGACTGCCTCACCTGGTTCACGAACTACCTCTCAGCTAGAGTTCAGTGTGTCAAATCGGATGGCCTGTTGTCCGGACCTCTGGCAGTCTCTATGGGGGTGTCACAGGGTTCAATTCTCAGGTCAACTCTTTTCTGTGTATATATCAATGATGTCGCTCTTGCTGCGGGTAATTCTCTGATCCACCTCTACGCAGACGATACCATTCTGTATAAATCTGGCCCATCTTTGGACACTGTGCTAACAAACCTCCAAATCGAGCTTCAACGCCATACAACACTCCTTCCGTGGCCTGGAACTGCTCTTAATGCTAGTAAAGCTAAGTTCATGCTCTTCAACCGATTGCTGCCCGCACCCTCCCATCCGACTAGCATCACTACGCTGGACGATTCTGACCTAGAATATGTGGACTATTACAAATAGCTAGGTGTCTGGTTAGACTGTAAACTCTCCTTCCAGGCTCACATTAAGCATCTCCAATCCAAAATTAAATCTAGAATTAGCTTCCTATTTCGCAACAAAGCCTCCGTCACTCATGCTGCCAAACATACCCTCGTAAAACTGACTATCCTACCGATCCTTGACTTCGACGATGTCATTTATAAAATAGCCCCCAACACTCTACTCAGCAAATTGGATGCAGTCTATCACAGTGCCATCTGTTTTATCACCAAAGCCCCATATACTACCCACCAATGCGACCTGTATGCTCTTTTTTGCTGGCCCTCACTACATATCCGTTGCCAAACCCACTGGCTCCATGTCATCTATAAGTGTTGCTAGGTAAAGCCCCGCCTTAGCTCACTGGTCACCATAGCAACACCCACCCGTAGCACGCGCTCCAACAGGTATATTGCACTGGTCATCCCCAAAGCTTACACTTCCTTTGGCCGCCTTTCCTTCCAGTTTTCTGCTGCCAATGACTGGAACGAATTGCAAAAATCTCTGAAGCTGGAGTCTTATATCTCCCTCCCTAACTTTAAGCATCAGCTGTCTGAGCAGCCTACCGATCGTGGTACCTGTACAGCCAATCTGTAAACAGCACACCCAACTACCTCATCCCCATATTATTTACTTACCCTCTTGCTCTTTTGCACCCCAGTATCTCTGCTTGCACATTCATCATATGCACATCTATCACTTCAGTGTTAATGCTAAATTGTAATTATTTTCACCTCTAGGGCCTATTTATTGCCTCACCTCCCTACTTTTCTACATTTGCACACACTGTGCATATATTTTTCTATTTTTCTTTTCTTTTGTGTTATTGACTGTATGTTTTTTCATGTGTAACTCTGTGTTGTTTTTGTTGCACTGCTTTGCTTTATCTTGGCCAGGTCGCAGTTGTAAATGAGAACTGGCGTACCTGGTTAAATAAAGGTGAAATAAATAAATAAACACATAGATCCCCTGAACGCAGCGCACTCTCCAGATCCCAATCACCCAAATTCTGATCACCTGTTCACACACCTGTATGTCATTATCACACTATTTAGTTCCGTTCTTGGCACCCCATCTTTGTGAGGTATTGTTTGTTTTTGACACACTTCTCTTCTGAGCTTTGTTTTCCCTGTGATTTATGCCTCCCGTGCATGATAGTTTTTGCCTTCCTCACTATTGACACCTTTTGCCTATTCCCTGCCTGTACCTTAGCCTGTCAGATATCTTGTTACTCACCTATTGCCTGATCTCCCGGACAACGTTACTAGCCTTTTCCCTACCAGTACTGTTGCCTTTTGGACCCCCTGTGTATAACCTGCCTGCCCCTGGAACCAGCTACCTGCCTCCTCCTGTGGTACTTTACATTAAGCATGCAGAATACCACATTACTTCAAACGCTGTGCAATGCATTTTTGTTGTTGATAAAGACGGAATATTATTATCCAAAGAAGATTACACAGGAAAGACCAGTTGTCTTGAAAATGTAGATGTGATTTTCAAGTTCTGAGTTCAAGGCTGCATCATTCTTCTCTGCAGAAACAGTAAGTAGTTACAGAACATACAGTTGAAGCCGGATGATTACATAAACTTAGGTTGGAGTCATCAAAACTCCCTTTTCAACCACTCCACTAATTTTTTTGTTGACAAACTATAGTTTTGGCAAGTCGGCATGCCACAGTCATTTTTCTAACAATTGTTTACAGACAGATTATTTCACTGTATCACAATTCCAGTGGGTCAGAAGTTTACATACACTAAGTTGACTGTGCCTTTAAACAGCTTGGAAAATTCCAGAAAATTATGTCACGGCTTTAGAAGCTTCTGATAGGCTAATTGACATAATTTGAGTCAATTGGAGGTGTACCTGTGGATGTATTTCAAGGCCTACCTTCAAACTCAGTGCCTCTGCTTGACATCATGGGAAAATCAAAAGAAATCAGCCAAGACCTCAGAAAAAAATGTGGAGACCTCCACAAGTCTGGTTCATACTTGGGAGCATCGTCCAAACGCCTGAAGGTGCCACGTTCATTGTACAAACAATAGTATGCAAGTATAAACACCATGGGACCACGCAGCCGTCATACCACTCATCAAGGAGACGCGTTCTGTCTCCTAGAGATGAACGTACTTTGGTGTGAAACATGCAAATCAATCCCAGAACAACAGCAAAGGACCTTGTGAAGATGCTGGAGGAAACAGGTACAAAAGTAAATATATCCACAGTAAAATAAGACCTATATCGACATAACCTGAAAGGCAACTCATCAAGGAAGAAGCCACTGCTCCAAAACTGCCATAAAAATCCAGACTACGGTTTGCAACTGCACATGGGGACAAAGATTGTACTTTTTGGAGAAATGTCCTTTCTGGTCTGATGAAACAGAAATAGAATTGTTTGGCCATAATGACCGTCGTTTTGTTTGGAGGTTAAAAGGGGGAGGCTTGCAAGCCAAAGGACACCATCCCAACCGTGAAGCACGGGGGTGGCAGCATCATGTTGTGGGGGTGCTTTGCTGCAGGAGGGACTGGTGCACTTCACAAAAAAAAGATGGCATCATGAGGTAGGACAATTATGTGGATATATTGAAGCAACATCTCAAGACATCAGTCAGGAAGTTAAAGCTTGGTCGCAAATGTGTCTTCCAAATGGACAATGACCCCAAGCACACTTCCAAAGTTGTGTCAAAATGGCTTAACCTCTTGAACCTATAGGGGCGCTGTGTCATTATTGGATAAAAAGACGTGCCCGTTTTAAGCGCAATATTTTGTCACGAAAAGATGCTTGACTATGCATGGAATTGACAGCCTTGGAAAGACACAACTCTGACGTCCCCAAAACTGCAAAGATATTATCTGTGCGTGCCCCAGAACTAATGCAACAGGCGAAACCAAGATGATGTTTCATACAGGAAATGCCCCGGATTCTGAAGGCGCTGTGTTCCAATGTCTCCTTATATGGCTGTGAATGCGCCAGGAATGAGCCTGCGCTTTCTGTATATTCCCCGAGGTGTCTGCAGCATTGTGATGTGTTTGTAGGCATATCATTGGAAGATTGACCATAAGAGACTACATTTACCTGGTGTCCCGCCCGGTGTCCTGTGTGCGTAATCAGTAAGTCCATGCGCGTTCCATTTCTTCAGAATTGAAAGTAAACTGCCACGATGGATTTTATCGTCGATAGATATGTGAAAAACACCTTGAGGATTGATTCTAAACATCGTTTGCCATGTTTCTGTCGATATTATGGAGTTAATTTGGAAAAAAGTTTGTTTTAATTACTTTTTTTTTTCTTACCCAAACGTGATGAACAAAACGGAGTGATTAGTCGACACAAATAATATTTTTTGTAAAAACGGAACATTTGCTATCTAACAGAGTCTCCTCATTGAAAACATCTGAAGTTCTTCAAAGGTAAATTATTTTATTTGAATGCTTTTATGGTTTTTGTGGAAAATGTTGCATGCTAAATGCTAGGCTTAATGCAATGCTAGGCTATCAATACTCTTACACAAATGCTTGTTTAGCTATGGTTCAAAAGCATATTTTGAAAATCTGAGATGACAGTGTTGTTAACAAAAGGCTAAGCTCGAGAGCAAATAGATTAATTTCATTTCATTAGCCATTTTCATGAATAGTTAACGTTGCGTTATGGTAATGAGCTTGAGTCTGTATTCACGATCCCGGATCCGGGATGGGGAGATCAGAAAGGTTAACCTCTAGGGTATGTGAGACGCTAGCTGGCCAACATCCAGTGAGATTGCAGAGTGCCAAATTCAAATACAGAAATACTCATTTATAAAAATTAAGAAAACAAAACATATTTTACATAGGTTTAAGATGAACTTCTTCTGAATCCAACCACAGTGTCAGATTTCTAAAATGCTTTATGGCGAAAGCATACCTTACGATTATTTGAGAACATAGCCCAGTTGAAAAATTATTACAAACAGTAACCAGCCAAGCAGAAGCGTTACAAAACTCAGAAATAGAGAAAATTAATCCCTTACCGTTGATGATCTTCATATGGTGGCACTCAGAAGACCTTCATTTACTCAAATGTTCCTTTTGTTCAATAAAGTCTCTTTATATCCAAAAAAACTCAGTTTTGTTCGAGTGTTTTCTTCAATAATCCACAGGCTCAAATGCAGTCAAAACAGGCAGACAAAACCAATCCTAATTCTATCCGTAAAGTTCATAGAAACATGTCAAACAATGTTTATATTCAATCCTCAGGTTGTTTTTAGCCTATATGATCTATAATATTTCAACCTGACAATAACGTCGTCAAAATAAAAAGTAAACAAGAAATGCACTCTCTCGGGATTGCAAAAAGCTCTGTGACACGTCAGGGTCCACTCATTCAGACTGCTCTTACTCCCTCATTTATAAGAATACAAGCCTGAAACAATTTCTAAAGACTGTTGACGTCTAGTGGAAGGCATAGGAACTGCAAATCGAGTCCTAAGTCAATGGATACTGTAATTGCATTGAATAGAAAATTACAAAAACAAAAATACTTCCTGAATGGATTTTTCTCAGGTTTTCGCCTGCCAAATCAGTTCTGTTAAACTCACAGACACTATTTTAACAGTTTTGGAAACGTTAGTGTTTTATATCCAAATCTACCAGTTATATGCATATCATATCTTCTGGGCCCGAGTAGCAGGCCATTTAATTTGGGCATGCTTTTCATCCAAAATTCCGAATGCTGCCCCATACCCTAGAGAGGTTAAGGACAACAAAGTCAAGGTATTGGAGTGGCCATCACAAAGCCCTGACCTCAATCCTATAGTAAATGTATGGGTAGAACCGAAGAAGCGTGTGAAAGGAAGGAGGCCTACAAACCTGACTCAGTTACACCAGCTCTGTCAGGAGGAATGGGTCAAAATTCACCCAACTTATTGTGGGAAGCTTGTGGAAGGCTACTCTAAACGTTTGACCAAAGTTTAACAATTTAATGGCAATGCTATCAAATTCTAATTTAGTGTATGTAAACTTCTGACCCACTGGGAATGTGATGAAAGAAATAAAAGCTGAAATAAATCATTCTCTCTTCTATTATTCTGACATTTCACATTCTTAAAATAGTGGTCATTCTAACTGACCCAAGACAGGAATGGTGAAAAACTGAGTTAATGTATTTGGCTGAGGTGTATGTAAACTTCTGACTTCAACTGTAGGTTAATCTAAGTTTATCAACATGTATAATAGATGACATCAAGCCTCGCTACCTTACTTATGGTCTTACATGTATTTGTAGGTATACATGTTTATACATATTTTAAATGCCAAACGTTCATATATTTGCAATTATGGAATGCCCTCAAAATTGTATTTTGGGAGCTGGTGACAGACAGATGCTATCACAGTTGTATTGCAGGTGTCACTAGTCTCCTGTCTGCCTGTCCTTGTCTAAGTGGAGTGGGTCAGAATGATCACCAGGTGGTACACACCTGTTGTTGGGTCTGTTGGAACTGACAGATTAAACAGGGGCTGGAACCATGGAACCATGTCACATGGAATGTAGATAACAACACGCTATGGGCTAGCATTCATTCACCCTCCTAATGTTGAGTCTCCCTCGTAAGCAATGTGGCAGTGTGACCATGGCATCAGTGTTGTCAATGTGTGACACTCCATTTAGTATGCCCCTGTCAAATGTTACATTATGAATGGCTTATCATGCGAATTTGAGTATAGTATCACACATCTTACCCGGTTGTGCAATAGCATGCGAATTGGATTGTCATTGATAGTACTGTATATTTTGGAGGACGTATCCCACTGGGAACAAACTGGTTACGTTGTTAAACGTAATTTGTTAACCTATTGTGATGTAGAATCAACTGTTGTTCTGAGGGTGAAATTTCAACCACAGGATTATGTCACCATGGTAACCAAATGTCAACATACTTTATACAAGGTTTGTCTATGTTGAATTTAAAACGTCAGATCTTCAACGTTAAATCCACTATCAGAAAATAAACTATAGGCTGGGCAGCACCTCTTACTGGAGAGATGATATATCTACAGCTATCCATTTGGTCTACCATCCAGGGTTTAATCAAGCCCAGCCCTGCATACAGTAGCTATGATATTTGTCACTGTGCTATCATGAGAATGATTGAGAGAACTACACCTAAAAACTAAATATATTCACTGTTGCAATCAAAGTCATTCCAAATGGTAGTTTTAACATGGAAAAATAATAATTAATCCATAATCAATTCTGCTATTTAGGCCTATATACCATTTGGAAAGTCATAAACTGCCATTGTTTCAATTCAACCCAGAGATCAGCAAATAAATAGACAACAGGCCTAGGGTTTGAATGTCTGGTTGATTTCAAATAATCTTTTGTGATACAGTATTTAACTGTGTTTGGTGGCAACACAATCAAATATCAACATTTGAAGGAGTGGTATCTTCTGATTGGATAGTTCCATCTGTGCCACTAACTTAGTCTGGGTTTAATTCCAGTTTGTTTACAAATGAGTAAATAATATGTTGGATTCACGTCTCCAACTCAACCAAAAATCTAAGTTAGAGAATTGTCACGTTCTGACCTTAGTTCTTTTGTTATGTCTTTTTTTTAGTATGGTCAGGGCGTGAGTTGGGTGGGTTGTCTATGTTCCTTTTTCTATGATTTGGGATTTCTGTGTTTGGCCTGGTATGGTTCTCAATCAGAGGCAGCTGTCATTCGTTGTCCCTGATTGAGAACCATACTTAGGTAGCCTGGTTTCACTTTTGAGTTGTGGGTGATTATGTTTCCCGTGTCTGTACCACACGGGACTGTTTCGATTTTCGTTTGTTCATGCACGTTGTTATTTTGTATTTTGGTAGTGTTCAGTTTTACATATTAAAATGGACACTTACCACGCTGCGCATTGGTCCTCCGATCCTTCCTATTACTTCTCTTCGTCAAAAGAACATTGGATGTTCTTCACCCATCTCATTTTCTTTTAGATCATAGTGATAGCACATTGGAAATTCAACACATTTTTGGCTGTCTTTTTGAGTGGTCCATGTTGTGATGAACACGAGGGAGACAGAGAGCTGGTTTCAAGCGCAGGGCGCAGCAGGTGTTTAAATGCTTTAAGTATTGTATCTGGATTTCTACAATTTATAGTTGGTTTGGGGTTTTTAAGTCAGTGACATTTGGAGATACTGATATTTTTAAATATTGCCCCAGGTATTTTGTAGAATTTACTGATGGTCTCCATCTAGCCCCATAGGGATATCGAATGTCAAACTAAATTCACCATGGGCATGTTGATTGTGTCACATGCAGCTGAGCTCCGAACTGATGATTGCCTGGGTGCTGCCAACCCACACCCTTTTTTCCTACCATCTCGCAAATCTCAGTTTTGGACGAGACTGACATCATGGCGCAATTTTTACACATCTTTTTACACATTGTCGTCAATTTAATAAATGTCTCTGACTCATATTGACGCCACATGGGCCATTTTAGAAATGAAAAGTTGCTTTTTAGGGGCAGTCACTCTTTCAATAGACATGGGGGCCTCAGACTGGGCTCTGCCTGGGGACTCCAAGTCACATCCTGTGTGTGTGTGTGCGTGTGTGTTTGCGGGTGAGGTTAACCAGGTAGAATACAGTGTTCTGGGGCATATGCAGTAATATTTAGATCACTGCAGACAGAAAGGTGATGTATACTGTGAAGAACATATAGTTCACATTCCGTATCCTGAATCAGAGTAAAAGGGAGACATTTTTTGAAAAAGAGGGAGAGTAAGCGAGGAGAGGATAATGACCTTTCCATCTGACTGTAATTGGTGAAAATCAATGTGTATCAAGACCGAAAGATGTTTAAGGGAATTAAATCTGAGTTTACAAGAAGTGAGATTGATAAACAAAAAAATACACTTGGCCTTCAGATGGATGCACTTAGCTTGGATTTATGAGTTTACATAATTTATTCTGTAGAGATAGGCAATAGGGTCCTTAAAAACCTGATTGGATGTTTTGCTATGTGGTTCACTGCGCCAGTATAAAATAATCTATTGAGTTCTTTAGTAATGCATACTCTCATAAATTCAAATCTGCAAACATGTAACACAATGCTGTTTAATTAGCCAATGACGAGTGTTGCTGCATTATGCACGTATCAGCTAGCTTGGGGGATTAGGTACATCAGAACTCTGTTGCGTGGGATGGGAGAGGGAAGATCATGTACTAGAGCAGTCGATACAGAAATGGAGTGAATTAAAGTGTTTCTGATGTGCGAACACATTCCAGAAGAGAGCCTCCCGTCCTCTCTCCTCTCCTCACCTTAGCGCCAGTCCCATTGATAGACTATTGATTAGCCCCCAACGTGTCAATTTGTATTGCTGCTTGGCAGGCAGTGAGCTGAGGCTCTGGGGACTCTGTAGCCTCAGTGTCCCTTGGAATGGGCCATTTTTTTCACATTCTGACTTTTGTTTTATGTAGTTTGTCTTTGAAAAGGATCAGAGTATGTTCCAAGGCCTATTTCATTATTATGTTCCCGTTCTGTCTGCCTCTATGGGGCCAATGATCACTCTCCTGTGTGTGTGTGTGTGTGTGTGTGTGTTTGTGTTAAGACTGCAAACTGCCTCATTATCCCACTGTTTGGCATAATGATGTATCTCAAATGTTGGATTGAAAACAAAAGGTCACGCTCCACCTGTGAGCCGTGTCTGACACCCAAACAACTAGAGGTTGGTGCATTTCCCAGTCTCGTATCTACACAGGAAACAATGGACAATTCTGGTTTGGATGGGCAGTGAAACGTGGATTCAATGACTATGTCCTGTACTGACTTTGTTTCACTGTATATTGTGGGTGTAGGATGTGATGCACATATATCTTCTGCATTGTACATTCAAATGCATATTCTGTGCTCTAAATGTTGAGACATAAGTGTTGAGACAGAAACTTGAAGACCTATCCTCAAGTGGGGGGAGGACCTTTGAGGGGTATTTCAACTTTCAATTTCACAGTTGCCCTTCTAGATTGTGTATCAGCCAGCTAGCTGTGTCTTTCCCAGAACTGTTTGTGCTGATATAATAATAATAATAATAGAGAAGTAATTATCTGGGATCACACGCAGGGGACAAATGGAGCCACATGCAGTCAGGCTGTGATATAACCAAAGCATAGATCAGAGTACAGGAGGAGAAGGTAGGTGAAGAAAGGAGTGACTCAGGCTACTCTCTCTCTCCCTCCCTCCCTCCCATCTCCCGTTTCTGTGTTATGTCATCTGCCTGTCTGTCTCCCTCTTATTCTATACCTGTTTCTCTCTTCATCTCTATGAGAAGATGCATAAAATACTAACTGAACAATCTGAGCTATGTCTGTATGTTCTTCAATGGCCTCAAGTACATTACCATTACCATATTACAGGGGCACAAATCACTCCTGATATGAGATTCATGTGTATTTCTCCACAGGACCCTGAAAGCTGGTGAGACGCAGCTGAACAATCCTTTACCCCCAGAGATAACAATCTGTCTGCTGGTCTGACAGCGGGCCAAGGCTTATTTATCAAGTGTATCAATTTCCATTTGTCTTGCCATTACACTCCTCTGTGGCTGTCCACTTACTCCCTAGTCATTTTAACAAACGTGTCAAATTAAACCCGTGTCATCATATTTTGCCTCTCTCTCTATCTCTCTCTCTGTGTCGCTCTGAAACGTATTTCAGAGCTGATTGGGAGAAATAAACCTCAGAAACAAGGATCGGGACCTCTCTAGTCACAGTCCCTCACCTTCCATTAGTATTAAGCTCAGAGCTACAAAAACATGTTTAATCACTGCTAAATAAAAACAAATACATGTCACTCTTTTACCAGGGAGGGACTTGCGTCAGCCGTTTCCGTCAAATAGAATAAGTACAGGTTGGAACCGAAGTAATGACTAGTTATATTTTTAAACAGTCACCAAGCAATTACAATGAAGTAGATGGCAGAGCCTGCTGTATAATTAAGATGTTTTTCTATATATATTCCCTCCATTTTCTACCTTTTATTGGCAATATACTATGGGGCAGATTGAATTAAACATTTGCGTCAGTGCAAAGTTTGCACCTGCTCTTTTCACAGTTTTTATGATTGTGATGCCTGTTATTGTTATTTTCTGATAATAGCAGGTGCCAACATTCAATTGTGAATAAACCTTTCCAACAACATTGCATGCAAACAGGTGATAATATTGCATGACACCTATGGCAGTAGGTGTTAATGGGCCAAATTTGCCATGAAGATCTATTTGAAGTCTTAAATGTTTGAATATGATGTTTGCTCTACTGAGGTGGGTGTTTAGTATATATGCTGGCTATTAACAGTTTGATTTGTCGTCCTGTCTTTGTGTCACAGCGGTGCAAATTAGCACCTTCTCTTGGAACATTAATCTTATGCTGTGTCAGTCCCATAACTCAGACTATTGACCATAACCTCTTAACTCATCAGAGGTGTGTGTGTGTGTGTGTGTTCAGCAACTCCAGGAGACCGCAGCAGGGTCAATGCTCACTGAGTTTCAAGTCAATAAAGAGACAGCACATCTTCGCTGTTAATCCAATTTAAATTTTAGGGCTCTATTCCATCCATATCGTGGAAGTTCAGCATTACAGCCAGTGGCAACTCCTCCTCAGAGGAGGAAGCAGAGGACCATGCGGAGAACCATAAATAATAAATCATACATTTTTTTAAATCCTTTTTAGATAAAACTATACTAAATACATTCACATCACTAAATACCTGATTAAAACAAACTGTTATGCAATAAAGGTCCACAGTAGCCTCAGCATCACCTTCTAGGGTAGCACCATGGTGTAGCCAGAGGACAGCTATTTTCCATCCTCCTCTGGCTACATTGATTTCAACACAAAACCTAAGAGGTCATGCTCCTCACCCCTTTCCATGGACCTACTGTACATGGTAATTATGATGACTTCTGGAGGAAGTCCTACAAATCAAAGATGTTGCAGTATGAACTAACATGTTGTCCATCCAATCAAAAGATCAGCAAATGAGCCTAGTACTACACATTTATGATTTAGAAGCCTGGTGATTTGGTGACATTGTTGGATAGATTAAGATTGAAATTGAGATCGTGAATAATGACAGTTGAGAATTTTTAGGATGTTATTACATTCAAATTAGTTTCTTCAATCTACAGGAGATGGATTATATATTTGTTGCTTGTTTTTATTTTTGTGTTGTGTTAGCAAAGCATTTTGAAATAAATTACACTAACTTCAGTAGCAAGTAGATAGATAGATAGCTACCAGAGTGCCATTTTCTCTGCCAGAATGGCTAACTCTAACAATGTAGTGGATTTTATGTTGAAGAAGCCCTTTCATTCATTGACCTCAGATTCCAGCTTCTGGGAAAAAGCTGTATAGTCCATGTAATGGACAAAGGTCTGTGTGTTCAAACTGCGCAACACAAGGAGAAGTTAGGAAGGAACAGGGATGTTTTCTCAAGCAGCTTATCGACACTACTGCATTTTTGGGCATGCAAGAGTGGCTTTTACTTAGGGGCACGATGAGAGGGGAAGTTTTGCTAACAAGGGCAACTACAAAGAGCTTGCAGAGGTAATTGCATGTTACAATGCTTTACTTGCCGAGTTTCTACTGTCTAGAGACTCAGCAAGTTTCTACATGTGGCCGTTTCTACTGTCTTCTCTGGGATGTAGAAATCAATTCTGAATGATTTCATAGCTTCCATCGCATCATCCATCAAAAGTGAGATTAAAAGACAGGTTGATGCAGCATGTTTTTTGGCACGTGCTCAAGTGCACTTTCCTCTGATATTTATTTAGCAAACCCGATTACATGACCGACACAAGCAAACATTTTCGGGGGGGGGGGGGTAACCGAAAGGTTGCTTGATTGAATCCCTGAGCTGACAAGCTAAAAATCTGTCATTCTGCCCCTGAACAAGACAGTTAACAAACTATTCCCCCATAGGCCGTCATTTTAAATACGAATTTGTTCTTAACTGACTTGCCTAGTTAAATAAAGGTTCAAATGTAAATTTGAAATATATAACTGTTGCAGCAGTCTAGGCTACAACTAAACATTAGCAATCTGACATGCTGTATGGGATGAAAACAACATTTGGATCAACTGTATGATGCTAACAACAGCAGCTGCGTTCAGCCTATGCGCCCTGTCCACCTGGTCAGGGTAAACTAATTGGTAACATTATTTATACTGTAGTCCATTTGTTTGTATCAGGAGAAAATGCGAATGTGATCAAATTTGGTTTATATTCCAAATTGGGCTGGCTATGCTGCCTAGACATTTTCAATAAAAAATGATTAACTGGAATTAATCCATCAACACAATAGTGATGACATAGACTGTGAGTGAATTCTTTATTAGGCCTACAGTTGCATAGGCCTACATGATGCAAACATGCATAAAGCAATCTCAGCCCTGTAATTTCTATTGTCAATCAATTGTTGTCTCTGTGTCTGTTTAAAGGAAACCACCCTTTTAGTCTAGTCTAAATATAAGTACTTAAGGTCGGTGCAGTTTGACAGGGTTTTCATCCTGCCCAGGGCCAGGAGTTTTTTTTTAAACCATGTGACCTGATTAGGAAAAACTGGTCCCATAGCCGTTATAAAACCTTTTTACAACTGATTAATCACTGTCATACCCTATAGGGTCCAATGTTTTATCTGGTTATTAACCTATGATGATGCCACTGTAATGGAATGTTTCTGCTATTTGTAGTCCCCTCCTGTTCCTGATTAAGAGGTGATGACCACTCGACTCTACTACCAGCGTCAACTTTCTCCTGACATGAACTTAAGCCATGTCTCATGTGCCCTCTCATCTACTGGCACATCGAGATCATCCTGACGGGTTGCATCACTGCCTTGTATGGCAACTGCTCGGCCTCCGACCGCAAGGCACTACAAAGGGTAGTGCGTAAGTCCCAGTTCATCACCGGGGCCAAGCTTCCTGCCATCTAGCACCTCTAAACCAGGTGGTGTCAGAGGAAGGCCCTAAAAATTGTCAAAGACTCCAGCCACCCTATTCATAGACTGTTCTCTCTGCTACCGCACAGCAAGCGGTACCAGAGCGCCAAGTCTAGGTCCTAGAGGCTTCTAAACAGCTTCTATCCCCAAGCCATAAGACTCCTGGACATCTAGTCAAATAGCTACCCAGACTATTTGCAAACTGCAGGCCTTGTGACAAATGCCAAGTCAGGCAGTCAATCCAAAATATTACAGACCAGATCAACGCTCCATTAAAAAAGACATGAGTTGGACAGGGATTACGGCAACACTTTTTTTTATAACCCACCTGTATAATGCATTATGAATTAATTTATTGTTCCCTCTATCACACATGGTGCATTATAAGACTTGCTATAAGCATTCATAATGCATCACATAGCATTATGCATTATAAAACAAAAAATCCTTTAGAAATACATCAACGTTTATAATGCAGAAGGCTCATATGCTGATATATGCATGTTGCTGCAGTAGTTTTAATTGCCTAATGTTTTATTCCCTGTGCAGCACACATTCGGGCTCTCTGCCCATTCTATGCAACACCGGGTAATAATTTAACTTCAGACAATGACCAATGACAAGCCAAAAACCAGCCAGGGCCACAAGAGTTCAATGAGAAACCCAGGAGAATTCAGAATGAGTTTAAAATGTGCACACACTCCTACACACACACAAACAAAAACACATTGATGCAAGAATGTGCACAGAAATGCACACACTCTAGGAAAGATAGTTTAGCAGGAATTTTACTATTCCTTGGTAACGTGAGATCCTAAAATCCCATACAGCTGGGGATTGAACATGACGCAGAGTTTGAGCATTTGCAGCAGACTGGGGGCAGGAGTAGAGAGAGAGATTTCCGCACAGCCTCATTTCAGCACCATGGACAGAGTCTAATCCCAGCAATGTGTGCAGTCCACTGTATTAACAAATGCAGTAGACTGGAACAGCATTGCATAGTTCCAGAGAACAACAGTATTCAGAACCAAGGACAGCGACTGTGTGAATACCAAGATTAATGCTTGCACCATGGAGGTAAGACTGCAGTGGCTTTGAAAGTGTTGCTTCACATTTTTAAACGTAAGTAGTTCAAAAGCATAATTGAAGTGTTCAGAAATAACATCAGCTTAATACATTTTGGGAAATCCCTGTGATTCATAATTAATTTGTCTTATCAGCACTTAATTAATCCTGCCTTTACAGCAGTGGTGAGCTGTAGAGCACACACAAATACGTGTGCGTGTACATGCAAAAACACACGCATGCACATGCATACACAGATGCCTGTCATGGAAAGTCTGTTTTTGCCCACATATGCATACTGTCAACCTCCATCAAAAGGCTTTTCAATATGATCCAAGATGACTGAAGTGTGAGCTCAATGTGAACACACAATGTGTACACACACACACACACACACACACACACACACACACACACACACACACACTAACAGGGGCTATCGTAATTCTCATCATGCCCCCTTGAGACAATATCTTTGATGGGGTGAGCCATCAGCATGAATGAGTTCTGTAGATCCCTGGAGTTGAATCTAAAGACAGGATTCCCCAGACGCTCTGTAGGGGCTGACTTTCTGCTCTGCTCACTCTAAGCCTTATCATAGAGCAGAGAAAATGGCTATGACAAGAATACAATAATCTACAAGCAGAGGTTGAAAGCACTGCAAGCCACATCTGAAGGAAACAAGTTTCTCTGCAGGTACACAGAAACGTTACTGCACCGCTCTGGCGCAAAGACGCAGGGGTCGAGGAACGTCCTTCCTGCCAATGTATTTACTCAACTTCAGAAGAAAACTGAGGGATTATAGTCAAGGAAAAAAGGAAATGTTCTGAATGCTTGGCAAACGGACTGTGGTTGACATATGCATCCCCAGGCAGTCCCTTCACCCAAACATGACTCTGCCTGGGAGCCAAGTGACAGTGCCATGAAGCAGACTGGTCCTCTGGCTACAGGAATACAATAATCTGCTGCTCCTCTCCTTTCCTCTTCTTCCCACTGAAACACCATTATTATTCCTGTCACTGCAGCCTTGCAGTAACAGCTACAGCTGAAAACTGTAAATGCCAGTGGAGGAAGAGGAGTGCAGAGATACAGATACATTCCTCTGTCCATCCCTTTCTCTCTCTCTCTTTCTGTCTCCCTCTCTCTCTCTCTCTTTCTGTCTCTCTCTCTCTCTCTCACTCTCTCTCACTCTGTCTCTATCTCTCTCTCTCCCTCTCTCTCCCTCTCTCTCTGTGTCTCTCTCTCTCTCTGTCTGTCTCTGTCGTGGAGTGACATTCACATGAGTGTTTGCACACCCCCACATATCCCTGAAAACAGACACACACTCACTCCCACAAACAGTATACTGTAACTTGCAGACACGCATTGTACTCACATGCACACATTCATGAGCACACCCCCCCAAAATACTATTGCCATAAACACCTTGTACTCCCCCTCACAAACACACTTATTATCCTCCCTCCCCTCCCACCTTCCAACACAAACACAGTCACCCCACACACCCCCTCACACCCCCTCACATCTCTGTGATAGATTTCATCACTCACCCTGGCAGTTGGGTCCCCCCTCTCCCTCCTCGGTGTCTGTCAAGTTGTTTAGCATCCTCTCTTCCTCAGGCTGCTTTCTGTGGAGAGAGAGACACTGCTACTGCGCTAGCGCTCTGCTCTTTGCTGGCTGACAACCAGAGCTCTGTGGGTTGGAGCCACAGCAGGGAAAGCAGCACGAATGACAAGAAGCACCTTTTTTATTTCTGCGGCTCACTGCCTTCCTGTCTCTCCCTCTTCCCTTCCCTCTCACGCTCAGAAAAAGAGCAGTGTAGAGAGGAGAGTCTTTGCCTCTGCAGATTTTTTTCTCTCCTACACTTCTTGTCGTCTTTTCCCTGGCGTGTTGCGTGATCTCTCTCTTTTCAGGAGGAGGATAAGGAGAGTGAGACAGGCTGTAGGGTATAGCTGATGATGGAGTGCCGGTCTCTCACTTGCACGCACGCTCCGTGCACTGCACAACTACGATCGCCCCCCAGTCGGCCTAAGCTGTTGACTAAATTCCTCGTGCATTCAAAACACATTATCTCTCTCTCATTCTCTCGCACACACACTCATCACCATCCACCATCTCATCACGAGAGAGAGAGAGAGAGCACATCAAATGGAGTTCTGCCTTCTGAGATTAAGCCTCTCTTTTTATGTTATTTTCAAATGCAAGACAATATTTAATTTCATTATTGATTATTTATCCCTCTTTTAATAAAAAATTTCTACTTCGCACTTTAATTTTATGCCTGTATAGTTACTGTCAGTTATAGCATTCTCTGAACCTAATCATTTGAAACTGAAAGCTTTCACCGTCACCAAGCTGTGGATGCACTGGTCTAACTGCTAATAGCCTGACAAGGTTAAGTTGAAAGATTACACTGGTTCACCAGCAGCTTCAGTCAAAGGGTCATGACTTTGTACAGTTGAGATTCTAAATGACCTATGGAGGGAAACTCTTAGCCCTTACAGAAAAAACACATGATTTCACATGAGGAAAATCACATGATGAAAACATGTGGTTTTTGGAACACTTCACACGTGACATTTCCCATGTGAAAACATGTGGTTCACATATGTCTTGAGGTCGACATCAATTCTTACTGACCTCCAGGCATTGACCTGGAAATTATCTGATGACGTCAGACTCATTCTGAACAGATTGCAGCCTACCAGGATACTTGGTTTTCTTTCCCTTGGCAAATTAAGATTTATGCTAGGATCACTTAACTTCTCTAGGATAGTGGGCAGCATTCGGAATTTTGGATGAAAAGCATGCCCAAATTCAACTTTCTGCTACTCATCCTCAGAAGATAAGATATGCATATTATTAGTAGATTTGGATAGAGACCACTCTGAAGTTTCTAAAACTGTTTGAATCATGTCTGTGAGTATAACAGAACTTATTTAGCAGGCGAAACCCAGAGGACAAGCCATTCAGTTTTTTTTTTGAGGTCACTCTCTTTTCAATGGTTTTCATTGGGAATCCAGATTTGTTAAGGGACCTTCTTGCAGTTCCTACCGCTTCCACTGGATGTCACCAGTCATTAGAAATTGGTTGAGGTTTTTACTTTGTGTAATGAAGAAGTACGGACGACCATCCAGAACGAGGGTAACTTGAAGTGTACTGTTAGATAGAGGCGAGTGACCAGAAAGCTTGCTACAGTTTGTTTTCCTCCTGTATTGAACACAGATCATCCCGTCTTCAATTTTATCGATTATTTACATAAACAAATACCTAAAGTTGTATTACAAAGTAGTTTGAAATGTTTTGGCAAAGTTTACAGGTAACATTTGAGATATTTTGTAGTCACGTTGACCAAGTTGGAACCAGTGTTTTTCTGGATCAAACGTGCCAAATAAATGGACATTTTCAATGGAATTAATCGAACAAAAGGACCATTTGTGATGTTTATGGGACATATTGGAGTGCCAAAAAAAGAAGCTTGTCAAAGATAAGGCATGAATTATATCTTTATTTCTGCGTTTTGTGTCGCGTCTGGAGAGTTGAAATATGCGTGTCAGTGTTTGTTTACTATGGTGCTATCCTCAGATAATAGCATTGTTTGCTTTCGCAGAATAGCCTTTTTGAAATCTGAAATGTTGGCTGGATTCACAACAAGTGTAGCTTTAATTTGGTATCTTGCATGTGTGATTTCATGAAAGTTAGATTTTTGTATAGTCATTTATTTGAATTTTGCGCTCTGCATTTTCACTGGCTTTTGGCCAGGTGTGACGCTATCGTCCCACATATCCCAGAGAGGGGGTTCGAGCAAAATTCCAGCCTCAGCCAAATTACTCTTAGGTCTTTTGACTCTACAGCTACAGTACTCACCGGTTTCTCCTCAGAGGTCCATAAGTCATCCCTTTAGACTGCCCGAAGCTGGTGCATAACAGCTGTAGACTTATCATGTAATTATCAATATAGGATAGTGCCCGAAGCAACATACAGCGAATTAGGAACACCCTAGATATGACATTAGACAATGCCATGACAGGGTCATTTGCCAAGACCTTGGACGTATATAGAATACAGTCAAATTAGATGATTAAGGTGTGGTAACTATATTATGTAAATATTTTGTTTATGCCTTTATACCTTTTCGTTTCATTTTATTTGATACTTAGGAAGTGATAGAGCCATAAACAAGTTCCCAATACAACCATAAGTTAGTGCCACAATTCCGCTCATTTGGGAAGAAATGTAATTATATATTTTGCGAGTGTGTGTGCGTTGTTAACATCTGCCCAGATATACAGCCCAGGTCTACCAGCCTGGGCGACCAGACGACGGGTCCAGAACGCCGATCCCCAACCCGGACAGCCGCTGCCCATTCTTGTGGTGGACTGCTCTGTTGGCAGAAAGCCTACCAGGGTAAACCACCAGAGGGGGGCTGCAATGGTGATCACGAACCAGGACATCCCTTGGCCATTCATGTGGTGTGTTATAGCTTTCAGGAAGCCTACCAGAGTAAACCACCAGAGGGGGCCACAAAGTGATCCACAACCAGGACATCCTGTGATCATTTTTATGCTGGGTTGCAATGTGCAGGATAATCCCAAGATTGAACCCACCACAGGGGGACTGTCATGACTTTCCCTCCTGGGTGAGGATCAAAGAGAGCCCACTCCCCCCCTCTCCCTCCAGAGATGAAGGGGGGTAAGTTGGGCCGGTTGTATGACTTAATGACCGGTCGATAAACTTTCTCTCTCTTGCTTTTGCAGTATTGAGAATGGAATGAGTGTTACAACAGAAAGAGACTTTGCTGTACTTTGATATCAAACGATTGGACATTGAAACAATATTTCTAACATGAAGAATGTGGGAAATGGTTGGTGGTGCTCCAAACAATAATAATGTCAAATCAGTTGTTGTTTTGTGATGTCATTAAAGATGGTATAACAAGATAACGGAAACTCTACAAATATATTTGTCCAAGTTATCAGATTTACATCTAAATGTTGTAAAACTTACATGATAAAATATGAAACTATTTGTGAAAAGTAAGCAACCTGATTTTAGCCTTCTAAATGAGATAATAGTTGTCAAATAAAGTTTTACCCAGTCAGTAACCACGCCCACAAGAGCACAGGCATTATGCCAACAGGATGGAACACCCCCTTTTACCAGAGTGCATAAAAGGATTGCTAACGAAATGTACATTAGACCAAGCAGGTGGATGGTGTTGAACCAGACGTCACAAATGGCTAGAGTCTTCCAGACCAGAAAGCGTGGAGCAGTGGCTACACGTTGAAATGGTGGCAATTTAAATACAGACCAGCGTGACCGACGGCGTCAGCTGAATGTTTCAAAATGGTAAGACCCTCTGAAACTCGACGAGTGAAGAAGGCGAAGACTTTACCAAACATTCTCAGTCTGCAACTGGGTAATGTAAATTAGTCTAGAACTTTGACCAAAGACACAAGGAACATTTCAGCAAATTACCATTGGTACATTTCCGATGTACCCAGTCTAACAAACACTCAGATACAAAGAAGCCTACTACAACTGAGGACATTGTGACCTCTGGTGGACAACCAGAGGCTTACACAACCAGAGACATTCTGTCAAACTATTTGTCACAGACAGATCGAGTGGTTTTAACAGAAAGGCAACATACAAAGACATCTAAGTGTAAATAGATGTTGCATTTCTAAATCCGAATTAGCGGTTGTTAGGATGCTAAATATCCATATTTACGGTGAGCGTATTATTCAACTGTATGCACGTAGTTGAATTCCTTTGTCTCTCCTTCTCCCGCTCTTTCTTTCCCCAACCATTTCATTTTATAACAAGCCGTCATATCGGTTTTGTCCACTAGGGACTTTTCATTGCATTATGTTAGTAATCAATTCAGCCTATACTGTGTGTGTTTATGTATTTCTGTGTGATTATTTAGTTAGTTAGTAAATATATAATTAAGCCAATTTGTGTATCACTCAATCATCATTTAGACTAGGGTTCGTGCAGATTTATGAAGAATGAGACTTATATGAGGTAATAACGATGAATGAATGACTGGTATGATAACGATATATTCTGATATATTCTTGAGTTAATTCAGGAAATGGTAACTCATGAAACAAACTTTTCCCGTGGTGCACCAAGATTGCTAATGTCTTAATTGTTACATGATTAATTTATTCACAAAATATTTAAACATAGTTTTGATAAAATAGCCGTCATCACATTAATGATAGTCAGGTCACGACACCATGTTTTCTAAAGTAAAATAAGCAGAGATGTGGTGAGAGAAGGGAAGTCCATTTCAGCAGCAGCAAGGAAAGAAAACATTTGCTGAACGACACTGAGGAGGTACATTGACAAAAAAGAAAATGAACATGTAGTACCTGTGCGAAAGAGAGGCTTTGATAGAGTAGCAGAGGCTGAGGCTTGCTAAACATTATCAAGAATCTAGCAGACCAGATTCATGGGCTTAGTATCCTCCAATGCAGAGAACTTGCCTATGAATTAGCACATCGAAACAACATCCCTGTTTTAGATAACTGGTTAATAAATGGAAGGGTAAGTGATATTGAACAGAGAGATCTATAACTAAATGTAGATATAATTGTACATGTATTAAGATATACCATATGCCACACCCCTGGCCTTTCAACTCAAACTAAATTATTTTGCTGCTGTTGTTCGCTACATACTTTAGTCTGAGTCTGCCATCATTGAAGTCGTTTTTGTTGACGAGGGACACAAGGGGCGTTGTACAAAACAAAATCATCAGCGGTTGGATTGTCTCTAACAAATCAGAGTATTACCCAAGTATATTCTGGCTCTGGCCCAACCCATCGGTTTCTGGATCAATCACAGCCCGTAATGCGTTCGCATTCAGTGAATCATAGGGGAGGTGCTCAGATCTAGACTCATTGCGGAGAAGAAACTAACTAAGTTGTGTAGCATGGAAAGGGGATACCTACAAGTTGCACAACTGAATGCATTCAACCGAAGTGTGTCTTACGCATTTAACCCAACCCCTCTGAATCAGTGAGGTGTGGTGGGCTACCTTAATCGACATGCATGTCATCGGTGCCCAGGGAGCAGTTGTTGGTGGTTAACTGCCTTGCTCAATGGCAGAATGGCAGATTTTTCCACCTTGCCGGTTCAGGGATTTAAACCAGCAAACTTTTGGTTACTGGCCAAACGTTCTTAACTTCTAGGCTACCTGCCGCCACACCCCCATACCATACCTCTGTTCCATGAATGAGTTTACAATTCCACATATGGAATTGCAGATTATGTAATGCTATTCTGTAAAAAGGAAACAGTATAGAAACATATTGCGATGTCAAAAGAAATTGACTTTGATTTATCAATTTACTTGATTTTGCTAACCGTTACTTTGGACACAATGAAAATGACCATATTCTTGAAATTATTTTTATTCCTAGATTACACCTCCGCCACTCGGTCGCATCATGCTATTGTTATGAACGTTCTCAAGCCGCCCTCTATCGGCGGCACCATAGTGGTGCCCTTAAGTCATGATAAGCCGAGTCATTCTGGACGGAGGCTAACGACTGTTTAGTCTAAATTGCACTATACTGCCTGGAAATACAAAGACATCGCTGACGTTGTCAAATGTTTAGTAGGAAACAACTTTGTCCAAAATAGCTAGCAATGCTAACAGTAGCTAGCTAAAATCCAGTGTCCTCCCAACAATCTTAAGCTAACTAGATAACATGATACTGCATCTAAAGTAAATCTTCAAAATTATGACAAAAAGGTTTTCCTACTAATTATTTGCCTCCTTTTGAATGCCATTGTATTTCCAGGCCACTTTAATTGCACTTTTGATGAAATCTTCATCAGCACTCATTGACGATGCATTGAGTAGAATACTCAGTTGGGCATCAGTCGAAAATGGAAGTTCAAAAGAATATTGTGACAAAACATGCAAACCATGAATATGAAAAATCTTAAATTACAGCTCAATTTGAGCAAATTAGGAATTTGCAATTAATCATGATAAATAACATGCAACAAATCCTGCGATAAACTCAGTTACATTTTTGAATCATTTGACAGCCCGTAGTTGACCTTAAATTGTGAAAATGCACTTGAAAGTGTAGCGGACATCAGTCGGTCATGGTTGCGCATATTTTGAAGTCAGTTGCACACCAATGGTCACGTGATGTTGTGCAACTGGCTTCAAAATTTGTTGGCCCAAATGGTCAAGACATTGATTTCTCCCGTGGGAGACTCAGGTTCTAATCTCGGGTTACAAAAGCACACGTGAGACGTATAACATCGCTTGAAATGTTGGGAAACCACATGTCTGAGTCATATGAAAAATGTACGTGAATCTTCACACGTGTCTGCTTTTCCCACGTGACATTTTTCACATGTGATTTGTTCACATTTGGAACATTTACAGTGCATTCGGTAAGAATTCAGACCCCTTCCATTTCTCCACATTTTGCTACGTTACAACCTTATTCTAAAAAGGATTTTAAAAAATCCTCATCAATCTACACACAATACCCGATAATGACAAAGCAAAAAGATTTTTTTGCCAAAAAATATAAAACTAAAACTCAAATACCTTATTTACGTAAGCATTCAGACCCTTTGTAATGAGACTCGAAACTGAGCTCAGGTGCATCCTGTTTCCATTGATCATCCTTGAGATGTTTCTACAACTTGATTGGAGTCCACCTGTAGTAAATTCAATTGATTGGACATGATTTGGAAAGGCATACACCTGTCTATATAAGGTCCCACAGTTGACAGTGCATGTCAGAGCAAAAACCAAGCCATGAGGTATAAGCAATGGTCTGTAGAGCTCGAGGCACAGATCTGGGGAAGGGTACCAAAACATTTCTGCAGCATTGAAGGTCCCCAAGAACACAGTGGCCTCCATCATTCTTAAATAGAAGAAGTTTGGAACCAGCAAGACTCTTCCTAGAGCTGGCCGCCAACAAAACTGAGCAATCGTGGGAGAAAGGCTTTGGACAGAGAGGTGACCAAGAAGCCGATGGTCTCTCTGACAGAGCTCCAGAGTTCCTCTGTGTAGATGGGAGAACCATCCAGAAGGACAGCAATGCTCTGCAACACTCCACCAATCAGGCCTTTATGGTAGAGTGGCCAGACGGAAGCCACTCCTCAGTAAAAAGGCACATAACAACCCGCTTGGAGATTTCTTAAGGCACCTAAAGGACCTTGAGAAACAATATTCTTTGATCTGATGAAACCAAGTTGAACTATTTGGCCTGAATGCCAAGCGCCACATCTGGAGGAAACCACGCACCGCTCATCACCTGGCCAATACAATCCCTACGGTGACGCATGGTGGTGGCAGCATATGCTGTGGGGATGTTATTCAGCGGCAGGGACTGGGAAACTAGTCAGGATCGAGGGAAAGATGATCAGAGCAAGGTACAGAATGATCCTTGATGTAAACCTGCCCCAGAGGCTTCGGGACAAGTCTTTGAATGTCCTTGAGTGGCCCAGCCAGAGCCCTGATTTAAACCTGATCAAACATCTCTGTAGAGACCTGAAAATTTCTGTGCAGCAACACTCACCATTCAACCTGACAGAGCTTGAGAGGATATGCAGAGAAGAATGTGAGACACTCCCCAAATACAGGTGTGCCAATCTTGTAGCTCCACACCCAAGAAGACTCAAGGCTGTAATCACGGCCGGTTGTGATACAGCCTGGAATCTAACCTGGGTATGTAGTGACGCCTCTAGCATTGAGATGCAGTGCCTTAGACTGCTGCGCCACTCGGGAGCCCGTGTTCAAACGTGTCCGAAAACGACATGTATTTTCACGTCATTTTTTAAAAGTTTTTTTTTTTGTAAGGGTGGGCTGGCGTTATATCTAACTCGCTCTCCGTTAGCTTACTTTAGCCCTCTCACCAATATACCCTATCATATCTAACACCCAACTCCACACCTTCCCATCTATCGCCCTATCTTCTCCCTGACCACGGCCCACTATGCCTCCTCCACTAACCAGCAAAGCAACCAGCAAAGTAACCACCACCCTCCTCTCTCCTGACTCTGAGGTCCTACAGGGTTGGCTATCTCATACAGAAAGTAGTAATTGCATTCTCCTCATTGAATTCTCCTCACTGCTGGGTCATTGTTACAATATTTCACCTAATAGTATTTCTCTGACTGGGGGCTGTGTGGATCTCAAAAGCCAATATACAGCCAATACTGTAATTTAACTGTTATTTGTACAGTTTGTACAAATTAATGTTTTTCTTCTTTTTTTTTTACAGAGGGACAATGTAAAAAATAATCCATGTTGGTGTATTTTTCAACGGGCTCTAGAAAATACATTCCTGCCGGTTCATTGTATTGTCATGTCACACTGACATTGTCTTTACTTAACTCAGGGACAGAGTAATATAATTTGATGTTTAGTTACATTTCTCTGAGCCACTGATCTGAAGTGGTTGGGTGAAGCATCCCCTGACAGTTAGAATAACCATGTCACGAACCTCGCCGAGGATGGTGCCTCTTCCTGTTCGGGCGGTGCTCGGCGGTCGTCGTCGCCAGCCTATTAGCTGCCATCGATTCCCTTTCCGTTTGTTTTGGGTTATTGGTTAACTGGGTACACCTGTTTTGTATTAGGGTTTGTTTGTAGGGTATTTAGGGGCACTAGGCCCGCTGGGTATTTGTACGGGCTTGTTTTTGTTACTTTGTGTTTTGATGGTGTGATTTATTCTTGTATTTATTCTCCGGACTGTTTAGTCCTGTTGTTGTTTTGGACTGGCAACTTATTTACGCCCTGTGTGTTGGCGTGACTGTTTTTGTTGCGCTGGGGAATAAATCTGAAGAAACGACTGAACCCTGCTCTCTGCGCCTGATTCCACCCACCACACCTAGTAGATCGTAACAGAAGCCCGCACCCTTTGAAATGGAGTCAGCAGGAGCAGCGACCACTCCTCTCCCCACTATGGAGGAGCGCGTTCATCACCACACAGCTGTCCTCCATCGGATTGGTACCGCGATGGACCAGATGATGGAGAGGATGGAATGATGGGAGAGGAGTGGTCTCCCGACGTCTACCCCAGCTCCCCCACTGCCGACACCACCTACTCCACCTACGTCGTCCTCTGGGTCCGGCGCACTACGTCTCTCCCCCCCGAGGGAGTACGATGGAGCGGCTGCTGGGTGCCAGGGATTTTTGCTCCAGCTGGAGCTCTACCTGGCTACCGTGCGTCCGGCTCCCTCGGGTGAGGTGAGTGTGAGCCTCCTCGTCTCCTGTTTAACGGGCAGGGCCTTGGACTGGGCTAACGCAGTCTGGAACAGTCCAGACTCGGCTCGGGTCAACTACCTGGAGTTCACCCGCCGTTTCCGAGCAGTGTTCGATCATCCACCAGAGGGTAAAGCGGCGGGTGAGCGACTGTTCCACCTCAGACAGGAGACGAGGAGCGCGCAGGACTTCGCGTTGGAGTTTAGGACCCTAGCTGCTGGTGCTGGGTGGAATGACAGGGCCCTGATGGACCATTACCGGTGTAGTCTCCGGGAGGACGTCCGCCGGGAGCTGGCTTGCAGGGACACAACTCTCTCCCTGGATGAACTAATAGACATGTCTATTCGATTGGACAACCTGCTAGCTGCCCGCGGGCGTTCAGAAGGGGTCCTGTTAATTCCACCTTCCAGCTCTCCCACTCCCACTCCGATGGAGTTGGGAGGAGCTGCATCTAGGGGGATCAGAGGGGGCTCCTCCTGCTCCTATTGTGGACGGAGAGGACACACTTCGGACCGGTGTTGGAGGAGTCCCTCTGGGAGTCGAGATGGTCGGCAGAACGCTCCTCGGCCACCCCAGGTGAGTAAGCACCAAACTCACCAGAGCTCCCTGTTGGTCACATGTTTTTGTTAATTTTTTTCCCTGCATTTTTCCCCTCTCTTCAGCATAAGGCGCTAGTCGATTCAGGCGCAGCTGTGAGTTTTATGGATCGTGGACTCGCCCGTAAATTGGGTATTCCGTTAGTGCAGATAGACCCAACCTGTCCCCGTGCACTCCTTAGATAGCCGACCGCTAGGGTCAGGGCTGGTCAGGGAGGCCACGATTCCGCTGGACATGGTAACGCAGGGGAATCATAGGGAGAGGATCAGTTTCTACCTTATTGATTCACCTGGGTTTCTGGTGGTGTTGGGGGTTCCCTGGCTGGCTATTCACAATCCCCTTATTTCCTGGAAACAGGGGGCTCTTAAGGGGTGGTCAGACGAGTGTTCAGAGAGGTGTATAGGAGTTTCCATCGGTGCCACGACGGTGGAGAGTCCAGACCAGGTTTCCACCGTGCGCATTCCCCCAGAATATGCCGATTTGGCTATCGCTTTTAGTAAGAGGAAGGCGACCAAATTACCACCCAATCGACGGTGGGATTGCGTGATAAACCTCCTGGAGAACGCTGCACTTCCCCGGAGTCATGTGTACCCACTGTCACAGGAGGAGACGCTGGCTATGGAAACATATGTCACGGAAGCTCTGAGACAGGGGTACATTCAGCCCTCCATGTCACCCGTCTCCTCGAGTTTTTTTTTTTGTGAGGAAAAAGGAGGGAGGTCTGCGTCCGTGCATTGATTATCGAGGTCTCAATTCGATCACAGTGGGTTTTAGTTATCCGCTACCTCTCATCGCTACGGCGGTGGAATCATTCCACGGAGCGCGTTTCTTCACAAAACTGGACCTCAGGAGCGCGTATAATCTGGTGCGTATTCGGGGAGGAGACGAGTGGAAAACGAAGTTTAGTACCACATCAGGCCACTATGAGTACCTCGTCATGCCGTATGGGTTGAAAAATGCTCCAGCCGTCTTTCAATCCTTTGTAGATGAGATTCTCAGGGACTTGCACGGGCAGGGTGTGGTAGTCTATATTGATGACATCTTGATTTATTCTGCCACACGCGCCGCGCATGTTTCCCTGGTGCTCAAGGTTCTTGGGCGACTGCTGGAGCATGACCTATACGTCAAGGCTGAGAAATGTGTGTTCTTCAAACCAGCCGTTTCCTTCTTGGGTTATCGCATTTCCAGCTCGGGGATGATGATGGAGTGTGACCGCGTTAACGCCGTGCGTAATTGGCCGACTCCGACCACGGTAAAGGAGGTGCAGCGGTTTTTAGGGTTTGCCAATTACTACCGGAGGTTTATCCGGGGTTTTGGCCAAGTAGCGGCGCCCATTACCTCACTGCTGAAGGGGGGGCCGGTGCGTTTGCGGTGGTCAGCAGAGGCTGATTGAGCCTTCAACCAGTTGAAGGCACTGTTCACTGGGGCTCCCGTGTTGGCGCATCCGGACCCTTCGTTAGCATTCATAGTGGAGGTGGATGCGTCCGAGGCTGGGGTTGGAGCCGTGCTGTCTCAGCGCTCGGGTACACCACCGAAGCTCCGTCCCTGCGCTTTCTTTTCTAAGAAGCTGGGTCCGGCAGAGCGGAACTATGATGTGGGGGACCGGGAGTTACTAGCTATGGTAAAGGCCCTGAAGGTGTGGAGACACTGGCTAGAGGGGGCTAAACACCCTTTTCTCATCTGGACTGATCACCGTAATCTGGAGTATATTCGAGCAGCGAGGAGACTGAATCCGCGCCAGGTTAGGTGGGCCATGTTCTTTACACGTTTTAGATTTACGATCTCTTACAGACCAGGTTCCCTCAACACTAAGGCCGACGCGCTGTCCCGTCTCTATGACACCGAGGACCGGTCTATCGAACCCACTCCCATCCTTCCAGCTTCTCGGCTGGTGGCCCCAGTGGTATGGGAGGTGGACGCGGACATCGAGCGGGCGTTGAGGGTTGAACCTGCGCCTGCACAGTGTCCGACTGGTAGAAGTTACGTACCGCTTGGTGTCTGTGATAAGTTGATTCGGTGGGCTCACACACTACCGTCTGCGGGTCATCCGGGGATCGATAGGACAGTGTGGGGTCTTAGAGGGAAATACTGGTGGCCCACCTTAGCTAGGGATGTGAGGCTCTATGTCTCTTCCTGTTCGGTATGCGCCCAGAGTAAGGCTCCTAGGCACCTTCCTAGAGGGAAGTTACAGCCCCTCCCGGTTCCACAACGGCCATGGTCCCATCTCTCGGTAGATTTCCTTACTGATCTTCCCCCATCTCAGGGGAACACTACCGTTCTGGTCGTTGTGGATCGGTTCTCTAAGTCCTGCCGTCTCCTCCCATTGCCTGGTCTCCCTACGGCCCTACAGACTGCAGAGGCTCTTTTTACCCACGTCTTCCGGCACTATGGGGTCCCAGAGGATATCGTCTCCGATCGGGGTCCCCAGTTCACATCTCGGGTTTGGAAGGCGTTATTGGAGCGTCTGGGGATCTCGGTCAGCCTTACCTCTGGTTATCACCCCGAAAGTAATGGGCAGGTGGAGAGAGTAAACCAGGAAGTGGGCAGGTTTCTGAGGTCGTATTGCCAGGACCGGCCAGGAGAATGGGCGAGGTACGTCCCGTGGGCAGAGTTAGCCCAGAATTCTCTTCGGCATTCGTCCACGAATATGTCGCCATTCGAATGTGTACTGGGCTACCAGCCGGTCCTGGCTCCGTGGCATCAGAGTCAGACCGAGGCTCCTGCGGTGGAGGAGTGGGTACAGCGCTCTAGAGAGACCTGGCGGGCAGTCCAGGATTCTCTCAGGCAGGCCAGTGAAGGGCAGAAGAGAGACGCTGACCGCCACCGCAGTGAGGCCCCGGTGTTCGCACCAGGGGACAGGGTCTGGCTCTCGACCCGAAACCTGCCCCTCCGCCTGCCCTGCCGGAAGCTGGGGCCGCAGTGTGTGGGGCCATTTAAAGTCCTGAGGAGGATAAACGAGGTGTGTTATAGATTGCAACTTCCCTCTTATTATCGTATTAACCCCTCGTTTCATGTGTCTCTCCTCAGGCCGGTGGTAGCTGGTCCCCTACAAGACGGTAAGGTACCGGAGGTCCCTCCACCCCCTCTGGACATCGAGGGGTCCCCGGCGTACACAGTACGAGCTATACTGGACTCGTGACGCCGGGTGAGGGGCCTGCAGTACCTCGTGGACTGGGAGGGGTACGGTCCGGAGGAGAGGTGCTGGGTACCGGGGAGGGACATTTTAGATCCTTCCCTCTTGAGGGATTTCCATCGCCTCCACCCGGATCGCCCTGCGCCTCGTCCTCCGGGTCGTCCTCGAGGCCGGGGTCGGCGCGCTGCGGGAGCCGCGCGTCAGGGGGGGGGGGTACTGTCACGAACCTCGCCGAGGATGGTGCCTCTTCCTGTTTGGGCGGTGCTCGGCGGTCGTCGTCGCCGGCCTATTAGCTGCCATCGATTCCCTTTCCGTTTGTTTTGGGTTATTGGTTAATTGGGTACACCTGTTTTGTATTAGGGTTTGTTTGTAGGGTATTTAGGGGCACTAGGCCCGCTGGGTATCTATGCAGGCTTGTTTTTGTTACTCTGTGTTTTGATGGTGTGATTTATTCTTGTATTTATTCTCCGGACTGTTTAGTCCTGTTGTTGTTTTGGACTGGCAACTTATTTACGCCCTGTGTGTTGGCGTGACTGTTTTTGTTGCGCTGGGGAATAAATCTGAAGAAACGACTGAACCCTGCTCTCTGCGCCTGATTCCACCCACCACACCTAGTAGATCGTAACAAACCAGCTGTGAAGATGTGGTTTTGAGTGGACACTGACGCTGTTGCTTTCTGTGAGGACAACATACTCCTGAATGGCTGCCAAGAAACATAATCATCCTAACAGAGGCACATGGCACTATGGCTACAATGGCAAACATACAGCATGTGTACTACATGTTCATCCCTAAAGTGCTAATTGTCTCATTGTTTCTCTCCATCTATCTCACTCTCTCTCTGGTGCCTGGTCTCATGTACAGTATTTGTACGTTTTAGGTGCACCCCAGGAAGAGTAGCTGCTGCATGTTCACTACTCTCCCTCTGTCATCCCTCTTCTCCTAGTTTCCCTTTCTTTCCCATTTTCTCCCCATACTGTACTGTTCTTCTCTTTGCTTTCCTCTTCCACTCCCCCATACTCACCCACATTCCCCTTCTCCTTGACTCTCTCCCTTCACTTCCACCCCTCTCTCTAGCCCCTCCTCTATTCCCCCATCCCCTTATTACCACTCCCCCCTATTCTTCCCAACTCTCTCCCTTCCTTCAATCTCTACCCTTCTCTCCTCTCTTCCACTCTCTTTCTCCACTCCCCTCTTCTCTTTCCCTCTGTGTTGAGTGGCTTTACCCTCCCGGTCGGTTACATTTCCACTGGAAACTCAGGCTCTTTTCCAAGGCTCTTTTTTTGCTCTTTCAGGAGCACCCTTATCACATTCACCCCATCTCTGTCATTCATTTTTAGAAGGCGTTCCTTCTCTCTCTCATGTCTACTCGGTCTTGGTTAAAGCATTAAGGTTTAAAGTTACCACTGGAGTTGACATGGTGTTCCACGGAGGAGCAAAGCTCCCGACGGAAGTAGTCCATAGGCACTGAGCCAGTCGTAGGCATGGTGATCATGGATCTTGTCTTCTAATAACTTTCCTCCTGAATTGAGGGTTCTATGTATTATTGGCATGTGTGTTAACCATCAGAAGTGTGTTCTGGAGATTCCCTTACACGTGTTGCAATTACTACTAACTCCTCTGTCACTGTTATCAATCGCAATTGAACTTGTTAGGTCTCTAACCTTTTTACTGCTTGTGGCTGGACTGTGCTGGCATTGGTACTGGTACTCAAAGGAACCAGTTATCCTACCGATTTATTATCCTACCGGAACACATGATTAGAGCGTTTTACTATTTGCATTGAAGGTGAAATTGTTGTTGTTGCCATTTGTTTTGGAGGAGGAAAGTCCACTGGACTTCTTTTACAACCAGTGGGGTACACCTCAGTGATATCTTAGATGTGTTCTAAGGTTATCCCCTTCAAGGGGCCTGTCTGCTCCTCACTGTTCTCATGGGGGAGTTTACAACAAGATTTGTTTTCTGGTCTGGTGGCCTCGTCAGTGTTGCAAGTAGTCTTGACCCCCCCAGGCTCATCATGGGTCTGGGCTAGTATTCCCCCGTTTGTGTCTCAGGACCCCTCCACCAGCGGTTGGTGTTGGTGTCCGAGGCACAAATGAAAGGTCGGACCCTTTGTCCGAGTTGTCGGCAGCCGGTTCGTTATTAGATTGGCTGAAACCTTTTACCAAATCTTCTGGTGTTTAAAAACGATCAGCGGCAGTCGAGACCTCTTCAGTACCTGCGAATTGAGACGGGGATATCTTTTTGTAACGGCTTGTGATTGTAACGGCTCTCGTTGGTAGAAGGAAACCAAGCAAGATGACACCAAACAAAATAACAAAGTCAAAAAAACGAAGGCGCACAGTTCTGTCAGGCTACAGAAACTAAACAGAAAACAAGATCCCACAACCTAATGGTGGGAAAAAGAGCTGCCTATGTATGATCCCCAATCAGAGACAACGATAGACAGCGGCCAACCCGGCCAAAAACAAAGAAACAGAAGATATAGAATTTCCCACCCGAGTCACACCCTGACCTAACCAAACAGAGAATAATAAGGATCTCCAAGTTCAGGGCGTGACAGTGATATCGCAAAGTGTGGGTCAGTTGGGTCAGTTGCGGGACTGACGCCGTTAGTGTCATTGTAAGGGGTTTCAGTCTCTCACAAAGCGTTAAATGTATCATCGGAAGCAGATTACACTCTGCACGTCGATGGTTTTATTGCTGAGACAGCCACAGTGCTTGCGGAAGTGTCCATAGGACAGGAAAAGTTTATCTCAGATACAGTATTGCATGACTCCAAGGAGGAGGGAAGCTGCTCCTTCACAAAGACTGCTGCCTCATAATCATTAAAATAATGGTCAATCAGGTTTGTTGATTGAATGTGACGAGATATCATAATATCTCCTTGAGTCAGATTTCGCATCACAAGGATTTGAAACGCCTTTTTCCCAAGGGGTGCTGTCAACAGATACCCCTCATGGATGACTGCATTGCAGCTAGCGCTAGGAGGAGACCGTGTGGTCAGTGGAGGTGGCACTGTGACCTGTGACCATACGTGGTTGGTTTTCCAATTAATCAGTTGAAGTAAACGATCCATCAAGTCTGCTCTGAGTAGCAGGTTTACAGATTTGAGGCTAGTAACATACAAGCAATAGGTCCTGTAAGTGTAGTTTCAGCATGAGTCTCAATGTGAGAGGCGAGGTAGTCTGAGTGAAACTTTGAAGTGTAGTGTTGCATCGTTGCCTTTCAATCGACGTTTAGTTGGCTTCAAAGCCCTTTTGAGATCATTGAACAACGTTGGAGAGATAATGTCAAGCCCGAAACAATTAGCGCATGACAGGTTAGGCAGTCTTCCAGGACTGTTTCCAGATATGGCCTTTTTGAGTGGCGTGTACTGGACATATTCCCCATAAAGTGGAATGGTTGTTCACAGCGACGTGATGTGTCGTTTCTGTTCATGGTGAAAGCAGACCGACTTATCAGGTTTTGAGTGGGCTCGGCTTTTGCAAACCTTTGACCCTTTCTTTGCAACCTTTGTATCTGAGTCTATAGACAAGGCCTCTGGGCTTGTTTCTTGATCGAGCGGGCCCTGGACAGGGTCTCGATTGAGAGTGGGAGTAATTTGATTATTAACGTTCTTGTTAAGGGTGTTAATTCTGGCGGATCTGTTGTCCGGCAATTCCACATCTAGTCCTAGTGACTTATCTTTTTCCCTTTTCTCAAATTGTTATCGCTTTAGTTCTCCATGTAGTAGATCTTCTAGAGAACATTGGTCTATGTTTTGATCGTCCTTGAACTCGTTGTTACCCTTGTGCTCTGACACTTTGTGTGGGTTGGGTGCAGGAGCGTAGCGATCAGGTAGTTTGTAGCGGTAGTCATTTCGATGGCAGCGTTTTTCAACTTCTTTGGGACTGGGGTGCAGTATTGAGTAGCTTGGATGAATAAGGTGCCCAGAGTAAACTGCCTGCTCCTCAGGCCCAGTTGCTAATATATGCATATTATATATATATTATATGTATATTTGGATAGAAAACACTCTGAAGATTCTAAAACTGTTTGAATGATGTCTGAGTATAACAGAACTCATATGTCAGGAAAAAAACCTGAGAAAAAATCAAAACAGGAAGTGGGAAATCTGAGGTTTGTAGTTTTTCAAATCATTGCCTATCGAATATACAGTGTCTATGGGGTCATATTGCACTTCCTAAGGCTTCCACTAGATGTCAACAGTCTTTAGAACCTTGTTTGATGCTTCTACTGTAAAGGAGGGGGGAATGGGAGCTGAATGAGTCAGAGGTCTGCCAGAGTGGCATGAGCTGATCACGCGCGCTCAAGTGAGAGGTTGCTGCGTTCCATCGCATTTCTACAGACAAAGGAATTCTCCGGTTGGAACATTATTGAAGATTTATGATAAAAACATCCGAAAGATTGATTCTATACTTCGTTTGACATGTTTCTACGAACTGTAATATGACTTTTCGTCTGAACTTTCACCTGGACTTGCCCGCGCATCATAAGTTTGGATTGTGTACTAAACGCGCGAACAAAAAGGAGGTATTTGGACATAAATGATGGACTTTATCGAACAAATCAAACATTTATTGTGGAACTGGGATTCCTGGGAGTGCATTCTGATGAAGATCATCAAAGGTAAGTGAATATTTATAATGCTATTTCTGACTTCTGTTGACTCCACAACATGGAGGATATCTGTATGGCTTGTTTTGTTGTCTGAGTTCTGTACTCAGATTATTGCATGGTGTGCTTTTTCGGTAAAGCTTTTTTGAAATCTGACACAGCGGTTGCATTAAGGAGAAGTGGATCTAAAATTCTATGCTTAACACTTGTATCTTTTAGCAATGTTTACTATGAGGATTTCTGTAAATTGATGTGGCACTCTGCAAAATCACCGGATGTTTTGGAACTACTAAATGTAACGCGCCAATGTAAACTGAGATTTTTGGATATAAATATTAATTTTATCGAACAAAACATACATGTATTGTGTAACATGAAATCCTATGAGTGTCATCTCATGAAGATCATCAAAGGTTAGTGATTAATTGTATCTCTATTTCTGCTTTTTGTGACTCCTCTCTTTGGCTGGAAAATGGCTGTGTTTTTCTGTGACTAGGTACTGACCAAACATAATCGTTTGGTGTGCTTTTGTCGTAAAGCCTTTTTGAAATCGGACACTGTGGTTGGATTTACAACAAGTTTATCTTTAAAATGCTGTGCAATACTTGTATGTTTTAGGAATTTTAAGTATGGGATTTCTGTTGTTTTGAATTTGGCGCCCTGCACTTTTACTGGCTGTTGTTGAGGTGGGACGCTACCGTTCCGAATGTCCCAGAGAGGTTAAGATGTGCTTGCAAGATAGGAAAGCCAACGTGGGCTGTAGTAGGTAATGAAGGTGGGATATAGTTTCTGTTGAACATATGGCACCTCTCCTCTGGGCCGTAACCCTCCCAGGCAACCAGGTACTGGAAACCCCTGCCCCATGGTCGAACACCCAGGAGACATTTCACGGTGTATGCCGGATGGCCTTCAATGACACGGGGAGGGGGGGGGGTGAGCCTGGGGAAGGAAGATAAAAGACTGAGACACGGGCTTAATTCTAGACACATGGAACTTTGGGCGAAAATAGAGGGTACGGGGTAAAAAGAGACAGACAGCAGTGGACCTAAGGATTCTAGAGATGGGAAAATTACCAATAAAAGACAGCTTGCGGGAAAATGACCAATAAAAGACAGCTTGCGGGATTCCACCCGAAGGGGAAAGCCATACCATCTGCCCAATGCGGTAGCAGGAAGCTGGGGTCCGGCGACGTTCCGCTTGTCAACGATACCTGGAGTTGGTCTTGATAATAGCCGCCCTGGCACTTCTCCAGGTACGTCGACAGCGGCGGACAAACATCTGGGCCGAGGGTACGCTGACCCCTGCTCTTGTTCTGGGAAGAGCGGAGGCTGATACCCTTTGGAGCACTCGAAAGGGGAGAGTCCCATGGCAGAACAGGGAAGGGTGTTCCGGGCATACTCCACCCAGAGCAGTTGACGGCTCCAGGTAGTGGGGTTGGTTGGGACCAGGCATCTTAGGGGGGTCTCCAGGTCTTGATTAGCTCGCCATTTGATTGGTGATGGAATCTGGAGGCTGGCCAATGCCCCAATAAGGGTGCAGAACGTCTTCCAAAACAGAGATGAGAATTGAGGACCCCGGTCGGAAACCATATCCACCAGGAGACCATGGATCCGGAAGACATGCTGCACCATGAGCTGGGCCGTTTCCTTGGCAGAGGGTAGTTTAGGTAGAGGGATGACAGTGTCAAAGTCCAGAGAGATATGGAACCAGGGACGATGAGGGACCGGTAGTGCCTGAAGAAGGCCAGAAGGAGCTTGCCGTGGAGTCTTGTTCTGGGCGCACACCGTGCATGCAGTGACAAAGGCAGAGACGTCAGGAACCTGCTAGGCATGAGGTAGGGAGAATGGTTTTGGTGACCGAGGGTGTGGCAGGGGAACTGTGTAGGCGATAGAGAGCATCAGACTTCACATTTTTGGACCTTGGGAGGTAGGAAATGGTGAAGTTGAAAAAATATTGTAAACAACAGAGCCCACCGGGACTGCCTGAAGTTAAAGGCGCTTGGCTGTACAGAGATATTCCAGACTTTTATGGTAGGTCCAGACCAAGAATGGCTGTTCTGCTCCTTCCAGCCAGTGCCTCCACTCTTCCAATGCCATCTTGACCGCCAGGAGTTCTCGGTTGCCTACGTCGTAGTTCCTCTCTGCAAAATTGAAACGATGGGACAGGAAGGTACAGGGATGAAGCTTTTGCTCCTGGGCAGATCGCTGGGACAGGATGGCCCGCACTCCAACATCAGATGCATCCACCTCAACCACAAATTGACGCAACGGGTCCGGATGGATGAAGATGGGTGCTGTTGTGAACCAATGCTGTAGGTCCACAAAGACTTTGTTGACAGCAGGAGATTATTTGAGCGGTACTTTGGGAGAAGTGAGTGCCGAGAGGTGGGCCGCCAGGGTGCTGTAACCCCGAATGAAACGGCGGTAGAAGTTTGCATATACTAGGAAACGTTGCAACTGCACCCTGGACGTAGGTTGAGGCCAATCCAACACAGCTTTCACTGTTCCAGGATCCATCTGGACATATCCCCAGAAAAGCAATTTTAGAGCGGTGGAACTCACACTTCTCGGCTTTCACGAACAGTTGGTTCTCCAGGAGGCACTGAAGGACCTGCCTGAGGTGAAGAAAATGTTATTGGGCAGACCGGGAAAAAAACAGGATGTTGTCAAGGTAGACGAATACAAACGGTTGAGTATGTCCTGGAGCACATTGTTTACCAAAGCCTGGAAGACAGCAGGGGCGTTGGTGAGTCCAAACGGCATGACCTGATACTCATAATATCCGCTGGCTGTGTTGAAGGCTGTCTTCCACTCATCCCCTTCACGTAGCCGAACCAGGTGGTAGTCATTCCGGATGTCCAACTTGGAATAAAATGGTGGCCCCCCTGGAGAATTTCAAAGCTGAGGAGAGGACTGGTCATTTTTTACAGTAATGCCATTCAGTCACCGGTAGTCAATGCACTGATGCAGTGTCTTGTCCTTCTTCTCCACAAAGAAAAACCTTGTGCAGACAGACGGACGGACAGCCTCAGTAGCCGGAGACTCCTCTATGTATTCCTCCATAACCTTGGCCTCCGGCTCGGATAGAGAATATAGCCGACCCCGAGGTGGTGTTGTGCCTGGGAGAAGATCAATAGCACCATCATAAGGACGGTGCGGGGGTAGGGAAGTTGCACGTGCCTTACTGAAAACTTCAAGTAGGTCATGGTACTCAGTGGGATTGACCAGAAACATCCAAAGCCTTGCTGACATCCTCAGGAAGACGTCTGGGAGAAGGCTGTGCTGCTTGAAGACAGTGGGAATGGCAAAATGGGCTCCAACTCATGATGGAGCTTGTGGTCCAGTCAATAACAGGGTTACGTTTTTGGGGCCAGGAAAACCCTAAAACATCAGGAACATAGGGAGATGCAATGAGCACAAACTGTATGGTCTCACTGTGGTTACCGGAAATCTTTGGTTGAATGGGCACAGTACAATGGGCGACTCTACCTATTGAGCCAGTGCCCTGGCATCCATAGGAACGGAGAAAGGTTGAATGGGAATACCTAGCTCAGAAGCAACAGTAGCATCCATAAAACTTACATCGCCCCAGAGTCAATAAGCACTCAGAGAGACTTAGATTGATCTCCCCACAGCACAAGCACAAAGAAAGATGTGCGGGTGATGGGAATTAGGGAACTCCCAGTCTGACTTACCAAAGTACTTGTACCCACCAGAGACAAGTGTTTTCTAACAGGGCAGGTAGCTATGTAATGTCCTGTCCCTCCACAGTACAGACAACAGTTGGAGTTCAGCCTACGTGAGCGTTCCCCAACCGATGACCTAGCTCTTCCCAATTGCATAGGCTCAGGAGAATCCAATTCACCCATCATTGATAATTCACGAGGAAGCTCGGGTGGCTTCGGACCCTCTCTGGAAAACTGCCTTCATGAACTTCTGGATTCCTTCGAAGGTGAGTGAGCCATAACGGGTGAACGAGTGTGCCTGAGGCCAGACTTCCTCTCACTCCTGCGTTCCCTTAAGAGTCCATCAATTTGAATGGTTATGGCGATGAGGGAGTCGAGATCCAACGGCAATTCTCGAGCAGCTAGCTAAATCCTTCACCCCCTCGATAATCCATGAAGAAAAGTATCGAAGAGAGACTCCGGATTCCAAGCACTCTCATCGGCCAACGTGCGAAAATTAACCGCGTAGTCTGCCACATTATGGGAGTTTTGGCGTAAATCAAGATGTTTACTGGCCGCCCCTCTCTCGAATACCTTCCTCACCTCTGCCATGAATTCCTCCAGATGACAGCATGTAGCTCAAAAATAAGCGAGCACTGAGAAAGAAATCCCAGACAAGTACCAGGATCTCCAGAATATTGCTCCAGAGGAAGTAAGCAGGGTTTGTGGGGTAGGCTGTACCAACTCACCACTAAAAGGATAAAATGTACTGGGAGGTTGGGGTCTCTCAGGGATGGCAGACAGGGGAAATTGGGTGAAATTATAGGGGAAACTGGGGCCGAAAGACCAAGAGGATAAGCCAAGCTTTGGCTTTGTTGGCCAAGATGCGTCATATTACTCAGTTCCGAAAGGCCAAGAGGAGAAGACTGAGGGACACATGAGGGAGGCAAAGACTGAAACCTATTGTCTTTACTCCTTTGAGTACAGGGCTCCGGTTGCTTGGATGGGTAGTCACGCTGTAGAGCGTGACCATTCTGGACTTCCTCCAGATGGTACCTATGGGTGGTATTCTGCTGCATTGCAGAGTCCACTTGAGCACTTAGAGTACTGATTTTGGACACGTGAGTTTCGCACTTGCTCCTTTCGGTATGAACCTTATACGTCATGGTTTGCAGATAGAGGTCTTGAGTACAGAGCGAGAGATTCAGTGATGAGATTTCCTCCGCTTAGTTAGAAATCAATATTTCCATCTTCATCACCCGAGTTCTCTCATCGTTCATTTGGTCAGCGACTTCAATGAGTTCTGCTGATCTGTCATCGAACTTAGCCATCGTGTTCATTAACTGATCGTCTTTGGTCTGCAGCATTTTGAGTAGAACCATGTTACTTTGAGTAACGTTCAACAAAACTGCATGCATGTTATCAAGTTGAGCACGCCTGATTGTAGATAACTCGTCAGATTTATCTAGTTTGGCGTGGACATCATCGTATTTAGTTTTGGCTAAATCGAGTTGTTCCTGAAGCATATGATTTTGTTCCTGTAGAAGACGATTTTGTTGAAGATTTTTTGGACCTAACTTGCCACTTTTGCCATGTGGTTTCTTCCTTCAAAGACTCCATGAAATGATGACCTCTTCCTAAATATTTGCTCCAAAGATTCATTTTATGTATGGTTTCCAAGAAACAAGTGTCACGTTCTGACCTTTATTTCCTTTGTTTTGTCTTTATTTAGTATGGTCAGGGCAGAGTTGGGGTGGGCAGCCTATGTGTGTTTTTCTATGTTTTTCCATTTCTATGTTTGGCCTGATATGGTTCTCAATCAGAGGCAGTTGTTTATCGTTGTCCCTGATTGAGAACCATATTTAGGTAGCCTGGGTTTCACTGTTGGTTTGTGGGTGTTTGTTTCCGTGTGAGTGTTTGTCGCCACACGGTACTGTTTCGGTTTGGTTATTTCACGTATTTGTTTATTGCTTTTGTATTTCATAGTGTTCAGTGCTTTTCTTATTAAAATCGTCATTAATACTTACCACGCCGCATCTTGGTCCGATCCTTACTCCTCTTCAGACGAAGAGGAGGAAATCTGCCGTTACAACAAGGGGTGGCCCAACTAACCTTTTGGCTCACCTTACCTCCCTCTCCCCTCCAATTTAAGTGTTTCTTATGTTTGATACTTTATCCTCAAACCTTTAAACTCCCTGGCATCTTAGCAGCAAATGACTTATCCAGTACACTATATATGGCACACTGGGATCTCTGAGGGAGTAGTGAAATCTGGGTCATACAGACAGTGTTTTGTATGGCTGTGCTGTGCTGTGAGCTAGAGAAGACTCACCGGCAGTCTAATTAAAAGCATCACTAATGAGGAACATCTTTAATCAAGCAGAGAGAAACTTCCTGACCATTAAGCTTCAAACATAAATCATAAAATCCTCCAGATGCTTCTGTCTCCTTTGACCCGTTGTGGAAGTGGGACCCCCTGCATTGGCCCCTCTGCAAAATCAAATGTTTGTTTACATTATGTAGCAGGTATGTTGTCAGGGAGATGGATCCAATATCAAAACCACTTCAATAAGGATACTTTTAGCTTCGTGCAGATGGGGGGGGGGGGGGGGTGGAAGATGATATAGCATTTGATTTGTCCTCAGAGAATGCTGGTGGAAGATGAATGGCGAACAGTCACGGTGGGTTTCTTCCTGGCAATGGTAGTGGAAAATTATGTTTCCTCCTTAAAGCATTTGAGAGTTTAATGTTGACTATTTTTAGCTGCGATTGAGAGCAAACCATCCTATGTATTCTCCCATAGGGGAAGGGAAGGAGAGATAGAGTCAGGGAAGGGAAGGCACTCTCCCTTCTCTTACTCCAAGCTCAGGCTTCTACTTGCTTACTTGAGACATGCTAAATCATATCCAGCATGACAGAACCTGATATGGCTAAATTGCTCTTGTAAAACTGAGCAAATGAAGATGAATTCAAACCCCACGGGATGTTGTTCAGTACAATTGATCATGGCTTTTTTTCCTATTGCTTATTCATCCTTTCTACACTCCTATAGATAACAGGACCACCAATTCAGTGATACACTGTCTCATCCAAAGAAGACAACAATCTACTCTTTACCAGGACTGCCTCAATTCAATATACACTACATGACCAGAAGTATGTGGACACTTGCTTGTCGAACGTCTCATTCCAAAATCACAGGCATTAATATGGAGTTGGTCCCCATTTTGCTGCTATAACAGCCTCCACTCTTCTGGGAGGGCTTTCCACTGAATGTTGGAACATTCCTGCAGGGACTTGCTTCCGTTCAGGACTTGCTTCCGTTAATAATTTTGCACGCCCAATTTTTCAGTTTTTGATTTGTTAAAAAAGTTTGAAATATCCAATAAATGTTGTTCCACTTCATGATTGTGTCCCACTTGTTGTTGATTCTTCACAAAAAAATACCGTTTTATATCTTTATGTTTGAAGCCTGAAATGTGGCAAAAGGTCGCAAAGTTCAAGGGGGGCGAATACTTTCGCAAGGCACTGTATATAGTGTATCTTAAAGTCACAGTGCACAAATTGCAGGCCTTTGAAACAACAACACTATATTTGTAACAGAGCATGCAAGATTGCACTGACATATTCAGTGAACCATTCCTGAACGCAAAATGGCAAGATATATAAGTGGTTTTAAAAACATTGCAATGTAATTGCATTTGAGAAAAATAAGAAACTCCCAAACCGCTCTTGATAGTATCACTTTAATTAATAAGCTTTCGGTATCGGACACGTGGCCTTCGTCAGAGCTTTTGTGAGTTTTTAAAATTAGAACCCTTATGTAGACATAGCCCCACCCACATTCCAAGCATCGAATGGGGTTGGAGTCAAGGGAAAACATATAAGTGCTACCAAATATAACAATGTGCATGTCATAAATATTTGAATAGTGTGTGTACATAAAATATATTAAACATGTCTGTAAAACCACAACGAGGACATCGACCTACAAAGCAAGTTTTCATAAATCAGCTCAAGAAAAAAGTCAGAAAATTTGGAATGGGGGCATAATTAATGTTCACATTTACAACATAACATACATAGGCATTTCATCATTAAGACATCAAGGAAATTATTTCTGGAGTGTGAAAATCCCAAAACATTATATTTTGCTCAGAGTATTATTTATATCACCTCCCTTGTCTGATATCTTAACTTTCTCTATGCCACAAAATCTAAACGGTAGAACTGTCATTAAAATGCACTGCGACTGGATAATCCCTGTTGTTTCTCCTGATTGAACTTTTATGTTCACAAATTATCTGTTTGAGAGAACGAGAGGTTTTACCTTCATAACACAGCCCACATGGACATTTAATCATGTACATAACATTGGTGGTGGAGCACATAATAATGTCATTTATTTGGAACCGTTTTCCTGTGTGTGGGTGGCAGAAATATTCACACTTCATCACATTGTTGCACTGTGTGCAACCTCTGCATGTATAGCTACCATTTGGAAGAGGGCATGAAAGAGCCTGGCTGATTTTCTTTTGTGGCTGGCAGTTGGCATGGACCAATTTATTACGGTAATTGCGACAAGTGGTGAATTCTTAAATTCAGATGGCAAAACTGGCTCTGATGATAAAACATGCCAGTGTTTCTTGACAGCAGCTCCCACTTTTCGTGAGTTCAAAGTATATGTGGAGGTGAACATTACAGAGTGTTCTTTAGATCTAATGGGTCTTTTTTGTAGCAGTTCATCTCATGTTTTCACCAATGCCAAAATAAGAGCTTCATCCATACAACCTCTTCTTAGAAACCTATTGCACATCTCTGCTTCTTTTTCTAGATAGTCCTTGTTTTACCAGTCAAATCAGTTAAGAACAAAATCTTAGTAGGAACAGTGGGTTAACTGCCCTGTTCAGGGGCAGAACAACAGATTTTTGTCTTGTCAGCTTGGGATTTGATCTTGCAACCTTTCGGTTACTAGTCCAAGACTCTAACCAGTAGGCTACCTGCCGCCCCATATACAGTGCAGTCTGAAAAACGGACTTCTTGGAAGTCCTCTTTTTAATGGCTCACGATGGAAGCTGTCCCCCTGTAATAGAGTATTTCTGTCCGTTTCTTTTCTATACAGAGTTGTAAACAGGGTTCCATTTGATTTCTAAAACCACATATCGATGTGATGAACACGTAGAATGTCACATTCATAGTGAATTTGAGATTGGAGTCAATGTCATTGAGTAGTGCCATAAAGTCTGACAGCTCTTTTTCCGTTCCTTCCCATATGCAATTTTTTTGGTCAATATATCGATACCACTTCAGGACTTTATTCAAAAATGTATTGTAGTTTTCATTGTTAACAAAACGTTCTTCCCCCCCACATGGGGAAGGCTGTTATATAGACTCCCGACATCTAATGGGCATCAAAATGCAGTCTTCTGTTATTGGTGAAATCTTGTTAATGATGTCTATAGAGTCTTTTACATATGATGGCAATGCTTGCACATTTCTTTGCACATTTAATAAAATAGTCTACGATGGTTGGCAACGGCACTAGCATTGAGCCTATTCCTGCAACCACTGGTCTGCCTGGATAATTGCCTTGTTGTGTTTTAGGTTTGTGTAATTTCAACAGAATGTACAGGCATGGACATGGCACATTTGCAGCAAAGATATTCATATTCAAGTTTTGTGATAAGGTTATTTAATAGGGCTTGCTCCAGATTAGAGCATATACTGTATCCCTTTGGAACACCTGTGTGGGATAAACACTTCATTACTGAGTTGTCTCTGAATTTCTTCTTTATATTTTTCATAGTGTAAAACAACCACAGCACCCCCATTGTCTGCAGGTTTAATAACCAAAGATGAATCTTTCATTAATTCATTAAGTGCCTGTTGTTCTGTCCTTGTGAGATTCTTCTGAATGTGGTTTGTTTTTATCCTATATACTGACATGGTTTCTTGTTCAACTAACCAACAAATGGGTAATAACCGATGAGATGTTAGCTATAGGACAGAATTAGCTTTTGTGCTTAAAATGGGTAACAGTCTTTGTTGGGTTTCTAGGCCTGAAACAATGTTTTGAAAAAACATGTCCTTTTTATTTTACTAGGCACGTCAGTTAAGAACAAATTCTTATTTTCAATGACGGCCTAGGAACAGTGGGTTAACTGCCTTGTTCAGAGGCAGAATGACACATTTTTACCTTGTCAGCTAGGGGATTCAATCTTGAAACCTTTCTTTTACAAGTCCAACGCTGTAACCACTAAACTACCCTGCTGTCCTTAAGTTTAATCTTGTGAAATAATTTAAACAGATCTACTTTCCTATTAAATTGTTTGTCTGTTGATGTACACTACGGTTCAACAGTTTGGGGTCACTTAGAAATAATTGCAAAAGGGTTTTCTAATGATCAATTAGCCTTTTAAAATGATAAACTTGGATTAGCTAACACAACGTTCCACTGGAACACAGGAGTGGTGGTTTCTGATAATGGGCCTCTGTACGCCTATATAGATATTCCATAAAAAATCTGCCTTTTCCAGCTACAATAGTCATTTACCACATTAACAATGTCTACACTGTATTTATGATGAATTCAATGTTATTTTAATGGACAAAAAATGTGCTTTTATTTAAAAAACAAGGACATTTCTAAGTGACCCCAAACATTTGAACGGTAGTGTAGGTACCAAAGAGAGGCCCTTAGAAAAGACTGAGATTTGCACGTTCTGCTGTAGCTCCGTAGCTCTGTGAACACAGGGTGTGGACACGGAGCTACAGCAGGACTCGGTAACTAAACTCTCCAAAATAAAGCTCACTGACGTGCAAGTCTCAGTCTTATCTAAGGGCCTCTCTTTTGTACCTACATGTACAGACAAACCATTTGATACAAAATAAATTCTGTTTTAAATTCTTTCGCAAGATTAAATTTAAGCACATGTACAAAAGCTCTGATGAAGGCCGTGTGGCCGATACTTAAAGCTTATTAAAGAACAGTGATACTATCAAGAATGCCCTCGCTACCTATTCGTCGCCAGACCCACTGGCTCCAGGTCATCTATAAGTCTATGCTAGGTAAAGCTCCTCTTCAGCAATTTCTTACATTTGTTCCAGTCATAGGCAGCAGAGAACTGGAAGGAAAGGCGGCCAAAGTAGGTGTTGGCTTTGGGGATGACCATTGAGATATACCTTCTGGAGCACTGGTCATCCCCAAAGCCAACACCTACTTTGACCGCCTTTCCTTCCAGTTCTCTGCTGCCAATGACTGGAACAAATTGCAAAAATTGCTGAAGCTGGAGACTTATATTTCCCTCACTAAATTTAAACATCAACTATCTGAGCAGCTAACCGATTGCTGCAGCTGTGCATAGCACATCTGTAAATAGCCCATCCAATCTACCCACCTCATCCCCATATTATTTTTATTTACTTTTCTGCTCTTTTGCACACCAGTATTTCTACTTGCACATCATTATCTGCATATCTATCACTCCAGTGTTAATTTGCTAAATTGTAATTACTTCACTACTATGGCCTATTTATTGCCTTACCTCCTCACGCCATTTGCACACACTGTATATAGACTTTCTTTTATCTATTGTGTTATTGACTGTACGCTTGTTTATTCCATGTGTAACTCTGTGTTGTTGTTTGTGTCACACTGCTTTGCTTTATCTTGGCCAGGTCACAGTTGTAAATGAGAACTTGTTCTTAACTGGCCTACCTGGTTAAATAAAGGTGAAATATTAAATGGTGTGTGGGTTTCTTCATTGTATTCAACCGTTACCAGCACCTGCAAAAAAAGATAGCTCAGATGTGGGAGTGCCTGTTGAGTTTGAATGTAATTACATTTGAAATGGTATTCTTCAATTCTGGTCCTGGGGACTCACAGGGTGTGCAGGCTTTTCTACCAGCCCAGCACTAACACATCTGATTCAACCAATCGGGCAAGAAAGTGAATACAGTGGTTGAGAGAGAGAATGCTTAAGTCTGCCATTCATTGCTGTGTGGGTGTGTCCTAGCTCACCATCAGTGAGAGTGGGTTGCTGGCTGTGGTGGGATTGGTCGGGAGCCTGAGAGTCATATTCATCTGGGCCAAGCGGCTTTAGTTTTGAACCAGTGGGCACATCCCTGCCTGTCTGATGCACATGCAACACAATCTCACAAACACAAACACACATGCATGCACAAGTATACACATACGCATGCCCATACACACACTCACACATATACACGCGCGAGCATACTTACACAAGGATTCACTCGCAAGTATACACATGTGCACATGCATGCATGCACACAGACACGCACTTACACGTGCACACGCACACAGTCACAGGAGCATTTCTGATGCCCTAATCCCTCAGATTAAGGCCGTAGAGCCCTGGGTTTGGCTGATTAACTTTTCCAGGCACACTCTTTTTAAATAGTGTTTTTTATTTTTATCTCCTTCCCTAACATGCCAGTGATCTGATCAGTTTTTCCTAGTCTGATCACATGGTCAGGATATCGCCTGGCCATGGGCGTGAATCCCCAAAAAATTCACGCCAGGAGGTTTTCCCTGATGCCTTGACCAGACCAGGTCCTACCCATGTCCAACTCATAAGGTTTCCTCTAGGCTAGTTGCTGATGATGCTGATTTGCAGATGGCATGTCTTCCCTGACTGCTCGGGGCCTGCCTTGGGAAGACCTTGGGCCCAGTCAGATCTTAATGGGGCTTGTTATTAAGAGCACTGTATAGTTGAAATCTCTCCAAACTGCCCCACAAACAACTTGTTGCTTCACGGTGCGTTTTATGTTAGATGTTGTTAGCCATATTTCTATGTTTCTGTTCAATAATGCATGTTAACTGAACATTGTTTACAGTATATAATGTAGGTTTCAATATCATGCATTTTTCCCTGTGTGATATATTGATATACCACAAATGTGTATAGCGTGTCAGTTGCTATACTGTTGTTTCTCAAGTTTTTTTTCTCCCTATTCTACCAGCAGAAACTGTTTTATGCTAGCAGTGTAGTGCTGAAGTTGATACAGTGCGGTGCTAAATTCGTTTAAGCCAATGTGGTCGACTCTGTCATTATTGGAAATGCAGTCCATATGGTTTTGAGATTTACGACTGATATGGGACTCTGAGAGCAGTGTGAAAAAGGAGTGAGAGATTGAGCTGTCCTGAATCTGTCCCCAGGGCTTTCCAAGGGCAACCAAAGGCAGAAGTGATGGTATATGAGCTCTGGGGCTGTGCTGCCCTGACCTCCAAACCATATTTCTGCCAGCTGTAGTGCTCTCATAAAACTTCTGAGAGAGCCACCCCCAGCCCCCACCCACCGCACACACACAAACAGACACACACATACACAGTGATGTGGCAACCGTACAGAGGTTGAGTCACATTATCTAGGCTTGATGGAGCACATATATGGTGTATGTTTGTCATTAAAAAATGGGTAAAATAAAACACGCGGTGAGTTGATGAGGTGAACTGACTTTTTTCAAAGCCAAAAGAAAAAGCACTACAAAAACATCCTACTTCCGACACCCACATACAGGTCGAAAAATCTCTGTCAGGGATATCATCTCATGCAAGACCAAGAGAGTAATCTATCTCATCACCTGTTCATGTGGAAAAGCCTACGTAGGACAAACAAAAAGACAATTAAAACAACGCATCGCTGAACACCGCAGCTCAATCAGGTGTGAGAACACTGACTATCCAGTAGAAGCTTACTTTGTTGAAACTAACCATCCCGTCTCCTCCCTCAAATACACAGGCATTGAGGATGTTGCTCTTCCAAGGAGAGGATGTAACATCGAGATCCTACTACTACAGAGGGAGGCGTACAGGATATCTTGTTTAAAAAAACATTGAACCCTAGTGTCTGAATATTGACTTTGATTTCAGGCCCTTCTTATGAACAATGATATTTCCTTTGAACAAGTCTTGTAAATTAATATATTATTTCTACAACTTATCAACCGATATGTTCCCCCCGTTGATTATGCTTATTATGCGTTATGGTTGAACCCAAAAATTACATGTAACAAAAATGTTATGAAATTGGAAACCATCAAATATACAGAACCATTCAAAAGTTTGGACACATCTACTCATTCAAGGGTTTTTCTTAATTTCTACTGTTTTCTACATTGTAAAAGAATAGTTAAGACATCAAAACTATGTAATAATACACATGGAATCATGTAGTAACCAAAAAAGTGTTAAAAAAATCTAAACATATTTTATATTTCAGATTCTTCAAAGTAGCCACCCTTTGCTTTGATGACAGCTTTGCACACTATTGGCATTCTCTCAACCAGATTCACCTGGAATGCTTTTCCAACCGTCTTGAAGGAGTTCCCACATTTGCTGAGGAATTGTTGGCTGCTTTTCCTTCACTCTGCGGTCCAACTCTTCCCAAACCATCTCAATTGTGTTGAGTTTGAGGGATTGTGGAGGCCAGATCATCTGATGCAGCACGTCATCACTCTCCTTCTTGGTCAAATAGCCATACACAACACCATTACAATTATACAATGAATTATCTGGAACACCCATTGCTACCACCCACTTTTTACCATCTGAATGAAGATTTTACAATAAAACAAGAGATATGAGAAACATGTGGAATACAGAGTAGGAAACAGCAATCTGCAGAATTCCAATGCAGCTTTTTAACAATGGCACTTCTTTTAAAGGGTCGAGTACCCCCTGTCAACATGAGGACTAAGCTTTTATTGCACCAGACAGACAGCAGGCCTGTACTCATCTACCCTTTTTCCATATCAGCTGAGTCCATACTTTTACTTGTCTAAGGGGCTGTCATGCAAAAAAAGTCAGCCCCATTGAAATGGAGGGCCCACGTGTCAATTCAATGTTATCCATTTGTTGGATAAAAATATAAAATATATAATTTCTTACAGACATACTGTACTTGGGCCATCAGTGCCTTCACTAAAACCTTTGTTGAATGACTCCATAAGGTCATTGACACTGATAGATGAAGGTGAAAAGGAAATCTTTAATCCATTACTTAATCACCTCTCCTCCACTTTGGCCTTGCCTGTAGAGAGGGACACCCATCGATGAGGAGATCCGACTGGTCAAAAGGTCCACTCTCTTTTTAAAGGGATTTGATCCTCATTAGTAATTCAGTGTTTGATGGCATAGCTACAACAGCCGTGGTTTGTTGATAGCCGCGAGATGCAACTGTATGTTGTTTACACTGTTGTCAGTGAATCCCCACGTAAACAGCACAATAGTCAAGTAGCAAAGATTAATGCATAAAAAATGTATAGTATTTGAATAGTATTTTTTTGTCTTTTTGGACAGATTTCTAAACATCATCTAAATGTCATGCTCTGCTAATATTACTACATACCATGAGCATAATGTCTGTTGTTTCTCATACTATGGGCCATCACACAATTTGGGAAGGGCATTGAATAATGTTAAATTATTAATGTTCTATATGTGTAAATCCTGGTTCCATAAAATACTGTATATATTACTTTTTATATTCAAATTATGTATAACCATGAAAATCATAATTATGTCATCTCCATGGAGACTATCCCTGGTCATATCTCTAGGCTAACTAATATGTAACTAACTATAGCCATTGAATTCTACCTTGCAAATGTACCGTGCATTATAGGGTAATAATACATGCTCTAGAATGCCCTTCAAGCCAATCACAAACAAGTATTTCCACAACATCATGGTATATTATCTAGATAAATCATCAAGCATGTATGATAACACATTAATCATGCACTTCCTTCATTTACATAGTCATAATTATTATGGAAATCCTATGGAACGTCTGCCCCAGGAGATTCATACAGAAAAATAATTATTTCTCCAATTATGCTTGGATAAAAAATGTATTGCCACCGTCAATGAGGATGAAATATGGGAAAGTCAATAAAGAGCAAATGGAGTGATCTCAGGACATATTTTCAGACTGTACAGTGCCTTGCGAAAGTATTCGGCCTCCTTGAACTTTGCGACCTTTTGCCACATTTCAGGCTTCAAACATAAAGATATAAAACTGTATTTTTTGTGAAGAATCAACAACAAGTGGGACACAATCATGAAGTGGAACGACATTTATTGGATATTTCAGACTTTTTTAACAAATCAAAAACTGAAAAATTGGGAGTGCAAAATTATTCAGCCCCCTTAAGTTAATACTTTGTAGCGCCACCTTTTGCTGCGATTACAGCTGTAAGTCGCTTGGGGTATGTCTCTATCAGTTTTGCACATCTAGAGACTGACATTTTTTCCCATTCCTCCTTGCAAAACAGCTCGAGCTCAGTGAGGTTGGATGGAGAGCATTTGTGAACAGCAGTTTTCAGTTCTTTCCACAGATTCTCGATTGGATTCAGGTCTGGACTTTGACTTGGCCCTTCTAACACCTGGATATGTTTATTTTTGAACCATTCCATTGTAGATTTTGCTTTATGTTTTGGATCATTGTCTTGTTGGAAGACAAATCTCCGTCCCAGTCTCAGGTCTTTTGCAGACTCCATCAGGTTTTCTTCCAGAATGGTCCTGTATTTGGCTCCATCAATCTTCCCATCAATTTTAACCATCTTCCCTGTCCCTGCTGAAGAAAAGCAGGCCCAAACCATGATGCTGCCACGACCATGTTTGACAGTGGGGATGGTGTGTTCAGGGTGATGAGCTGTGTTGCTTTTACGCCAAACATAACGTTTTGCATTGTTGCCAAAAAGTTCAATTTTGGTTTCATCTGACCAGAGCACCTTCTTCCACATGTTTGGTGTGTCCCAGGTGGCTTGTGGCAAACTTTAAACAACACTTTTATGGATATCTTTAAGAAATGGCTTTCTTCTTGCCACTCTTCCATAAAGGCCAGATTTGTGCAATATACGACTGATTGTTGTCCTATGGACAGAGTCTCCCACCTCAACTGTAGATCTCTGCAGTTCATCCAGAGTGATCATGGGCCTCTTGGCTGCATCTCTGATCAGTCTTCTCCTTGTATGAGCTGAAAGTTTAGAGGGACGGCCAGGTCTTGGTAGATTTGCAGTGGTCTGATACTCCTTCCATTTCAATATTATCGCTTGCACAGTGCTCCTTGGGATGTTTAAAGCTTGGGAAATATTTTTGTATCCAAATCCGGCTTTAAACTTCTTCACAACAGTATCTCGGACCTGCCTGGTGTGTTCCTTGTTCTTCATGATGCTCTCTGCGCTTTTGACGGACCTCTGAGACTATCACAGTGCAGGTGCATTTATACGGAGACTTGATTACACACAGGTGGATTGTATTTATCATCATTAGTCATTTAGGTCAACATTGGATCATTCAGAGATCCTCACTGAACTTCTGGAGAGAGTTTGCTGCACTGAAAGTAAAGGGGCTGAATAATTTTGCACGCCCAATTTTTCAGTTTTTGATTTGTTAAAAAAGTTTGAAATATCCAATAAATGTCGTTCCACTTCATGATTGTGTCCCACTTGTTGTTGATTCTTCACAAAAAAATACAGTTTTATATCTTTATGTTTGAAGCCTGAAATGTGGCAAAAGGTCGCAAAGTTCAAGGGGGCCGAATACTTTCGCAAGGCACTGTATGTCTAGGAATTGGATGAACTTGCCCCTACTTATCTATGGTCAGTTTTATGTATCCTCCCTAATGGCTAGATCGGAAGGGTAAATTGATTCTAGATCTGTGTCTACGACCAACGACTACCTAGAACGCCTGTATATACTACAGGTCCCTCATCTCCTTGCTGAAAGGAGAGGAGGGTTAGGTTCCTGCCTTCCAAGAAGGCAGTAGTGAGACAGCAGAGACAGCACCAAGCCCCCAGACTGAGTCATCCTCCAGGCCTTGGAAGAATAGGAACATCTCTGAAGAGTTTGGCTCTCTAGTTAACACATCTCTTTACCTTGACTTATTTACCTTCCACTCTGAAGCCCTTTCCATTTTAAAGTGATGTCTGCCTTTATATAAGCCCTTGAGATGCTTCCAAAGTACACCATGTTAAGGGCAAATTAAATAGATGTGTAAAGAGAGAGAGAGACAGAGAGAGAGAGAGATAGGAGGAATCAGATGAATCAAAATGTACAGTGCCTTGCGAAAGTATTCGGCCCCCTTGAACTTTGCGACCTTTTGCCACATTTCAGGCTTCAAACATAAAGATATAAAACTTTATTTTTTTGTGAAGAATCAACAACAAGTGGGACACAATCATGAAGTGGAACGACATTTATTGGATATTTCAAACTTTTTTAACAAATCAAAAACTGAAAAATTGGGCGTGCAAAATTATTCAGCCCCTTTACTTTCAGTGCAGCAAACTCTCTCCAGAAGTTCAGTGAGGATCTCTGAATGATCCAATGTTGACCTAAATGACTAATGATGATAAATACAATCCACCTGTGTGTAATCAAGTCTCCGTATAAATGCACCTGCACTGTGATAGTCTCAGAGGTCCGTTAAAAGCGCAGAGAGCATCATGAAGAACAAGGAACACACCAGGCAGGTCCGAGATACTGTTGTGAAGAAGTTTAAAGCCGGATTTGGATACAAAAAGATTTCCCAAGCTTTAAACAGCCCAAGGAGCACTGTGCAAACGATAAAATTGAAATGGAAGGAGTGTCAGACCACTGCAAATCCACCAAGACCTGGCCGTCCCTCTAAACTTTCAGCTCATACAAGGAGAAGACTGATCAGAGATGCAGCCAAGAGGCCCATGATCACTCTGGATGAACTGCAGAGATCTACAGCTGAGGTGGGAGACTCTGTCCATAGGACAACAATCAGTCGTATATTGCACAAATATGGCCTTTATGGAAGAGAGGCAAGAAGAAAGCCATTTCTTAAAGATATCCATGAAAAGTGTTGTTTCAAGTTTGCCACAAGCCACATGGGAGACACACCAAACATGTGGAAGAAGGTGCTCTGGTCAGATGAAACCAAAATGGAACTTTTTGGCAACAATGCAAAACGTTATGTTTGGCGTAAAAGCAAAACAGCTGAACACACCATCCCCACTGTCAAACATGGTGGTGGCAGCATCATGGTTTGGGCCTGCTTTTCTTCAGCAGGGACAGGGAAGATGGTTAAAATTGATGGGAAGATGGATGGAGCCAAATACAGGACCATTCTGGAGGAAAACCTGATGGAGTCTGCAAAAGACCTGAGACTGGGACGGAGATTTGTCTTCCAACAAGACAATGATCCAAAACATAAAGCAAAATCTACAATGGAATGGTTCAAAAATAAACATATCCAGGTGTTAGAATGGCCAAGTCAAAGTCCAGACCTGAATCCAATCGAGAATCTGTGGAAAGAACTGAAAACTGCTGTTCACAAATGCTCTCCATCCAACCTCACTGAGCTCGAGCTGTTTTCAAAGGAGGAATGGGAAAAAATGTCAGTCTCTCGATGTGCAAAACTGATAGAGACATACCGCAAGCGACTTACAGCTGTAATCGCAGCAAAAGGTGGCGCTACAAATTATTAACTTAAGGGGGCTGAATAATTTTGCACGCCCAATTTTTCAGTTTTTGATTTGTTAAAAAAGTTTGAAATATCCAATAAATGTCGTTCCACTTCATGATTGTGTCCCACTTGTTGTTGATTCTTCACAAAAAAATACAGTTTTATATATTTATGTTTGAAGCCTGAAATGTGGCAAAAGGTCGCAAAGTTCAAGGGGGCCGAATACTTTCGCAAGGCACTGTAGTAGGCAGGCATTTTGTTCGAGTGTGATATTACAAGCCTGATGACATTAAAGTGAGTAAGATTAAACCTCAGAGCTTTTGTAGGGTGGTAATGAGCTGAGCTGCGCATAATGAAAGAGATGCAGAGAGAGGAATAGGAATCAGGGGCTCTGGGTTTGATTTCAGAAACCTCAGAGACATGGCAGCAGTCAGAGGGGCCATATAGGTGTAGCAATGTAATGGCATTGTTCATTCTCTCAGATCTAGATCACTGTTCGTTCTATGTCATTGTAGAATGTCAAGTATTGAAGATTAACCTCACACTTCTCAGCCAGGACAGTTCGGAGAAGAAATGCTGATAACCAGATTTGTCAAATTATAAAAAGTTTTACTTTCTCATTGTGGAAGAGTGGATGCTCATAATTGTTAATGCATTAATAGGGGTCTAAAGACACTCGTAATCTGGAGTATGAATTATGAATGCTGACATTTCAAGCCTTTCCAGTCATGATAGGTGGCTACTGAGTGAGTGTAATCTGCATGCATACTGTATGTGAAATCCTGCTTCACTCTGCCATAGTCACAGGGAAATCTGACAGCGAGATACAGTATCTCCATCTCTCAAGGAACTCCAGGGTTTCCACTTTTTCCCTCCGAGGCCTAGAGGAAGTGGATAGGAAGAGACTGAACGCAGAAGAGAGAGGGAGAAGGATAGAAAGATGGAGAATGAGTGAGATGGAGAGAAAGCGAGTCAGCGGGAGACAGGGAAAGACAATGAAATCCAGAGAGAGAGAGAGAGAGAGAGAGAGAGAGTGATAGAGAGCTTTTTGATGAAAATATAAAGGTGCTGTTGTGCTGTCTTAACAGCCTAGATGGAAAGTAGGAAAAGTCTGTAAATGAATTAAGAGTGAGGCCGGGCTATAAATAGCCCAGAGAAGGGAGTAGGAAGGAGTCTCGGCTGATGAATTATGCAACAGACTGTGAGAGACATTCAGAATGACAATTATGTCCACATTCCACTTACGCACATTAACAGCCCAGTGGCGTTTGAGGGAGACAGGCTTACTGGGAATCTCTCGACAAGGGCGCTGCTGATGACCACGCTACCTAGGTCAGATACACACACAATCTCTGTTCAATCAAAACCGTCTTCCTGGAAAAACTCAAATTGAATATTATATTATACTATTGGAATATTCGGCCTTACGTTTAAATTGTTCAAGATAAATTGTGTTTTCGCCTTATCACGGAAATCTGGTAACCGTGTTTTAATATAAAAGAGCTCCCATCTCGGTCCACTCATATTGATTTCTATATCAATGGTGTGACTTTCTCAGTTTCTAAATCTTTGTGTGAAGTACCCACTCATCTCTTCACCCAAAATCAATGTATTATACTTTGATGTAATTACTTTTGATTTGCTGTTAATGTTCGTTTTTTTGTGTTTGTGGTGCCGTACAATCTCAGACAGTGAGATTTATGAAGTCGTAAACATGATTGATAAGAATGGATTTCTGAACCCCATTGTAAACCTGTGGTTTGAATTGAAGAGGGCAGTTCATAAGCACAGACAAACGATATCAAGGATCCGGAAAGATTCTGTATGGAGGAATGGTCTAAGATCCCTCCCAATGTGTTCTCCCATATCATAAAACATTTTAGATAAAGGCTCAGTGTCATTATCCTTGTAAGGGTAGGCTGCTAGAGTACTGAAAACAGGGGTGCCGATAATATTCTCTGAGCAATTGTGTTAATATGAAATCACATAATTTTCCTATTTTTTTTAGCATGCAATATTTATTTATATACAGTATTATTTTATACAGTGTTCATTTGCTCATCTTTATCAAGGGTGCCAATAATTATGCAACTGACTTTATATACTCACACACACTTACAGTGCCTTGCGAAAGTATTCGGCCCCCTTGAACTTTGCAACCTTTTGCCACATTTCAGGCTTCAAACATAAAGATATAAAACTGTATTTTTTTGTGAAGAATCAACAACAAGTGGGACACAATCATGAAGTGGAACGACATTTATTGGATATTTCAAACTTTTTGAACAAATCAAAAACTGAAAAATTGGGCGTGCAAAATTATTCAGCCCCCTTATGTTAATACTTTGTAGCGCCGCCTTTTGCTGCGATTACAGCTGTAAGTCGCTTGGGGTATGTCTCTATCAGTTTTGCACATCGAGAGACTGAAATTTTTTCCCATTCCTCCTTGAAAAACAGCTCGAGCTCAGTGAGGTTGGATGGAGAGCATTTGTGAACAGCAGTTTTCAGTTCTTTCCATAGATTCTCGATTGGATTCAGGTCTGGACTTTGACTTGGCCATTCTAACACCTGGATATGTTTATTTTTGAACCATTCCATTGTAGATTTTGCTTTATGTTTTGGATCATTGTCTTGTTGGAAGACAAATCTCCGTCCCAGTCTCAGGTCTTTTGCAGACTCCATCAGGTTTTCTTCCAGAATGATCCTGTATTTGGCTCCATCCATCTTCCCATCAATTTTAACCATCTTCCCTGTCCCTGCTGAAGAAAAGCAGGCCCAAACCATGACGCTGCCACCACCATGTTTGACAGTGGGGATGGTGTGTTCTTTTACGCCAAACATAACGTTTTGCATTGTTGCCAAAAAGTTCAATTTTGGTTTCATCTGACCAGAGCACCTTCTTCCACATGTTTGGTGTGTCTCCCAGGTGGCTTGTGACAAACTTTAAACAACACTTTTTATGGATATCTTTAAGAAATGGCTTTCTTCTTGCCACTCTTCCATAAAGGCCAGATTTGTGCAATATACGACTGATTGTTGTCCTATGGACAGAGTCTCCCACCTCAGCTGTAGATCTCTGCAGTTCATCCAGAGTGTTCATGGGCCTCTTGGCTGCATCTCTGATCAGTCTTCTCCTTGTATGAGCTGAAAGTTTAGAGGGACGGCCAGGTCTTGGTAGATTTGCAGTGGTCTGATACTCCTTCCATTTCAATATTATCGCTTGCACAGTGCTCCTTGGGATGTTTAAAGCTTGGGAAATATTTTTGTATCCAAATCCGGCTTTAAACTTCTTCACAACAGTATCTCGGACCTGCCTGGTGTGTTCCTTGTTCTTCATGATGCTCTCTACGCTTTTAACGGACCTCTGAGACTATCACAGTGCAGGTGCATTTATACGGAGACTTGATTATACACAGGTGGATTGTATTTATCATCATTAGTCATTTAGGTCAACATTGGATCATTCAGAGATCCTCACTGAACTTCTGGAGAGAGTTTGCTGCACTGAAAGTAAAGGGGCTGAATAATTTTGCACGCCCAATTCTTCAGTTTTTGATTTGTTAAAAAAGTTTGAAATATCCAATAGATGTCGTTCCACTTCATGATTGTGTCCCACTTGTTGTTGATTCTTCACAAAAAAATACAGTTTTATATCTTTATGTTTGAAGCCTGAAATGTGGCAAAAGGTCGCAAAGTTCAAGGGGGCCGAATACTTTCGCAAGGCACTGTACCACAAGAATGTGCACGCACTCATGCACCATGCGTGCAAGCAACCACCCGCATGCACACACACCAGCACGCTCGCAGGCAAACACACACACTCTCTCTCCCTCTCACTCTCCTTACAACTTTATGATCCCTCATCTTTTCCACGCAGGGCAAACAGCAGGATTCACCTTTTGAGGGGGGGGGGGGGGGGGGGGGGGGTAGCAAATACTTTATAACAGCAGCACTGGTAATACAACTGACAAGATGAATGCATGCAAAACGTAATTTGTTACATAACTGTTCATAGCTGCACATTCTAACCTTTTAAATAGGGTTAGGGTTCCCACACAGCCATATTTTCATGATAGATTAATAATCTTCCAGCTAGTTAGTGATTAATTCTCGGCGCGAGAACTGAACCCTGTGGCACCCCCATAGAGACTGCCTCGCCTGGTTCACCAACTACTTCTCAGACAGAGTTCAGTGTGTCAAATCGGAGGGCCTGTTGTCCCAACCTCTGGCAGTCTCTATGGGGTGCCACAGGGTTCAATTCTCAGGCCGACTTTTTTCTCTGTATACATCAATGATGACGCTCTTGCTGCTGGTGATTCTCTGATCCACCTCTACGCAGACAACACCATTCTGTATACTTCTGGCCCTTCTTTGGACACTGTGTTAACTTCTCTAAGGTAGGGGGCAGCATTCGGGATTTTGGATGAAAAGCGTGCTCAAATTAAACTGCCTGCTACTCGGGCCCAGAAGATAGGATATGCATATAATTGGTAGATTTGGATAGAAAACACTCTAAAGTTTCCAAAACAAATAGTGTCTGTGAGTATAACAGAACTGATTTGGCAGGCGAAAATCTGAGAAAAATCCATCCAGGAAGTAGGATTTTTTTGTTTGTTGTAGTTTTCTATTCAATGCCATTACAGTATCCATTCACTTAGGACTCAAATTGCAGTTCATTTGCCTTCCACTAGATGTCAACAGTCTTTAGAAATTGTTTCAGGCTTGTATTCTGAAAAATTCGGGAGTAAGAGCAGTCTGAATGAATGGACCCAGCCGTGTCATAGAGCTTTTTCATGCGCGCAACCGAGAGAGTGCATTTCTTGTTTACCTTTTGTATTGACGACGTTATTGTCCGGTTTAAATATTATCAATTATTTACTCTAAAAACAACCTGAGGATTGAATATAAACATCGTTTAACATGTTTCTATGAACATTACGGATACAATTTGGATTTTTTGTCTGCCTGTTGTGACTGCGTTTGAGCCTGTGGATTACTGAAGAAAACGTGCGAACAAAACGAAGGTTTTTGGATATAAAGAGAGACTTTATCGAACAAAACAAACATTTATTGAGTAAATGAATGTCTTCGGAGTGCAACCATATGAAGATCATCAAAGGTAAGTGATTAATTGTATCTCTATTTCTGACTCTTCTTCTTGGCTGGTTACTGTTTGTAATGATTTGTCTGCTGGGCGATGTTCTCAAATAATCGTAATGTATGCTTTCGCCGTAAATAAGTTTTGAAATCTGACACCGTGGTTGGATTCACAAGAAGTTAATCTTTAAACCTATGTGAAATAGTTGTATGTTTTCTGAATTTTTATGAGTTTTTCTGTATTTGAATTTGGCACTCTGCAATCTCACTGGATGTTGGCCAGGTAGGACGCTAGCGTCCCACATGCCCTAGTTTAACAAACCTCCAGACGAGGTTCATTGCCATACAACTCTCCTTTCGTGGCCTTCAACTGCTCTTAAATGCAAGCAAAACTAAATGTATGCTCTTCAACCGATCGCTATCTGCACCTGCCCGCCCGTCTAGCATCACTACTCTGAACGGTTCTGACTTAGAATATGTGGACAACTACAAATACCTAGGTGTCTGGTTAGACTGTAAACTCTCCTTCCAGACTCACATTAAGCATCTCCAATCCAAAATTAAATCTAGAATCGGCTTCCTATTTTGCAACAAAGCATCCTTCACTCATGCTGCCAAACATACCCTCGTAAAACTGACTATCCTACCGATCCTTGACTTTGGCGATGTAATTTACAAAATAGCCTCCAACACTCTACTCGGCAAATTGGATGCAGTCTATCACAGTGCCATCCGTTTTGTCACCAAAGCCCCATATACTACCGACCACTACGACCTTTATGCTCTCGTTGGCTGTCCCTCGCTTCATGTTCGTCTCCAAATATTGATGTGCAGTTCGCAAACAATTCGTTAGTTTTGAACAGCTCTTTTTTCTGACTCAAGAGTCATGATTTATTTTTCAGAGTGAATAGTTCATTTTGGTAACATTTAATTTTAAGGGGTCCTTATTACAGTATTATTACATGTGTATTTACACTGTAACAAGTATTGCAGTTAATTGTAATAACTCATAGTTACACTGTAATAACAAAATGTAACTGGTGGTAATTGCAGTCTGTAATTATAGATGTGTAACAACAAATGTTTGTTACCATACAAATGGGAAAGTTTCTCCTAAATTCACCAATTTAGTGTTTAGTTTCTTCTCAGCTGCATCTGATTCGGTAATAACTGGTCACAAGATTGGAACATTTTGTGGACAGACACACTGGGTGTCAGAGATTACGAAGGTTGGAGGCTATAGAGTCTAATTACTTAAAATGCGCAATCTTCAAGATCTCCACTCAATGTTGTCGCTAGCACTTGTCCCTAAAAGGTGTGCCTTTTTGGGGACACGTTGAATTTACAAAAACAGATCAGATATTGGTCAACCTCACTGACTGGGGTCTACCATACAGGTGTCATCCCTGATTGTATTTTTTTTATGATATTGAATGTGTATGTTACCCATTATGACATCCAGAATCCCCTTGCCATCCAAGTGAGAGGATAAACCCACACGTACACCACAGAGTGTAACTTGATGGGTACTTACTTGTAATTAATATGTACTTCTGTAGCACATTACCCATCCTGACCCTTATGTTAAGGCTTCCGGATGCACCATCCAAGTGAGAAGATAAACACACTAGTACAACACAGAGTACATTAAATATATGCACAAGTACAATGTAATTACTAGGTGTTACACGGGATTTAGCTAGTTAAGTGTATCTTGAGGTGTACTTATTATAATTATTGTGTACCTACAAATTGTGTTACCCATTCTGACAATCTAATCGTCAGCTTCTGAAAGCGCCAATCAAGTGAGAGATAAATACACCAGTAAACCACAGAGTGCATATCTGTAATATCTGCATAAGTACAAGGTCGTCGCTTGTTCTTACACAGGATTTAGCTATATCAAGTTAAGAGTAACTTATAGTTTACCTATGAGCACTTTCTATATTTACTGAACAAAAATATAAATGCAACATGTAAAGTTTTGGTCCCATGTTTCTTAAGCTGAAATAAAATATTCCAGAAATGTTGCATATGAACAAAATACATATTTCTCTCAAATTTAGTGTACAAATTTGTTTACATCCCGATTAGTTGGCATTTCTCCTATGCCAAGATAATCCATCCACCTGACAGGTGTGGCATATCAAGAAGCATGATCATTACACAGGTGCACCTTGTGAAAGTGACAATAAAAGACCACTCTAAAATGTGCAGTTTTGTCACACAATACAATGCCACAGATGCCTCAAGTTTTAGTGTACAATTGGCATGCTGACTGCAGGAATGTTGCCAGAGAATTGAATGTTAATGTCTCTACCATAAGCCGCCTCCAACGTTGCTTTAGAGAATTTGGCAGTATATCCAACCACCTCACAACCGCAGACCACATGTAACCACGCCAACCAAGGACCTCCACATCCAGCTTCTTCAACTGCGGGATCATCTGAGATCAGCCACCTGGACAGCTTATCACAGAGTATTTCTGTCTGTAATAAAGCCATTTAGTGGGGAAAGCTCATTCTGATTGGCTGGGCCTGGCTCCCCAGTGGGTGGGCTTGGTGCCCCAGTGGGTTTGCCTATGCCCTCCCATGCCCACCCATGGCTGCACCCCTGCCCAGTCATGTGAAATTCCTTATATGAACTGTAACTCCGTAAAATCATTGAAATTGTTACATGTTGCGTTATATTTTTGTTCAGTACTTATTACTCATTACCAAGTGAAAATACCTACAAACAAAAGAGTCAACTTTATTGCAACATGTAAAAATATGTTTGGGAAAGGCCCTTTCCTATTTCGGCATGACAATGTCCCCATGCACAAAGCGAGGTCCATACAAAAATGGTTTGTCGAGATTGGTGTGGAAGAACTTGACTGGCCTGCACCTCAAACCCATCGAACACTTTTGGGATGAATTGGAAAAACAGACTGCGAGCCAGGACTAATCGCCCAACATCAGTGCCCGACCTCACTAATGTTATTGTGGCTGAATGGAAGCAAATCCCTGCAGCAATGTTCCAACATCTATTGGAAAGCCTTCCCAGAAGAGTGGATGCTGTTATAGCAAGGGGGGACCAACTCCATATTAATGCCCTTGATTTTGGAATGAGATGTTCGACAAGCAGGTGTCCACATACTTTTGGTCACGTAGTAGATTTTATGTTCAATAAATTTAGTTATATTTTGGTACTTGTAGGCTACTGTCTTTAATTTGTCTCAATATATTTCAGAATTGTTTGCGGTCTGTGTCGTTTAAGGTGAGCGAGCACAATTTTTTTTTCATGAGCATGGCCTTATTTCTATTACAGTTTATTGGATGACTGTCGTTCATATTCCATTCACCCAGCTCAATGTAACATCGATAGGTTTAGGTTACTACATGATGTTTAACTTTTCCCTAAACCCATCATGAGGTTCCTACAACCTCGCCTATGAATGAAAGTATACAACTTGGGAGCACAGGTCGAGAGAAACATTTGAATAATCAAGGCAACAGACAGTGACACTTTCAATACTGCCTTGCACACTCTTGCCCGCATATAGTTAATCTAGTTTACGTAAGTTCAACAGTTGCAAACAAGTTTCAATTGGACAAATTCAGGTATGTTATCCCCGTTTCATTCCGTTTGCGAAACATTTTTCAACCGAATTGAATGAATACACCCCTGATCACACGCAAACACAGTTCACTTTCATAGCTGCCAAACAAAACAGATGGATCACTTTGCTCGTTAATTCCTTCTCGCATCTACAAATTCTCCTTCTCTCACCTTTTCCATTCACTTGTGGACTTCTGTGCACAATACGTTAGCTGTCTTTGACCAGGCGAAAAAACCTTTCCAACCAAATATTCCTATCATAACCGCTACACACAACCTACATCATTGTCACCATATTAGTTAACGTCATAGTCAACATAGCTACTAGAACTAACACTTTAGTAAACCCGCTACAATCATGCATTACAGTGTACAGTCATCAAGCAGTTTAGCAGTTACACCAGCTGGCCCCGGCGACAATACATGAATTAAACCTAAAGCTTACCTTGACTTATGGATAACCATAGCCAGCTAACATGGGATCCCTCTCTGTTTGAGCTGGGTGTTTGTGTAGGCTAAACTAGCTGCATTCTCTAGATAAGTAAGTGAAACTGAAAAAAAATACAACAAAACATATCTATCTCTTTCTCTCCCTCTCTTGCTTCTCCTGTATTTTGGAAGTTGTTAAAAACTGTTCAACTAAAAACTGTTCAACTAAAAACTGTTCAACTATTGTCTTACTCTCTCTTTGAGTCAACTATTCACCGCATTTTATGCACTGTATTGCTAGCTAGGTGTAGCTTATGCTTTCAGTACTAGATCCATTCTCTGATCCTTTGATTGGGTGGACATGTCAGTTCATGCTGCAAGAGCTCTGATTGGATGGAGGATGTCCTCCGGAAGATGTCATAATTACTGTGTATGTCTGTGGAAGGGGGTGAGAACCATGAGCCTCCTAGGTTTTGTATTAAAGTCAATGTACCCAAAGGAGGATGGAAACTAGCTGTCCTCCGGATACATCATAGTGCTACCCTACAGAGTGCTGTTGAGGCAACTGTAGACCATTGAAAAACAGTGTGTTTTAATCAATTATTTGGTGATGTGAATATGTTTAGTATAGTTCTATCTAAAAAATGATAACTTTATTACTGTTTCACTATTTTTATTTTTATGAAATTCACTGAGGAGGATGGTCCTCCCCTTCCTCCTCTGATGAGCCTTCACTCTTCAGAATGTGTAGCCTAACGTGTGGAATGATGTGCCAAATCAGTGATTTTGTGCATTTTTTTGAGGTAAGCATAAGCCATCTCAACATTTGCAGCCATAGGTGGTAATATTTCTCTAGGAGCTGATCCATCATCACTATTGTGAAAAAATTATAACGTTAAGGTAAGATTTGAAAGGAATAAGCTGATCCGAGAGAAGCGCTCCCTTTCTTTCAATCATATCAGTATCGACACGTGCTCTACCGACGCACTAAGTGACTATTTTCATGCTACATGCTACATATTTGGCTGTTTTAGGAAAGATTCATAGTTAAAACACTCACAGGCCTAAGTTCCATCACTATCAGGAAACTGAACCCTAGTCTCAGAGCAAAACATATTATATTTTACTAAAATTCATGCCACTCCATTTAGTATGATACAGTATGTTACTTTACATTAGGCTATATTACATTGGCCTACCAATGTAATAGCGGTCGGTTGTACAATATAATACAAAATGTAGACTGTAGAGTCCTACGTCTTGATCGCACCGGTTTACTTTGACCCATTTAGTATGCTATATTATGTTCTACTGCTTTAGTATGATATGCTACGCTCGGCTGCTTTAGTATGATATGCTACATTAGGTTAGTGGTTAAGGTTAGGGTTTAGGTTAAAGGGTTAAGGGAAGGGTTAGCTAACATGCTAAGTAGATGCAAAGTAGCTAAAAAGTAGTAAGTAGTTGCAAAGTTGATGAGGTTCAAACACAAAACCTTTGGGTAGCTAGAAGTTTGCGTTATACGGCCACCCATCCACCCCGACCAACCACCCTTCTTTTGTTTTTCTGTTAAGAAAGTGTAGTAAAATATAATATGTTTTGCTCTGAGACCAGGCTGGAGATACGGCTGTACTGTATTATACAGCATACGGCTGCCCATCATCTATCTCTGATTCAACCACATCAGTCCCAGGAGGTCAGGATCGAGGTCAAAAATCCGATCTGCCTCCGTCATCAAAAATGTCAAGCAGTTTAATCCATTTTAGATCCCCAATCCTCTCAGCATGACAACGTATTCTGTTCATGGATCAGTGATGAGTAGCACCTCCAGAGTTCACTCCATGTCTCATAAAACAAACAGAGAGGTAGGGGTAGAGAGAGGTAGGGGTAGAGAGAGGTAGAGGTAGAGAGAGAGAGAGGTAGAGAGAGAGGTAGAGAGAGAGGTAGAGAGAGAGAGGTAGAGAGAGAGGTAGAGAGAGAGAGGTAGAGAGAGAGGTAGAGAGAGAGGTAGAGCGAGAGAGGTAGAGAGAGAGAGGTAGAGAGAGAGAGGTAGAGAGAGAGGTAGAGAGAGAGGTAGAGAGAGAGGGGTAGAGGTAGAGAGAGGTAGAGGTAGAGAGAGAGAGAGGTAGAGAGAGAGGTAGAGAGAGAGGTAGAGAGAGAGAGGTAGAGAGAGAGGTAGAGAGAGAGAGGTAGAGAGAGAGGTAGAGAGAGAGGTAGAGCGAGAGAGGTAGAGAGAGAGAGGTAGAGAGAGAGAGGTAGAGAGAGAGGTAGAGAGAGAGGTAGAGAGAGAGGTTAAACAATCAGATAGTAATCCGAGTAGTTATTTTCACCAGATCCATTTTAATAGTAACCTTCCATCAAAGGGAAAACAGACTTTGCAGTACAGACAGTTCTACAGGATACAGGGTCAACTCAGTGAAACAACAAAAATGCAGTCATCAGCGTACTGTAGCTATCTCCAGCAGTATCCCAGAGCTCCATCCCTGGGCAAATAGAGTCAGTATAATAACACAACCATCACAACAGGAGGGACCTGGCCCCAACACCAGGCAGCATCCCAAAACAAGTCTCCTCTCATGGGACCTAATTACCCCAACACCTTGGGCCCTAAAATTAGTCATCATGGGTATGGTTAAAGTCATGGAAGTCTGCTGCATCTGTGAGATCTCTTTGTTTTTGTTCTGGTTTATTGATAATATGTCTATTAACAGTTTAGCACAACCAGAATCACATAAGGATGCCATGTTGCTGCCACTGATTGAGGTTGCCCTGGAATCCAATGTCATCTAAAACATAAAAATGCTGGTCTGTTCCAAGCCGTAATGGCCAAGTTCTCTATCTGATTGTGGCTCCAGGCACCACACAACCACGTCAGAAACGCAGCAGACGGTCAAGGTAATGGACTTGTGTTGAAGTCAATGACAGTGTGACATGTTGCACTTAACAGGTGCCAGTCTTTCCACCCAGGGTCCTGTGGGACCTTTTTATCTGTGTGTAATGAACTGATGAAGACGATCGATGCTGTCTGTAATGGATATAGTATTCCCAAACCAGCCTTACTTCCATCCAGAAAAGGCATTATCTTGACAGCCAGGAAAATACCTGTCCTAGACCTGTCCTAGTCAAGAGAGCTGCTTGATGAGATCCCACTCAGTTCACCTTGTAATGGAAGAGCAGCTCAACTGGTGTCTGTGGCTTCACTTGTACAACAATCTACCAACGAAGAAGTGCACATATAACTCCTCTCCTTCTACTGCACTTTGATCAGGTTATAACCTAATCACGGTAAGAGCTCCAAACCTGATTTCCCATCATTTTCTGGGGACCAATACACCATATCCACATAAGATCATATCATCTATGTAATAATGCATTGCAGAATAAGTGGTGTATAACGTTAGTGTGCAGATATGTTAGCAATTTAGGTTTTTCTTCAATGACACAAACTTCAAAGCAAATCAGGGGGAGAAAAATTGGTTTATTCAGAGAGGACAAATCAAGATGTTGTGCTGGTAGTCAGATGTTCAGTCTCCCCTGTCCTCAGCTTTCTCCCCCTGAACAAAGGAACAGGATGCCATTTATAACCCTCCACCCTAGCCTAGGGTTGACCAATCAGAAGTCCTTGCAGTAGAACTTGGCCAATGGCCAAATAACCAGTCTCCTGCATCCCGATTCAATGTACAGACCAATTAAAGCGTGGCACACATCGCGCTGAGTACAGGAGTGACATTCCACAGATTCTAACAGATGTTGAACTGAAACCCAACTCCTATTTACAATTCGCTATTGACCATTAGTACTCTAGTTTTTAGGCCTCTCATCCTCTGCTTTGTGTATTTATATTCAAAATATTCTTATAGATTCAACAGAATCTGGACTATCAAACGAGCCATGGAAATGTTAACGCCATGTCTTGTGTCGTGTCTTTGGCTATGCCGGATTAAGTGATATGACATGCTATTCTATCAAATAATTTCCCTGTAATTAATATTACCTGATTAAGCTAATTAACTAGAAAGTCGGGGCACCACGAAACAATGTTTATAGCGCTGTTATCTTCCGAATAAACTCTTAAAGACCTAGTAATCTTTTACATGAGTAGCAGTCAATATTTAATCACTTTATTCAGTCTCATCTGAAAGTTGTAAATTATTGGTTATCTTCACAAACCCTGGCTAACAAGTTGAATCAGCAATACAACATTTGGTTTAATTATTTATTTACTAAATAATCACACAGAATTACATCTACACAGAATGGATCATACATTGATTACAAATTTTGTCATAAAGGAAAACGTCCCTAGCGGACGGAACAGATATGACGGCTGGTTACACAAAGAAAGGGGGTTGGGTTTTGAATGAAAGAGCGGGATGTCACGTCGTTGTATGGATGAGACCAAGGCGCAGCGTGAGATGTATACATCTTATTATTTAATGACACGAAGAATACTTAAACAAACTTACAAGATGAACGTGAAGCTATATATGATAAGTGCAGACTCAGGCAACTAACACATAGACAATAACCCACAAAATACCCAAGGAATATGGCTGCCTAAATATGGTTCCCAATCAGAGGCAACGATAAACACCTGCCTCTAATTGAGAACCAATCTAGGCAACCATAGACATACATAACACCTAGACTAGTGAACACCCATAGACATAGACATACAAAACCCTTAGACAGGGTTAAAACACATACATCACCCATGTCACACCCTGACCTAGCCAAAATAATAAAGAAAACAAAGAATACTAAGGTCAGGGCGTGACACGGGAAGACAGAAGAACAAAAAGATTTTGTGTCTCTATCGGGCCGTAGGCAGCTATGCTATCATAAATACAGTATCTTATGCATTCTAAATACCCGCCCTTTTGAAAAAGGAAAATGCAATAAATATTTACTCTGAGCTGCACTTCGGTAGATTGGTCGTAGATAGAAGGCCGGGTTGTCCAGCATGGATCTCTTGTCCTCTGAAGAATGTCTCTGGTGGTAAACTGGATACGTTGTAGCATCGTTGTGTGTGTTAGACTGGATACGTCACCCGTCCTATCCTAGCCCACGTTTACAGCGGCTGCTGCTAACTCAACGGCTAGGAAGTATCACTTCTGTAGTGAATAAGAGTTCAAAGTTCATACCAAGTTGCCATACTTTTAAGCTCGTATAGTCAAAATTCATCCTTTCAGCATGTCGATCGTCACAATGCTAATTTCGTTAGGTTATTATCTGAGCCTTTTGAACGTCGAACTCACAGAAAGAGACATTTTCATCAACAGGTTTATATAGTGGTGAAAGAAGGGCGTGTTTCATAGTTTACAACCAATATCTGTTCACTTGGCCAGGGCCTCTGAGTTAGCAGAGTTTCTCTATTTTTTTTAACCTTTATTTAACTAGGCAAGTCAGTTAAGAACAAATTCTTATTTTCAATGACGGCCTAAGAACAGTGGGTTAACTGCATGTGGTAGAATGACAGATTTGTACCTTGTCAGCTTGGGGGTTTGAACTTGCAACCCTCCGGTTACTAGTCCAACGCTCTAACCACTAGGCTACCCTGCCGCCCCCTATGACAAACTGTTCTCTCATTTAAGAAGCTAAAATTACATTTAATCTTTTCACAAATAGTTTCATATTTAAACATTTAAATTGCACAAGCATTCAATGTGAATCTGATAACTAGAATGTCGACTTTCCAAGATACAGTTTATGTCATCCTGTCATTAGTAGTAATGTCTCAGACAACAACTGATCTTAGATCATATTCATCAAGTACCAAGGCATATTTTCAACCTGTTGGATTACCGAAATATGGTTCAGTTTCCCACCTTTTGATGTTACCAGAATCTCTATGTTACAAAGGCTTTACAAGAGTCAACTCTATAAAGTAGAGAGAGAGAGAGAAAAGGGGAAAGGTATTTATGGGGGTCATAAACCTCCCCAACAGGCCAATGTTATGACAGTCCCCAAATGTTGGGTTCAATCGTCTGATTAACCTGCACGTTGCAAACCAACATAAAAATAACCGTGGGTTGTCCTGGTTGTGGACCATCGTTGTGGTTGACCCGGGTATGGTTTCTGCGAATGAAGAAGTCCGCTCCAACGCTGGGCAGCAGATGTCCAGTTGGTGATCGCTGTTGCAGTCCCCACCTCTGGTGGTCGACCTGGGTAGGGTGTCTGCAAATGAAGAAGTCCGCTCCAAGGCTGGGCAGCGGATGTCTGGATTGGGATCGCCATTCCGGACCGGTCGTCTGGTCGTCCAGACTGGAAGATCTGGGCAGTAACTTAGGCAGATGTTAACAACGCACACACACTCATGAAATATACCATTGCATTTCCTCCCAAATGAGCGGCGTTGTGGCACTAACTGATGGTTGTATGGGGAAGTTGTTAATGGCTCTATCACTTTCTACGTGCGGAAGACAATGAAACAATATTAAATGAAAGCATAAACAAAACTACATTTACCAATATTTATTTTCCACCATAATTTGCAAAGAAATTCATCAAAAATCCTACAATGTGATTTTCTGGATTTTTTTCTAATTTTGTCTGTCATAGTTGAAGTGTACCTATGATGAAAATTATAGGACTCTCTCATCTTTTTAAGTGGGAGAACTTGCACAATTGGTGGCTGACTAAATACTTTTTTGCCCCACTGTACGTCCATGGTCTTGGCAAAATGACCTTGTCATGGCTTTGTCTAATGTCATATATAGAGCTTTCCTAATTTGCGGGGTGTTGCTTAGGGTACTATCCAAAGTTGATACCTACATGATAAGTCTACAGCTGTAAGGCACTAGTTTTGAGGCAGTCTACATGGATGACCTATGGACTTCTGGGAAGAAAACTGGTGAGTACTGTAGCTGTAGAGGCAAAGGCCTCAAAATAAATGTTCAACTTTACTAAGGCTGGTATTTTGCTCGGACCCTTAAGTGATCCCAGCATAAATCCTAATTGGATGTTCCGTTGTGCATGTGCGTTTATGCTTACACAAGCGCACATGTCAAGGGAAGAAAACCAAGTATCCTGGCAGATTACAACTTGTCCAGAATGAGTCTGACGCAGTCAGGTAACTTTCAGGTCAATGCCTGGAGGTCAGTCAGAATTGGTGAGGAGGGAGTCTTTAGTGGTTTTACTTCCAGTCACCGTCTTCCACTATTGTAGTGACGGTAGGTATGAAGAAGTATACTTCATAGCTATGTTATCCCCGGAGGAGCTAACCTCACGACGGAAGTACTCTCTAACCACGGAACCAGTCGTACGCGGTGTGATCATGGTTCACGACTTCTAATAACCTTTCTCCTGAACGGAGGGTTCTATTTATTAGTGGCATGTGTGTAAACCATTGGAAGAGTGCAATGGAGATTCCCTTCCCCGTGTTGCACTCTGAGTTATCAATAGCAATTGAACTTGTGAGGTTACTAATCCTTTTACTGAGTGTTGCGGGACTGACTGTGGTATTGGTACTGGTACTCAAGGGGATCAGTTGTCCTACTGATTTATTCTGAAATGTTATCCTATAGGAGTACATGATTAGAGCATTTTACCAGTTGTCTTATAGAGGCTACTACACATGGCAAGGAATGATTATTGTTGTCATTTGTTTTGGAGGTGGACAAGTTCACTGGACTTCCTTTACGACCAGTGTAGTACACCTCAGTACTATCTTAGATGTGTTCTAAGATAATCCCCGTAAAGGAGCCTGTCTGCTCCTCACTTTTCTCATGGGGGAGCTTACATCTAGATTTGATATATGCTCTGGCGGCCTCGTACGGTGTTGTCCATAGTCTCGCCCCCCTCACCGGCCTCATCATGGGTCTTGGCTACTAGTGAAGTTGCTCATTCACAGAGACAACTGGCTCGAAATCATGGAAAGAATGGTCAATCAGATTGGCTGATGGAATGTGTAGAGATATCATAATACCTCATTGGATTGGATTCTGCACCAAGAGGTTTCTAAATGTCTTTTTCCAAGGGGCGCTTTCGAAAGATACCTCTCGTGAATGACTGCGTTGCAGCTAGCGTTAGGGGAAGACAGTGTGGTCAGTGGAGAAGGCACTGTGGCCTGTGACCATACCTGGTTGGTTTTCCAATCCATCAATGGGAGAAACCATTCCATCAAGTCTGCTCCAAGTAGCAGGGGTACAGTTTCAAGTCTGGTAACATACACAGGGTGAACGAGCGATACATCCTGGAAGTGTAGTTTCAGCATGACTCTCAATGTGAGAGCCGAAGTAGTCTGTGTGACCTCTCGAAGTGTAGTGTCGCATCGTTCCACTTTCAACCAACGTTTAGTTGGCTTCACAGCCCTTTTGAAATCATCAAACAATGTTTGAGAGATGAGTGATAATATTGCACACGAATCAATTAGCGCATGACAAGTCAAGCAGTCCTCCAGGACCATTTCCAGGTATGGGCGTTTAGATTCATGATTGGTGGACATATTCCCCACAAAGTGGAGTGGTCATTCGCAACGACATGATGTGTCATTTCTGTTCAAAGTGGAAGCCGATTGACTTTTCAGATTTTGAGTGGGCTTGGCTTTAACGAAGCGTTTGACCTTTTTCTTCGCAACCTTTGTGTAACGATCGTTGTTGGAAGGATGGTCGGACCAAGATGCAGCGTGGGGTAGGTTAATCATTTTTATTTATGATAACCGGCACAAAACAAGAAAAAGTAACAAACGAAATGTACAGCCTTGTAGGGCTAAAAAGCAACAATACAAAATCAAGATCCCACAAACAACAGGATTTACCGATCCTCTGCAGGTGTTGTTACACATGGTCTGCCACTGCGAGGTTGATCAGCTGTCCATCCTGTCTCCCTGTAGCACTGTCTTAGGCGTCTCACAGTACGGACATTGCAATTTATTGCCCTGGCCACATCTCCAGTCCTCATGCCTCCTTGCAGCATGCCTAAGGCACGTTTACGCAAAGGAGCAGGGACCATGGCATCTTTCTTTGGGTGTTTTTCAGAGTCAGTTGAAAGGCCTCTTTAGTGTCCTAAGTTTTCGTAACAGTGACCTTAATTGCCTACCATCTGTAGCAGTTGCATCTCTAGGGGCGCTATTTCCTTTTTGGATAAAAAACGTTCCCGTTTTAAGCGCGATATTTTGTCACGAAAAGATGCTCGACTATGCATATTCTTGACAGTTTTGGAAAGAAAACACTCTGAAGTTTCAGAATCTGCAAAGATTTTGTCTGTAAGTGCCCCAGAACTCATTCTACAGGCGAAACCAAGATGATACGTCAAACAGGAAATTAGCAGAATTTCTGAAGCTCTGTTTTCTAATGTCTCCTTATATGGCTGTGAATGCGACAGGAATAAGCTTAGACCTTCTGCCGTTTCCCCAAGATGTCGGCAGCATTGTGACGTATTTGTAGGCATATCATTGGAAGATTGACCATAAGAGACTACATTTTCCAAGTGTCCGCCTGGTGTCCTGCGTCGAAACTGGTGCGCAAAGCCAGGTGCAAGTATTTTTCCATTTGATTGAGAGGGGAAACCATGCTTCCACGAACGATATATCATCGAAGAGATATGTGAAAAACACCTTGAGGATTGATTCTAAACAACGTTTGCCATGTTTTCAGTCGATATTATGGAGTTAATTTGGAAAAAAGTTCGCGTTTTGAGGACTGAATTTTCGTTTTTTTTTGGTAGCCAAATGTGATGTAAAAAACGGAGCTATTTCTAATACACAAAGAATCTTTTTGGAAAAACTGAGCATCTGCTATCTAACTGAGAGTCTCCTCATTGAAAACATCTGAAGTTCTTCAAAGGTAAATTATTTTATTTCAAGGCTTTTATGTTTTTGTTGAAATGTTGCGTGCTGGATGCTAACGCTAATGCTAATGCTAAATGCTACGCTAGCTAGCTACTTTTACACAAATGATTGTTTTCCTATGGTTGAGAAGCATATTTTGAAAATCTGAGATGACAGTGTTGTTTACAAAAGGCTAAGCTTGAGAGATGGCATATTTATTTCATTTCATTTGCGATTTTCACGAATAGTTAACGTTGCGTTATGGTAATGAGCTTGAGTCTGTATTCACGATCCCGGATCCGGGATGGGGAGATCAGAAAGGTTAACGTCCGTTTCACAGGTGCATGTTGATTAATTGTTTATGGTTCATTAAACAAGCATGGGAAACAGTGTTTAAACCCTTTACAATGAAGATCTGTGAAATTATTTGGATCTTTACGAATTATCTTTGAAAGCCAGGGTCCTGAAAAATTGACATTTATGTACAGTAGCTTTGATTGGACTGATCATCTCAACATCATACTTTCAAAATCTTAGCTATCATTCTTCATCATGAATAAATCGACAATTTACTGGCAAATACTTTTACATCCTTGTCATATGAAGTGAAATAATGAAGGGAATTGATAGATAAAACTTAACAGTGCTCATCGGCCATAAACATTACACAACAAGTTGGAAATCGCAAAAAAAGTGGTTTGGAAGGAATCAGTGACAGTGGCTATGTGGTCCCAAATCTGGGATTAAAAGGCTCTTTTCCAAGTTTAAAATGATAAACATTCAACATTGACCAAGCTGTCAATGAAGCATGATTTGTGCCGCGCTCAAAACAACTGTTAACCTCTCTGATCTCCCAAACCCGGATCCGGTATCGTGACTACAGCCTCAAGCTCATTACCATAACGCAACGTTAACTATTCATGAAAATCGCAAATGAAATGAAATAAATATGCCATCTCGCAAGCTTAGCCTTTTGTAAACAACACTGTCATCTCAGATTTTCAAAATATGCTTCTCAACCATAGGAAAACAATCATTTGTGTAAAAGTAGCTAGCTAGCGTAGCATTTAGCATTAGCATTAGCGTTAGCATCCAGCACGCAACATTTCAACAAAAACATAAAAGCCTTGAAATAAAATAATTTACCTTTGAAGAACTTCAGATGTTTTCAATGAGGAGACTCTCAGTTAGATAGCAGATGCTCAGTTTTTCCAAAAAGATTCTTTGTGTATTAGAAATAGCTCCGTTTTTTACATCACATTTGGCTACCAAAAAAAAACGAAAATTCAGTCCTCAAAACGCGAACTTTTTTCCAAATTAACTCCATAATATCGACTGAAAACATGGCAAACGTTGTTTAGAATCAATCCTCAAGGTGTTTTTCACATATCTCTTCGATGATATATCGTTCGTGGAAGCATGGTTTCCCCTCTCAATCAAATGGAAAAATACTTGCACCTGGCTTTGCGCACCAGTTTCGACGCAGGACACCAGGCGGACACTTGGAAAATGTAGTCTCTTATGGTCAATCTTCCAATGATATGCCTACAAATACGTCACAATGCTGCCGACATCTTGGGGAAACGGCAGAAGGTCTAAGCTTATTCCTGTCGCATTCACAGCCATATAAGGAGACATTAGAAAACAGAGCTTCAGAAATTCTGCTAATTTCCTGTTTGACGTATCATCTTGGTTTCGCCTGTAGAATGAGTTCTGGGGCACTTACAGACAAAATCTTTGCAGATTCTGAAACTTCAGAGTGTTTTCTTTCCAAAACTGTCAAGAATATGCATAGTCGAGCATCTTTTCGTGACAAAATATTGCGCTTAAAACGGGAACGTTTTTTATCCAAAAATGAAATAGCGCCCCTAGAGATCTAACAGGTTAACTCGGATCTGCGAAAACTTGACTTCAGTGAGTTGAATACAACTGGGAAGTCTGGGAATAATTAAGCTCTGACTGGGAAAATAAGTTTTGATCGGTCATCCAACTCAGAATTGTAAATCCGGCCTCTTTCTAGAGGTAAAACCTGAAGATCAATGACGTCATCATGATTCGACCTTGTTTTTTTTTCTCGAGTTCCCAGTTGTTTTGAAAGCACCATAAATCCAGAGAATGCCATACTTTGATGACAAAATTTGCCCTCGAAGGACAAAAAGGTGAGCCAACAAAATGTATTGTACGCTGCTGCATAAATTATGTACTATGCCAGGGAGAAATGTATACTGTAGCTAAGAAAGTAATACTAAATGTATGTTGTTAGATGTTAGTAACCCATGTGTCTCACCCTAATAATTTGGTCTATGGTGGTGCACATGTAGCCTATAAACTGTTGTAGAGAAATGTAATCATCGAATATTGTCAGAGCTTTCATTGTCTGCTTATATGCCCCCTTTTTTTATCCCACGGTTCTGACTTGGTGTACTGTAAGAATGGCCCATCTTCTGAATTCTGTCGCTGTAAATTTCAAAGTGCTAAACAAATATTTATATTGACTAACTTATGTCCGTCCTAGCTCACTCATTAATGTCTTAATCGAAATTACAGATTTCCGCTTTTCTGCCTGTCGTCCCATTATGTCCAACACTATGTTGGACTTCCGTCGCCGACAGAGATGGCCGCCTCGCTTCGCGTTCCTAGGAAACTATGCAGTTTTTTGTTTTTTTACGTGTTATTTCTTACATTAGTACCCCAGGTCATCTTAGGTTTCATTACATATAGTCGAGAAGAACTACTGAATATAAGATCAGCGTCAACTCACCATCAGTATGACCAAGAATATGTTTTTCGCGACGCGGATCCTGTGTTCTGCCTTACAAACAGGACAACGGAGTGGATCCTATGCAGCGACCCAAAAAAACGACTCCGAAAGAGAGGGAAACGAGGCGGTCTTCTGGTCAGACTCCGGAGACGGGCACACCGTGCACCACTCCCTAGCATTCTTCTTGCCAATGTCCAGTCTCTTGACAACAAGGTTGATGAAATCCGAGCAAGGGTAGCATTCCAGAGGCACATCAGAGACTGTAACGTCCTTTGCTTCACTGAAACATGGCTCACTGGAGAGACTCTATCCGAAGCGGTGCAGCCAACGGGTTTCTCCACGCATCGCGCTGACAGAAACAAACATCTTTCTGGTAAGAAGAGGGGCGGGGGCGTATGCCTCATGGCCAACGTGACATGGTGTGATGAAAGAAACATACAGGAACTCAAATCCTTCTGTTCACCTGATTTAGAATTCCTCACAATCAAATGTAGACCGCATTATCTACCAAGAGAATTCTCTTCGATTATAATCACAGCCGTACATATATCCCCCCCCAAGCAGACACATCGATGGCTCTGAACGAACTTTATTTAACTCTCTGCAAACTGGAAACGATTTATCCGGAGGCTGCATTCATTGTAGCTGGGGATTTTAACAAGGCTAATCTGAAAACAAGACTCCCTAAATTTTATCAGCATATCGATTGCGCAACCAGGGGTGGAAAGACCTTGGATCATTGTTACTCTAACTTCCGCAACGCATATAAAGCCCTGCCCCGCCCCCCTTTCGGAAAAGCTGACCACGACTCCATTTTGTTGATCCCTGCCTACAGACAGAAACTAAAACAAGAGGCTCCCACGCTGAGGTCTGTCCAACGCTGGTCCGACCAAGCTGACTCCACACTCCAAGACTGCTTCCATCACGTGGACTGGGAGATGTTTCGTATTGCGTCAGATAACAGCATTGACGAATACGCTGATTCGGTGTGCGAGTTCATTAGAACGTGCGTTGAAGATGTCGTTCCCATAGCAACGATTAAAACATTCCCTAACCAGAAACCGTGGATTGATGGCAGCATTCGTGTGAAACTGAAAGCGCGAACCACTGCTTTTAATCAGGGCAAGGTGTCTGGTAACATGACCGAATACAAACAGTGCAGCTATTCCCTCCGCAAGGCTATCAAACAAGCTAAGCGCCAGTACAGAGACAAAGTAGAATCTCAATTCAACGGCTCAGACACAAGAGGCATGTGGCAGGGTCTACAGTCAATCACGGACTACAGGAAGAAATCCAGCCCAGTCACGGACCAGGATGTCTTGCTCCCAGGCAGACTAAATAACTTTTTTGCCCGCTTTGAGGACAATACAGTGCCACTGACACGGCCTGCAACGAAAACATGCGGTCTCTCCTTCACTGCAGCCGAGGTGAGTAAGACATTTAAACGTGTTAACCCTCGCAAGGCTGCATCCCCAGCCGCGCCCTCAGAGCATGCGCAGACCAGCTGGCCGGTGTGTTTACGGACATATTCAATCAATCCCTATACCAGTCTGCTGTTCCCACATGCTTCAAGAGGGCCACCATTGTTCCTGTTCCCAAGAAAGCTAAGGTAACTGAGCTAAACGACTACCGCCCCGTAGCACTCACATCCGTCATCATGAAGTGCTTTGAGAGACTAGTCAAGGACCATATCACCTCCACCCTACCTGACACCCTAGACCCACTCCAATTTGCTTACCGCCCAAATAGGTCCACAGACGATGCAATCTCAACCACACTGCACACTGCCCTAACCCATCTGGACAAGAGGAATACCTATGTGAGAATGCTGTTCATCGACTACAGCTCGGCATTCAACACCATAGTACCCTCCAAGCTCGTCATCAAGCTCGAGACCCTGGGTCTCGACCCCGCCCTGTGCAACTGGGTACTGGACTTCCTGACGGGCCGCCCCCAGGTGGTGAGGGTAGGCAACAACATCTCCTCCCCGCTGATGCTCAACACTGGGGCCCCACAAGGGTGCGTTCTGAGCCCTCTCCTGTACTCCCTGTTCACCCACGACTGCGTGGCCAAGCACGCCTCCAACTCAATCATCAAGTTTGCGGACGACACAACAGTGGTAGGCTTGATTACCAACAACGACGAGACGGCCTACAGGGAGGAGGTGAGGGCCCTTGGAGTGTGGTGTCAGGAAAATAACCTCACACTCAACGTCAACAAAACTAAGGAGATGATTGTGGACTTCAGGAAACAGCAGAGGGAACACCCCCCTATCCACATTGATGGAACAGTAGTGGAGAGGGTAGCAAGTTTTAAGTTCCTCGGCATACACATCACAGATGTGAATTGAACTGAATTGGTCCACTCACACAGACAGCATCGTGAAGAAGGCGCAGCAGCGCCTCTTCAACCTCAGGAGGCTGAAGAAATTCGGCTTGTCACCAAAAGCACTCACAAACTTCTACAGATGCACAATCGAGAGCATCCTGGTGGGCTGTATCACCGCCTGGTATGGCAACTGCACCGCCCTCAACCGTAAGGCTCTCCAGAGGGTAGTGAGGTCTGCACAACGCATCACCGGGGGCAAACTACCTGCCCTCCAGGACACCTACACCACCCGATGTCACAGGAAGGCCATACAGATCATCAAGGACATCAACCACCCGAGCCACTGCCTGTTCACCCCGCTATCATCCAGAAGGCGAGGTCAGTACAGGTGCATCAAAGCTGGGACCGAGAGACTGAAAAACAGCTTCTATCTCAAGGCCATCAGACTGTTAAACAGCCACCACTAACACTGAGTGGCTGCTTCCAACACACTGACACTGACTCAACTCCAGCCACTTTAATAATGGGAATTGATGGGAAATGATGTAAATATATCACTAGCCACTTTAAACAATGCTACCTTATATAATGTTACTTATCCTACATTATTCATCTCATATGCATACGTATATACTGTACTCTATATCATCGACTGTATCCTTATGTAATACATGTATCACTAGCCACTTTAAACTATGCCACTTTGTTTACATACTCATCTCATTTGTACATACTGTACTCGATACCATCTACTGTATCTTGCCTATGCTGCTCTGTACCATCACTCATTCATATATCCTTATGTACATATTCTTTATCCCCTTACACTGTGTACAAGACAGTAGTTTTGGAATTGTTAGTTAGATTACTTGTTATTACTGCATTGTCGGAACTAGAAGCACAAGCATTTCGCTACACTCGCATTAACATCTGCTAACCTTGTGTATGTGACAAATAAAATTAGATTTGATTTGATTTGATTAGTTTGTACATCTCAATTGTCATTAGAAACCACATTTGTTTAAGAAAGTCAGTCATACCAGCTTTGTTTTTTTTAAAGGCAGTAAATGAGGCTGAATGACCTGTTTCGCTGCCAGACAAGGCTCCGCTGATAGCCAGGTGTAGCAATGGTAAGAATTTGGGACTGCTGTTGGGACAGCTTTATGTGGGCACTGTTTGTCACTGTTATAATGAAATTAATGTATTGTTTAGTGTTGGGTTGTGTAGTGGCTTTGCTGGCATGCATCCCACTTTTAATTGTTTTGCCCCACCAAGATTTACATTCTGAAATCGTCACTGTGTGGGAGGTAAAACCATCCTCAACAGTTACACCAGAATGGTACCCTTTTATCATCACCATTACCATCTACTGAATGGGATTGAACAGATGCCAAATACAGAAATTTTTAACGGTCCAATGCGTTTTTATCTCAATATCATATCATTTTATGGGTAACAATGAAGCACCGTACTGTGATTGTTTTCAAATGGTCAAAAACAAACAAAAATAGCTCAAGCAATAATTTTGATATTACTGTCGGAGTGGGGAGGGGGAAACTGAAAACTATGGTATTGGCAGAGAGGTTTGAAATCATTTTTCTTGTTGGTCTATTAACTAATTTATCAACTGGTGATGTCACCAGGCAGGCCAAAACAGGCAGATATTTCAGGCTGTCTTTTCAATCAGCTCTTGTACTTAAATGGCATTATCATCATTTTCATTATCATGGATTCCCTGTCCCTCAGGGGGTGAAGTACAAGATGACCCCAGATGTCGAATCCTCCACAGCAATTCCTCTTCACGGAACCCTGGTTTCCCTGGAAACAAGACTCCTCTTCTAATATAACAACCAGCACACGTGCCAGAATGTTTTTGTTGTTTTCTAATTCCAACCAACCCTTACTCTCTTCATGTCTATTCAATCAGTGGCATGCCTGTTTCGTTCACTCCTCCTCCAAGGAATTTCCCTCTGCTTTCAACATGTTTTATGAACAGCAGAAATCCTTTTCTATACACCTCTAATCAGTGTGGTTGGCATGCTGTTGTACGTTGCAAAATGTCAAGCAGGTAAGCAACCCAGGACTGGATCCTGTTACCTAATAAATTGAGCCTTGAAGTATTGTCATTACTGTCATTGTGTTCCCATTGGTGCCCAAAATACCATCACTCACTGCCTGGGTTCAGTCATATCTGCTTGGATTCCACCTGGCGATTTGTTCACCGTCTTCTAGCCATAGCCGCTCCACCTTTCATTTTCCATTTGTTTTGTCTTGATTTCCTGCACACCTGGTTTACATCTCATAATTACTATGTGTATTTCACCCTCTGTTCCCTCCATGTCTGTGTGGGGTATTGTTTATTGTCAAGGTTGGCACGCTTCCGGCTGGTTTGCGCCGGGTTTTGTTTTGTACCCGTGCTTTGTGGCAGCCGGTACTTTGTACTGGGTTGTTGTACTTTGTGATGCCTCACTTGTTCTTTGGGCATTTGTTTTTGTGACACGGTTGCGTTCTGTTCTAATTATATCGCCTCAGTAAAGTGCTTTGTCCACTCATCTCTGCTCTCCTGTGCCTGACTTCCATGCATCAGCTACAACCACCGTTTTGACAACTAATTAACTTGCCAAGCTTATTATGTGAACTTACTCAGAAACGCTTTAATTAATCTGTATAGGCCTACTATTTATTTATTTTATCTCATACTTTTATAGCCTACTGGACTCCTAGAGAGTCACTCTATCAAGTTAATCTTGTTGGGGTGGGTGACTCCTTGAACCTACAATGGCTAGCCCCAAGTCGTTATATTTTTTATTCTGGTGCTTTATGCTATTTGCCTCATGGCTCCTGTCTGCTTTGTTGACTATGAACTTGCTTGTTTACCCAAACGTTGCACAGACTATCTTTCTTACCACACTCGGGAATCTGACTCTCTATAAGTTAACACTCTTGGCCTCCCATCCTATTCTAACCACCTCTCTCCAGCTTTGTATTCATTTTACCTGATGAAATAAAAAATCAACACTGTCCTCTTCCGTGCCCTGATTGTATTACTGCTGATATCTAGATATGTGCATGTACACCCTGGCCCATCTACAGTTGCTAGCTCCAATTCTGACTTGTGCTCTGATATCTGCTTCACTGATTTCTGCTCTCGTAAAAGCCTGGGTTATCTGCACATTAACACTAGAAGCTTATTACCTAAAATGTATCAATTGAAAGTGTAGGTTCACAGTTCCAATCCAGATGTGTTGGTCATTACTGAGACATGGTTAAGAAAGAGTGTTTTGAACACTGATGTTAACCTTTCTGTTTGTATTATTTTTCTGCAAGATAGATCTTCCAAAGGTGGTGGAGTAGCAATCTTTACCAAGGAACACCTTCAGTGCTCGGTTGTCTCCACCAAGCCGTTCTCCAAACAATTTGATTTGCTGGTTTAAAGCATTAATCTTTCAAATAGCTCTTTGTTGATTGTTGCTGGGTGTTATCATCCACCGTGGGCACCGGCCTGTACCCTACCTGCCCTAAGCTCTCTCCTGGCCCCTTACACTAAGTCTGAATTTTTCCTGCTAGTTGACCTAAACTGGGACATGCTTAAACCACCTGACCAAGTTGTAAAGCATTGGGACTCCCTAAATCTTTCTCAGATTATTACCAATTTCACAAGGTATGACTCCAAACATCCAGAAAAGGCTACTCTCCTTGATGTATCCTCACAAATATTCCTGATAGGCATCAGTCTGGTGTTTTCTGTAATGGCCTTAGTGATCACAGTTTTACAGCCTGTGTTCGTAACGGCTGCTCAGTGAATCTCTCTGTCCTGATTTGTCATAGACTCTTGCTAAAAAACTTTAATGAGCAAGCCTTCCTTCATGACCTGGCCTCTGTAAATTGGTATAGAATCAGCTTGATCCCCTCTGTCAAAGACACGTGGACAGTATTTCTTGATATTTTCAGCGGTATTGTTAATAAACACACCACCATAAAGAAAATGAGAATTAAAACAGGTTCAGCCCCTTGTTCGACCGTGATCTGGCAGAGTTACTCCACCTCAAGAATTCCATTTGGCGAAAGGCTCGGCACACGCATACTCAGTCTGACTGGGTCTCGTTCAGGCAATTGAGAAATAAGTCCACTCAGGCTATCCGGAAGGCCAAAGTTAGTTACTTTAAGGAGGAGTTCACTCTCTGTGGGTCTAACCACAAGAAGTTCTGTAAAACCGTTTTAAAGACCTGGATAGTAAACCCTCCTCCTCACAGCTGCCAATGTCCCTTAATGTAGATAATGTGGTTGTTACTGACAAGGAGCACGTGGCTGAGCTCTTTAATCACCACTTAATTGAGTTAAGATTCCTATCAGCTATATCTCATTGCCTGTCCAACATTTCCTCATCTCCCACCCCTTCTAATGCGACTAGCCCCGATGCTCCTCCCTATTTTTCCCCTGCCCCGCTACAAAGTTTCTCCCTGCAGGCATTCACTGTCTCTCCTCTCTGGGGAGGTTCCCATTGCTTGGAAGGCAGCCACGTTGCATCCTATATTTACAGGGGGAGATCAAGTTGATCCTAACTGTTAGGCCAATTTCTATTTTGCCCTGTTTATCAAAAGTGTTGGAAAAACTTGTCAATTATCAACTTACTGGCTTTCTTGATGTTTATAGTATTTTCACTGGTATGCAATCTTGTTTCCTCTCAGGTTATGGATGTGTCACTGCAACCTTAAAAGTCCTAAATGATGTCTCCCTTGCCTTTGATTCTAAGCAATGTTGTTCTGCTATTTTTGTTGACTTGGCCAAAGCTTTTGATACGGTAGACCATTCCCGTATTGGTGTCTCTGAGGGGTCTTTCACCTGGTTTGCTGACTACCTCTCTCAAAGGGTGCAATGTATAAAGTCAGAACATCTGCTGTCTCAGCCACTGCCTGTCACCAAGGGAGTAACCCAAGGCTCGATCCTAGGCCCCACGCTCTTCAAAATGTGCATCAACAACATAGCTCTTGCAGTAGGAAGCTCTCTCATGCATTTATATGCAGATGATACAGTCTTACACTCCATCTCTTCATTCAAAAACTCAATCATGGACAGTCTTACTGACAGTTGTGGCTGCTTCGCATGATGTATTGTCTCTACCTTCTTGCATTTGTGCTGTTGTCTGTGCCCAATAATGTTTGTACCATGTTTTGTGCTGCTACCATGCTGTGCTGCTACCATGTTGTGTTGCTACCATGTTGTCATGTGGTGTTGCTACCATGCTGTGTTGTCATGTGTTGCTGCTATACTATGTCTTATATCTATATCTATATCTTAGGTCTCTTTTATGTAGTATTGTGGTGTCTCTCTTGTCGTCCCCGCAGGAGGCCTTTTGCCTTTTGGTAGGCCATCATTGTAAATTAAGAATGTATTCTTTAACTGACTTGCCTAGTTAAATAAAGGTTAAACAAAATAAATAAATAAGAAATATAATGGGAAAAATTGTAAACTACTGTCAGCGTATAACCTTTGCACAGAGATGTCTTTAGGCCAGCTAAATGTCATGTAAGATTGTGCTTTGCTTGTGGTGTAGAAAATGTGAGCTTCCAAAATATCAAACTGTTGGAAAGGAATCCTCTACCCAAAGTACCCACACAGTGCCATCTGTTGGCTAGCTTCAGCAGTACACTAAATTATTCAATAAAACTTCATCTTCATCTGTACCTGCAGCCTGGCCTCAAAGAATAGATGTATCATAGTAAATGTAAATCCGTGACACCCAAATTAGCACAATATCACGTTTGGTATGGTTACATAAGACAAAAGGTTACTTTCCATTTGATCTGTTTTCTGTAGCTTGTGAGTTGTGTAAAACACTTTGTGGCTTTTATGTATTTTGTTTTGTTGCTTTGCATGTGCTCAATTGTTGTCTGTATAGTTATTGTAATTATTTTTAATAACCAGCACAGGGACTGCGGTTGAAAATTTGCCGGCTTGCTAAAACCGGCATTTTACTGAAATGTTAATTAATGTGTACTGTCCCTGTAAAAATAAACTCAAACTGTCACGCCTGCTCCCGCTCTCCTTCTCTGGCGCTCGAGGGCACCAGGCTACCCTTTATTACGCACACCTGTCACCATCATTACGTGCAGCAGCGCTCATTGGACTCACCCCGAATATAATTGTCTGCTCCCCTGTTCCCTGTGTCTGCATTCATGTCGTTATGTTGTCCTCTGTCCAGACACTGTTCCTGTCCTGTTTCATGTCCATTGTCTATTAAATGTTTTCCCTGTGCCTGCTTCCTGTCTCCAGCATCGATCCTCACACAAACTCTAACTTAAGCCCCAAAAATTGAAAGGAGGATGACTAGGTGTCAGATGAGAATGTCTGGCAACCCAAAGGTTGCATGTTTGAATCACATCACAGACAACTTTAGCATGTTAGCTAACCCTTCCCCTAACCCCTAGCTAAAGTTGACCACGTAGCTAATGTTAGCCACAACAAAGTGGAATGGACATCCACAAATTAATACATACCATATGAAATGTAACATATCATAATAAATAGAGGGAGACATATTTGCATTCCAGGTTGGAATCTGATAAGATTAGATATGAGCAGGAAGAATTTGTGTCATCAATTTAATGGACAAATGTAGCATTAAACTTAATTATGCAACTCTAGCCTACAACCAATTTCACATTGGAGTAATAGCAATTCACCCCTTGAAGGCGGAAAACAGTTAAACTTCCACCAAGCACATCACTTAACTGTGACACCTAATAATGAAACAGGTTCATGGGCAAGTCACAGTAGCCTTATCCTGCTTGTCTCATACGGTCTATGGTCTCTCAGCAGGAAACACAATAGAATGCTCATTCTGCCTTCTAGATTCTAGAAGGTCATACATTGCCAACGTCAGCACATTGTTCCTTGGCATGCACCAACCCGTTTGTAATTACACCCTATACCTTAATGCACTACTTTTGACATCATAGCCTACAGGTTATGGCAGTGGCAGACGGATGGACTAGGAGTGGCAGTTGCAGACGGATGCTGCCTGGGAAACAGTGCTTCATTCTGAACCACTACACACATACACAGATGGATGTTGTCTCCCCAAACTCAGTCAGCCATGAGAGGAGAGAAAGGGGTGCGTCTGCATATTCTACCCTGAGGCAACATGTCCAGAAACTCACAATGAATCAGAGAGAGTTATGAAAAATGTTCTCATTCATTTAATTAATGTTCTATTTCAAGCCATATTCCAGTCAGAGCCTGATTTTTATTTTCACTTCAAAAGGGATTGGGAAAAGAGAATAGACACTGTCTAGAGACAAACAGTCCCTTAGTGCAGACAACTGCAGTAATGGAGTGCCATGGTCTACTCTTTCCAGCCCCTGCCTCTAGTCTGAAGTGCTTACTGTCATGTCACAGTGGAGATGGAACAGCAAAGCAGATATTACCCACATAGAGATGTTATTCCCATTCTGACAGGCCAATGCATTGGGCCATTATCATTTGAATGAGAAGAGATCGAACATATACTGTACACATCCACTGTCTTTGAGCAGAGCTCCCGAGTGGTGCAATGTCTAAGGCACTGCACCTCAATGCTAAAGGCATCACTACAGACCCTGGTTCGATTCCAAGCTGTATCACAAACGGCTGTGATTGGAGTCCAATAGGGCAGCGCACAATTGGCCCAGCATCATCCGGGCTAGGGTTTGGTCGGGGTAGTCAGTATTTGTACATTTGTTCTTAACGGACTGCCTAGTTAAATAAAAAACAAATAAAAAAGGTGCTAGATGTCAAAGTAAATGTTTACCAGCAAGAAAGACCCTTAGGTCTTCATATTATGAGCGATGTCCATCGAACCATTCCAGCTAACAACAAACTTTCCCACAACGTAAGAGAACGTTCCCTTATGTAACGATGACACTGAGTCGAGAAGCAGGTGCAGGAGAAATGTTTAATTAAAAGAGACAACATAACAGTTGCGTTTACGCATGGACAATACTTACTGAGGAAGGAACACAAGGGAGTGACATATAGGGGAGGTGATCAGGAAGGTAATGGAGTCCAGGTGAGTAACATGATGATCTGCAGATGCGCTTAATGATGGATGCCAGGTGTGTGTAATGATGGATCGGTAGTTAGTATACCGGCGATGTCGAATGCCGGAGGAGTGGGAGTAAATGCGAAGCTCAGCTTCCGGCGCAGGACAACGCTGACCAAAGGGACGACCCCGAGGACGAGGAGCGAGCCGGTCCGGGTGGCGAAGGTGGAAATCACGGGTGATGTTGGGAACCCAACACCGCTCCTCTGGGCCATACCCCTCCCAGTCCACCAGGTACTGGATGGAGCCAACCCCCACGATGTCGGGAGTCCAGTAGGGATCTGACAGCATATGTTGGACTCCCCTCGATGTCCAAGGGGGAGTCATGGGGGACAGCATCAGCTAGGGGACCAGGAACCACCGGCCTGAGAAGGAAAACATGAAAAGGTGAGATACTGTAGTGACTGGGAAGTGGTAACCTATACGTGACCTCGGGGGCTCAGTTTCTGGCAGGGCAGGCAGAGTGGAAGGTTCCTGGTAGAAAGCCAGATATGATCCCCAGGGTGGAACACAGGGGTCGCACTGTGGTGATGGTCTTCCTGGACCTTTTGACAGTGGACGCACACTGAAGTCTCACGTGAGCGTCACTCCGCACTTCTTCTGCGCGCCAGAACCACTCATCAACCGCAGGAGCGTCGGTCTTACCCAGGGTCAACGGAGCCAGGGCTGGTTGAAAACCCAGAACAAACTGAAGGGGGTCAACCCAGAGGAGGAGTGACATAGCAAGTTCTGGGCGTACTCTGCCCATGGAAGGAATCGAGCCCACTCTACCTGCCAGTCCTGACAGTGATTCAGGATCCTCCCAAGCTCCTGGTGCATCCTCTCTACCTGCCCGTTGGACTGAGGCCAGTACCCAGAACTGAGGCTGGCCATGACACCGAGCTTCTCCATAAAGGCTTTCCATACCCGTGATGTGAATTGGGGGCCACAGTCAGAGACAATGTCCTCCAGGAAGGCCATAATTCCAGAGGACCTGCTGGAAGAATGCCTCAGCGACCTGGAGAGCAGTAGGGACACCAGAAAGAGGGATTTCAATTACAGGATTTTGAAAATCTATCCACAACCAGGGGAGGGGAGATCAGTAACAAAGTAAATGGATAGATGGGACCAGGGACGCTGAGGCACGGTAAGGGGAAGGAGCTTCCCTGCTGGAGCGTTCCGGAGGGAAATTTGGTTTGGGCCTATACGGAACACGATTTGACGTAGCGAGTGACATCCTGCGCCAAGGTGGGCCTCCAGTATTTCTCAGAGTTGGATTGGGTAGTGCGAGAAATACCTGGATGTCCAGTGACAACAGCTGTGTGTAACAGGTAAGCAGCTGCCCAGGTAAGCAGCCGGTCCCTTAACCCTCTAGGGACGTAGATGCGCTCGGGAAGACAGTTACTGGGTGCGGGCTCCCTCTCCAGAGCCTGGCGGATGACCACATCTACTTCCCCGACTAAAGAAGCTAAAACATGGGAAGATGGTATTATGGACACATTCTGGACAGGACCCTCTCCCGAATCGTAGAGACACGACATCGGCCTTGGTGTTCTTAGAACCTGGGTGATGGGTCAGCGTGAAGTCAAACCTTGTGAAGGGCCCACCATGCTTGGCACGGATTCAGCCTCCTCACTGTCCGTATGTACTCCAGGTTGCGATGGTCGGTGAGAATGACAAATGGTTCCTTGGCACCCTCCAGCCAGTGTGTCAACTCCTCTAATGCCAACTTCACTGCTAGGAGCTCACGATCACCGATGTCGTAATTCCTCTCTGCAGGGTTCTTAGAGTAATATGCATACGGGTACAACTTTTGTGGATTACACTGTCGTTGAGACAGAACTGCCTCTACTCCTACCTGGGATCTGGATGTTCGAGCAATGGGGTGGAGGTGAAATGTCACTTGACTAGACAGAAGGCGTCATCAGCCGCTGGGCTCCACACCAACCTATGGTGGGGCCCTCCCTAACTACTTTTTAGAGATACTGGTTCCCATTTGGGAATCTACCCTCCCACGTTCAGCTGAAACGGTGGCGCATGGAACGCAAAAATATTCTTAGAAATATTTAACCTTCACACATTAACAAGTCCAATAGCTCAAATGAAAGATAAACACCTTGTTCATCTAGCCAGCAAGTCAGATTTCTAAAATGTTTTACGGCGAAAACATAGCACATATATGTCAAACCACCACCAGACACAGCTCATTTGAATAGCCAAAACATGCAATCAACAAACGCAGGATTAAAAAATAAATAATTCACTAACCTTTTGAAAATCTTAATCAGATGACAGTAATAGGACATGTTACACAGTACAATTTTTTTTCTCAATAATATGCCATTTATATCCATAAATGTCCATTTACATTGAGTTCATGTTCAGAAATTATTCAAAAATGTCCGCAGGAAATCTAGGTAGCGCGGCAAGATAACGTAAATAGACATCATAAACTTTGACTAAATATACATGTTCTACATATAGTTAGAAAGATACACTGCTTCTTTATGCAATCGCTTTGTTACATTTATTTTTAACGTTACAGAAATCGCACACTATTCAATATTCTGAGACGGTGCTCAGATATAAGCTACATTTCTCCGTAATGTTGGAGTCAACAGAAACACAGATTTCAGCATAAATATTCCCTTACCTTCGATGGTCTTCGTTCAGAATGTTCTGGAAGGCTTCATACTTACCCAATACATCGTTTGGTTTCAAGTCTTGCGTCTTTGTATTAGCTACTGCTAATAACATCAGCTGAAATGCACCCAAAATGTCCTCTGGTCCGGAAAAGTTGCGCATCAAAACTTCAAAATTACATATTATATGTCGACTAAACAGGTCAAACTAAGTGCAGAAGCAAGCTTTATGATGTTTTAAACACACAAAACAAATTTCAATTCAACCCGTCGTCGTTTGTCCTTCTTCTGAGTACTGGAACAAAGGAATGGCTGGGACCAATTCGCGCCACAACGCACAACATATTTTCTCATGGCACACACTAATTTCACTCCCATAGGGCCAATTCTCGTGGGATTTGAACGATTAAAAGCTCTACTGAATGAGGACATCTAGTGGAAGACATATAAAGTCTCCCCAGAATCATAACTGGTTGGGAAGGGTGGGGGCGATGACGTCAAAGTTGCTCCAACTTTCATGACCACAAAAACTAGTTTGGAAGAATGCCTGCCCTGTGAGTTCTGCTATACTTACAGACATAATTCCAACGGTTTTAGAAGCTTTAGAGTGTTTTCTATCCAATACTAATTATTATATGCATATATTAGCAATTTTTGACAGATTTTTTTTTCAGTTTACTAGGGGTACCCAATTCCTCCAAAGGGGGCATACGTCTGCCATATCCTTAACAGGTTTTAACCTCTCTTAGGTAGGGGGCAGTATTTTCACGTCAGGATGAAAAGCGCGTCCAAAGTAAACTGCCCGTTTCTCAGGCCCAGAAGCTAGGAAATGCATATAATTGGTAGATTTGGATAGAAAACTCTAGAGTTTCTAAAACTTAAAATAATGTCTGTGAATATAACAGGCGAAACCCAGGAAACAAACCATCCCAAAACAAAAACAAATTCAGCCTACCACTATTTTCAATAGCTGTCACTTTTATTATAAGGACCTCCCACATTGCAGTTCCTAGGGCTTCCACTAGATGTCAACAGTCTCTAGAAAGAGTTCAGGTTGATTTTTGGAAAAATGTTGTCGTTTTTCTAGGTGCCTCCCATTTTGGCTGTAGTGTTTCCAAGCGTGTGAATGAGAGCGCATTTGGGATTCATTTTTATGGAGGGAAACTGGGTGGATTATTAACTGAAGCGTGCCAGCTAAACTGAGTTTTTATGGATATTAAGAAGGACATTATTGAAAAAAAGGACCATTTGTGATGTAACTGGGACCTTTTGGAGTGCCAACAGAAGAAGATCAAAGGTAAGGCTTTACATCTACCTTCTTGTCGTCCATCCTCACTCCCTGCGCGCTGATTTGGTAGCCTAAGAAGGAGACAGCCCTCTGATGAAATTTGTACTACTCAGCCATGATGAACAGGTGGTTAGCCAGGAGGCATTCCAGGACTGCTTGAATGTGAGAAATGTGATCCTCCAGGGTAGCCAAATAGATCAAGATATCATTGATGTACACAACAACCTGGCGTCCTTGAACACCTCGTTAACGAATGCCTGGAATACTGACGGGGCTTTGGCTAAGCCAAGTGGCATCACTGAGTGTTCTTAGTGACCAGACATCGTGCTAAAAGCAGTCTTCCACTCATCCCCCTCCCGGATGCAGATTGTAAGCACTCTGCAGGTCCAGTTTGGTAAAGAACCGGGCCCAGTGTAGCGGTTTGATGGCTGCCGGCACCAATGGAAGAGGGTACCGATACTTCGCGTAATCTTATTGAGTCCTCTGTAGTCAATGCATGGACGTAACCCTCCAACCTTCTTGGCCACAAAGAAGAAACCAGACGATGCAGGAGAAGTGGATGTGCGGATGAACCCTTGTTGTATTGCATCTTAGTACCAACGATCCCGAAGTTAGTTATCCAGAAGGATGGCCATCACAATGAGTGCATCCAAGGTGGGGTTGTCATCTCAATAGGCCAGTTCCATCTGGACCTCCTCATGCAGACCTCTTCTGAATAGCGTACGAAGCGCTGGCTCAGTAAATCCACTGGTTGCTGCTACTGTCCGGAAGGTGAGCGCTACATGGCAGCCGTCTGGTCACCCTGCTGTAATGGAAGTAGACACTCACCCCCCCCTCTCTCTGCCCTCCGGAGGGGATGAGCGAAGGTACATTTAAAAAACAGAGCCATAAACCCCTCACGGGAATCTAGATCATCCTCTACACTCTCCTAGACAGCTGTAGCCCACTCCAACGCCCGCCCAGTAGGTCAGTAGAGAAATAACCATGGCAACCTTTGACCTCTCGGTGGTGGAGGCTCGCAACTGATGTGTAAAGTAGAGGGAACACTGAAATAGGAAGCCACAGCATTTAGATGGGGTCCCGTCATATTTATCTGGGAATGACAAATGGGCATTACTGACCTGAGCTGGTTGCTGAGCTGGCTTGCTGTGTCGGCTGGTTGTAGAGTATCCTCCTCTAGCTGAATGCAATGCCTCCAGGGCGTGTTTGAGGCTTGCAAACTGTGAAGAGCCTCTTCCATAGCCGTGCCAGCTGGTCATGTTGTTGACGTAGAAGGTAACCCTGCTTGTTGACCGTCTGGGAGATATTCCGTTTTCCTGCTGCTTCTTTTGTTTGAGTCAGTATTCAGTAACGCTGACGCTGTGTGTCGAGAAGCAGGAGAAACATTTAATAAAACAACAACCGAGACAACATAACAGTGGCATTTATGCATGAACACAGGAACAATACTGACTGAGGAAGAAACCCAAGGGAGTGACAGATATAGCGGAGGTAATCAGGAAGGTAATGGAGTCCAGGTGAGTATCACGATGATCTGCAGGTGCGCGTAATGATGGATCCCAGGACTGGTGGTTAGTATACCAACGACGTTGAACGCCAGAGGGGAGGAGCGGGTGTAGATGTGCCACCTTAAGTCTCATTCGGTGATTATCCAATGTTTTCATAGCAATGTGCCAGTAATGTCAAGGACTGTTTCCAAGAGACCATTCCCGTAATGTCAAACGGAACTTACCCAGAACGTGGTGTCATCACGTTGTATTGATTAATGTGACGACTGCTGCTCATCGAATGATTAACGGTCTATAATTAAGTGATTAAATTAATCAGCTAATTATTAACTCATTGACCGGGGGCACCATTGGAAAGTATTGGATTTATTGAGTTTCTATTTCCCAAATGAACTCAAAGAATATCAGAATATCAATTTCACAACAGTTGCTAATTAATTAATTTCCTCTACAATCTCATTCTGAATGTCGCATAATCCAGGAATCTGTACAAACCCGAGTCCCACTAAATGAGTCCGTATCGCACCAATTGAGTTGATTATTTATTTACTAACAAGCTAAAATTATAAGATACACATACACAAACACACAGTTGAGGCTATTGATTCGAACTTACAATGAAACAGGTCCCATGCGGGTCAACGCAACATGGCAAAATGTGGATTTCAAAAGAGAGAGAAAGAAAGAGAGTGCATGAGAGAAAAGCACACTTGGGTACATTTCTCAACTATGCTTATTTTAACCCTAACCTTGCCCCAAACTCTTATGGGTCAGAATATAAAAGGTTCCTTTGTCTTCTTCAACCTTGTGTTGCATTTTGGGGTTGCTGACTACTCAGACCGTGGCTGCAGCGCAGGGTCACCTAGTCTGTGGATAATTCTTATCATATATGTTATATACCCTCGGGTCAGAAATGGGAGTTTCCGCCTTTAGGGCAAGTTCTCTGGGTGTAACTAGTTACGAGGCAAGGTCTGGATTTTGCTCAGATCCAATTTAGACAACTAACTTCACATTTCATCTTTACAAAACATGCTCTTTGATCTGGACATTTTCCACACGACGTACAGTATGCAAACCTCAAGTAAATAGTGGGAGAACTCTTCAAGTCACAATGTTTTCGTTATAACGTGGTCATTTAACTTTTAATAACATGACAAAAGGACATTCCTTTTCATATTCCATCTATCATCACTAATACCATTTTGGCTGATGAAACTTATTGTCCCAAAGTCCATTTATTGCATGTTACTGTTCAGAGGTAGATTCTCCATAGGCCCATCATACATTCCATCCCTCCATACTGAGAGGACAAAAGGGATTTTGTCTGCTGCCATAAGATTTACAATGGGTGGGAGTTGTCATTAAACCCCCCACCTCCATACCTCTCGATCTCTCCCCCGCTGGTGGTTGTGAGAGATATCTCTGTAGGATTATGGTCCACGGTAACCTGACCCGAACAGGCCAGTCATGACAGTGGTTACCATGTTCTCATAACACTCAATATTAATATTCTAGACACGTTTCAATTGAACGTCCAGTTTTCTGAGGTTCAGGAGAATATTGCATCAACGTCACACCAAACACACACAGAAAATATTGCCACGTTCTCTGAATATAATGTATTAACACTATGGTTAAACATCTTTGGACACAGGAATGTTCTTGCAATGTTCCAATGAAATGTGTGTAAAATATTAATTTATTATATTCTGAGAACATGGCAACCATTTTCTGTGTATGTTTGGTGTGACATTAATGGAATTTTCTTCTAATCCTTAGAAAACTAGAAACAAGCTGTTATTGGCAGAGAGGTTTGGATCTCTTTTTCTTATTGGTCTATTAATTAATTTACCACCTGTTGATGTCACCAGACAGGCCAAAACTTCATCCCACCAAAACAGGCTGAAATGTTGTACTCTAAAAGGGCATTGTCACCATTTTCACAATTTCAAATATTATTCCAACCTCATAGGGTGGAAATACAGTAGATATAAAACCCAGGAATAATCGTGTAGCAATTTGGTTACTTTTTGTATTGTTTAAACATTTAAACTATACAAATAAATCATAAAATTACTTGTGAATTCACAATGCAGGTATGGTCTTGCGTATGACCGCTAGGTGGCTATGCAGTTCCATCTATCGCGGTCATGGCTACCAGACGGCGCTCACATTATTGCTGCCCCCACTCACTCAGCAATGATGCAGGTATTTGATTCCTCTGTGTGCCTCTCCTCCATGTTCTCAGTGGTCAGTTCATGGGACTTCCTGTCCCACTTTTCATCAATGTGATGGCTCATTGCAGTGATGTATGACATTGCGTTCATAGATGTCAAACAATCTCTTGTTAACGCTACGTATGGGGTGTTTGAGAGCTCGTGCTTTGTACTTGCAGAGCAATCATTGTACAATTTCTCCATTTGTTAATTTAAACATTCACACCTCTATCCAGAAAATTAATATATTTATTCTGAGAACATGGCAACCATGGTCTGTGTATGTTTTGTGTGACATTGATGAAATATTCCCCTAACCTTTAGAAAACTGGACACGGATGTTCTTGCAATGTCCCATGAAACATGTTCTCAGAATATCCAATGTTAATGTTCTCAACATGTTTCATGGGACATTGCAAGAACATCCGTGTCCAGAGAACATGCTAACCATGTTCTGGCTAAGTTTTGTTTGACATGTTTGAATGTTCTCCTAACTAACAACAATACCTGCTAAATAGGTTCCCAGGAGGTTTTGCTGTTGTTCCCTGATCTAACGGAAAACTGGACACTTAAACAACAGAGGAACATTTATGGGTATTACATAAATGTACTCTCTCCCTAGACGGGTAACATTACAAAAACATTCTCTCTCCCTAGAGTTGTTAACTTGGATGTCAGTATGAGGCAAGAAAAGTAGATCAATGAGAGGAAGAAGGTTCTTTAGATGCACACAAGGTGAGTAGAATATCCAACCTCTGTAGTCCAACCAATAAGCTTGTCTGTGCCTCAGAGATCCTCACAGAGTAATGATTAACAATAGGTAAATAAAGACTTGTGTGCACGTTTGCATGTCTGTGTGGGTTGTGCTTGTGAGGGGTTAACTCTTAGTGATATGACAGAAGCACAGATATGTGCTGTGATGTTGAGAGGAGAGGGACTCTCCTGGAAGCTGTTTCTGCTAATAGTATACAATATATCTGGTGGGTAAAGACATGAACCCCCAAGAGGAACACTGGATGGTCACTCTGCAGGTTGTGTTCTACCCAGCCTTGGCTATAGTGGGCATCCCCTGTGAGTATACCTAAACCTATAGGACTAATTGCTGCAAGGTATGGCTGTCTTATACAGATGGATGAGTACAATGACTAGGGGCGTTGTAGGAAAACTGGTACATTTGTTCAGCACACATCAGAATATGCATGTTATTTTTTTCCAACAAATATATTTGACAAATCTAATGTATTCCGCATTTAATGGATAATGCATTTAATGGTTATAATGAATCTTTCTTTGAGAAAATTATCAAATAAATTATTCAAATGAAACTGTTTTCCATGCTTGTTCAATGAACCATAAACAATTTATGAACATGCACCTGTAGAACGGTCATTAAGACACTAACAGCTTACAGATGATACGCAATTAAGGTCACAGTTATGAAAACTAAGGACACTCAAGAGGCCATTCTACGGACTCTGAAAAACACCAAAAGAAAGATGCACATGGTCCCTGCTCACCTGCGTGAATGTGCCTTAGGCATGCTGCAAGGAGGCATGAGGACTGCAGATGTGGCCAGGGCAATAAATTGCAATGTCTATACTGTGAGACGCCTAAGACAGCGTTACAGGGAGACAGGATGGACAGCTGATCGTCCTCGCAGTGGCAGACCACGTGTAACAACACCTGCACAGGATCGGTACATCCAAACATCACACCTGCAGGACAGGTACAGGATGGCAACAACAACTGCCCAAGTTACATCAGGAACGCACAATCCCTCCATCAGTGCTCACACTGTCCGCAATAGGCTGAGAGAGGCTGGACTGAGGGCTTGTAGGCCTGCTGTAAGGCAGGTCCTCACCAGACATCACCGGCAACAACGTCACCTATGGGCACAAACCCACCGTCGCTGGACCAGACAGGACTGGGAGAAAGTGCTCTTCACTGACGAGTCACGGTACTCTGGAGCGGGGTCGATTTGGAGGTGGAGGGTCCGTCATAGTCTGGGGCGGTGTGTCACAGCGTCATCGAACTGAGCTTGTTGTGATTGCAGGCAATCTCAACGCTGTGCGTTACAGGAAAGACATCCTCCTCCCTCATGTGGTACCCTTCCTGCAGGCTCATCCTGACATGACCCTCCAGCATGACAATACCACCAGCCATACTGCTCATTCTGTGTGTGATTTCCTGCAAGACAGGAATGTCAGTGTTCTGCCATGGCCAGCAAATAGCCTGGATCTCAATCCCATTGAGCACTTCTGGGACCTGTTGAATTGGAGGGTGAGGGCTGGGGCCATTCCCCCCAGAAATGTCCGGGTTAGGTGGAAGAGTGGGGTAACATCTCACAGCAAGAACTGGCAAATCTGGTGCGGTCCATGAGGAGGAGATGCACTGCAGTACTTAATACAGTTGTTGGCCACACCAGATCTTCACTGTTACCTTTGATTTTGACCCCCCTTTGTTCAGGGACACACTATTCAATTTCTGTTAGTCACATGTCTGTGGAATTTGTTCAGTTTGTCTCATTTGTTGAATCTTATGTTCATACAAATATTTACACATGATTAGTTTGTTGAAAATAAACGCAGTTGACATTGAGAGGACGTTTCTTTTTTTTGCTGAGTTTATATGGCTATAGTAACATTAAGCAAAGGCTGATATAAGCTTGGTATATGCTATGCATGTATGATTAAATGCTTAATTTGTTTCCAATGGAAAAACCCTAATGACACAAATCCCTCCACCAGCCAACATTGTTACCTTTCTCATCTTCTGGCGGAGAAACTGCCTGCTGTCCAAGTCCAGCACCTTCTACCTGATGGCCATCTCTGTAGCTGACACTCTGGTCCTCATCTTCATCGTGGTGCTGGAGATCACTGTCAAATTTTACCAGGAGGTACTTATTTCATCAGAAATGTCACTGTTCTTTTCATTTCTTGTTCTGTCAGTAAAAGTTTACATTGGATTTCTATAGTAACGCTGTAATTACTACAGTAACAGCAAACAGCATTGTATTAACGCAGTAGCGTTTCAGGGCTTCCCAAACTTTGTTCCGGGGCCTCCCTAGTACATGCTTTAGTTTTTGCCCAAGTAGTACACAGCTGATACAAATAATCAACCCTTCTAGGGCAAAAAACTAAACGGACCGAGTTTGGGAAACCCTGGCCTGCTTTACTAATCGTTTTGTCATTTCTTTGTAATGGATTTTAGTGTTTGTTGTTATTACACTGATGGCATTAGGAACTGTTCCCTCCATTTTAAATGCACTTTAAATGAGGCTTGATTTGATTTGAGGAGCCGTTTTGGAGCCGTGAGCCCTGGTGCCGCCTGAGCGACATATTCAGCTACGGGGCCTACAACACCTCAACCTGGCTGGTGGTGGTTTTCACCGCAGAGCGCTTCATTGCCATCCACACCTGGGCCATCAAGACCAAACTCTGCACCCCGCGCAGTGCCTTAGCAGCCATCACCACCATCTTACTCCTCAGCCACCTCCTGGCAATACCCTACTACTGGACCAATGTCTCAGTTTATGACCACAACCAGACCAAATGGGCCTGTATATACGAACCTGAGGCCCCTCATGGTTATGTGCATGCCCTGGTGGGGGCCCAGACCTTAGTGGCCTACGTCCTACCTTTCCTCATCATCCTCACCCTCAACGGGCTGACTCTGCGACAGATCTCCCTTAGCAACAGGGTCCATGTGTTGACGGCTGCCAACCTAACCTCAGGGGCCTACAGGGTGATGCCCCTGCTGCGCTCCAGAAAGAGGAGGTCTGTAGTGCTCCTGGTGACTGTGTCCATGAGCTTTGTGCTGCTTTCCGTCACCCGCGCAATCACCCAGATCATCATACGCACCTTCTTCTACGGCCAGGATCGCAACGACTACAACCTGCAGATCAATGTGGCGGCTGACATTGGTAGCATGCTGAGCCTCAGTAATGCAGCCATCAACACGTACCTGTATGCCTGCACTCAGGCCAAGTTCCGTCAGGTATTCATAACCTGTGTCAGACAGGTTTTGTCCCATTGCAAGACTAACAAAACCCTGCCCAGCACTAGACCAGCTATTTACCATTTATAACACTTTAGCCCTGTCCAGGTCTGGATCAAGCTGAAGGTACTTGGGGTTAGTGAGACTGTTTAAACCCTAGTTTCTTAGAACAATGGAAAACGGATTAGTTCTCACAACACAAATTCATATATGGTTACCGTTTCTCCAGAAATCTATAGTTAACTAGGAACTCAGTTTAATATTCTCACCCGGGTAGTATGTGTGGGGTGGCAGGTAGCCTAGTGGTTAGAGCGTTGGGCCAGTAACCGAAAGGTTGCTATATCGAATCCCCGAGCTGACAAGGTAAAAAATCTGTTGTTCTGCCCCTGAACAAGACAGTTAACCCACTGTTCCTAGGCTGTCATTGTAAATAAGAATTTGTTCTTCACTGACTTGCCTAGTTAAATAAAGGTCAAATTAAATGTGTACTTTACAGCTTTTGTTGCTCTGTAAAAGTAGGATAACGGTCACCCTGCAATGTTTGCCCCTGCAGTCAGAATTAATTTCCTTTAATAGGTTTCCAGTTAGAATGCAAACAAAAGGAGACGGATGTACAAGAAAGGGAGAGCTCTGTTCCTGGCTGTAGCATTTTTCATTTCCTAAAACAGCTGCCTGGGATTAAGAAATGCTATCTTGATTGTTTTGTCAACAAATATTTTGGAGTGGTAGCATTGTCTGCCGTTTGCTTAAGCCTGCTTGAAAGAGTTGTTTTTATATTTAACAACGGCAGCTGTGTTCACACGGCCATACTGATCTGAGCCTTGCTGATGGAAAGCCACTACAGTGTCCGACTTTCGGCTATATCAGATTCACCTCCCCTGACGACTTTGGTCAATATTCGCCTTCAGTAGCCTTACAACTGGAACATACCCGATGAGTTTGACCTCCCCTGCTCAGACGTTGCATGCATCAACCAATGGCTGCGTGCAACATCAACGACTGTGCTGTTGGGCAAAATCAATAGGTTGAGCCAGAGCCGGCCTACATTAATCACGCCATTTTGAAGTCAGCACAAACTACTTATAGGATGGTAGGTTCAGGTTGTGTTCCCCTGCTCAGACATTGCTGACGCATGCCAGATCTTAAGCGCCTGGATAGGTAATGTACGTATCAGCTAACCACATCATAGAAATCTGGTGCCCAATGGTCAAAATCTATTGTTACCTCAAAAATGGAGTCCCAATATCTCTGCCCCAGAATGTCAGATCCTCACAAGGTAAAGTGCTTATTATTCAGAAGTGATTTTCTAAGTCGTAAGAGGGGATCTACAATATCAGAGGAAGGTATTTTTGTGTGCCAATTCCCAGGTTTGAGTAAAACGATGGAAAATATGCTTTTCTGTGTATTGGGCACAAAATGGTTGAATCAAGGGCATTTGTCAACGCATTGTGATGTGGAAAGTACGTGGAAAATACATTGGCTTTGAAAAAAAGCAATCAATGTAAACTGTTGTTTAGAGGGTGAGATTTCAACCACAGTATTATGTCATAACTAACCACGTTTCCATCCAGTTATGCGAGTAAAGTCATATTGTTCAAACTGTGATGGAAACAGATAATACTTTCTGAAGGCACTTATACCCGTCGACTTAATCCACATTTTGTTGTGTTTCAGCCTGAATTCAAACTCTATTACCCTGAACAAAAATAAAACGCAACATGGAACAATTTCAAATGTTTGCCGAGTTACAGTTCATAAGGAAATCAGTCATTGGAATAAATGAATTAGGCCCTAATCTATGGAGTTCACATGAATGGGAATATAGATATGCACTGTTGGTCACGATACCTTAACAATGTGGATCAGAAAATCAGTCAGTGTCTGGTAAGACTACCATTTGCCCATGCATTTGCCATCGATAAAATGCAATTGTGTTTGTTTTTGGGAGACTAAACGGAGACTGACGAGTAGAAAATTAATTATACTAATTAATTCTACTCGAGGCAAAACCTTTCAAGTTGAAGTCCTGCGTTTGGCAGTGTTAACCTCACGGTTCTCCTGAGAAAGGTTCAGTAAGAAAAAAGGAAATCCAGTCGAGTTGAAGAGCGCTTTAGTGTACGCAGTCAACTTCCGCAAGGAAGACAGGCGAGAATGACCAGTTGGGCGGGCGAGTGACTCCCTTTATGGAGGAGAGGGCCTCACCTCATTCACCACTCGACCGGTCTGTCTCCATCAGATGCTGTGTGATTGTTTACGTCGAGCTGGGGAGTTTGTCAGGATCAAAATAAATAACAGAGCAAAGCCCGGGTAAAAATGTAGAGGAAAACCATACTCAGTCTTCTGAAAACATAATCCTGGGAGAGATTTTCTGCAGGACAATTACACAAATTTTTTATGCCAAAGACACACCAGAATGTATTTCCAAGAGGTGTTGAGTGTTCCTGAACGGTCCAGTCTCAGTCCTGACTTTAAGCTGCTTAAACAAATGAGACAATGTTTGAATATTGCTCTCCAATGATTCCCATCCAAAGTTACTGAACTGCGGCAATTGACAAAAACAATGGAAATAAAGGTAATTGACAAAATAAAAGGCAACACTTCAAGTAAATGAGGGATAAAAAGTATATTGAAAGCAGGTGCTTCAACACAGGTGTGGTTCTGGAGTTAAGTACTCACTTAAAATCTCATCATGCTTAGGGCCTGAGAAAGCATTTTGTGGAAGTATGGCGTCGCATCCCAACAAGAGAGTTCCAGAGGTGCATTGAAGCTGTTCTGGCAGTTCATGGTGGCCCAACACCCTACTAACATAATTTATGTTGGTATTTTCTTTATTTTGGCAATTACCTGTATGTTGCCCTGAGAGTTGCGCAAGGTTTGTGGAATCTTATTCAAAACGATTCACAGCTGTTCCTGTTTCCTTCACTTTGAGAATGTAACAGAGCGGTAAGAAAAATATAAACTATCATTTTTAGATTTAATTTTAAAGGCCACAAAATGTGAACTGTGCAATGGGTGTGTAGACCGTCACTACGCACTGTAAATATGAAATATACTGTATAGAATTGGGCAAAACGCATTTAAAACATGTTAATTACTATTGTATTAAATGTGCTTATATTGTGACTCAAAGTTTAATACAATTCTTCAATATATTTCTTTTTCGAATGGGCTATAATTGTTTTGCTTTAAACTACCACATTTGGAAGGACATTACCAATACATTAATGACAAATGTTTTTTTTTTAAAGGAAATCAAAGCTATTTAATCTGATAAGGTCTAATAATAGGATATCTATTTAACCTGATAACTTTTCACCTCTGTAAAGCTTTTGATGGAAGTTCACCAGTGACTCAATTACAGAACTATGTGATGGTAGGTTTTGGGGGCATCTCTTGACCAGTATTTTTCCATGATTCAAATCTTCCAAAAGTGTAAATGACATGTTTACTGCTTAACTACTGATTTTGCAGTGTAATAAGTTACAAACCCTACACTTTGTCAGAGAGGTTATTGCATTCGGTCTGTCACTATGGAATTGTGTGTGTGGACACTTACATGTAGCATCCCACACGGAGTCATTTAGTAGAACATGTAGTCAAAGCAGACAACATATACACATGTAGGGCAAAATCTCCACTTCATATCAGCATAATTTTGTTTATTTTATTAATAAAGATCCTAAAATAATATCAACCCATTCCTTACCAATTTGTTATATGTACAATAATAATACCTATTCATTGAAACAGGTGTCCTCATTTTAAGGCTACAGAGAGCACAATGTTAGCCTGGATGCAGGTCGGAGACTTGCTTCACTTTCTCAGCCTGGTAATTCTGGGCATTGTATTGTTAATGAGGGCTGTTTCTACGGTCATATTTGAATGACTTGGTCATTTTGTCCTGGGCATTGTGTCGTTAATGAGGGCTGTTTCTACGGTCATATTTTAATGACTTGGTCATTTTGTCATAAGCAACCATGGTCACAGAAGGCCCAATGTCAGGTATTGTTAACCCCACCCACAGACCCAGAGGATGATGCTTGGTCAGGTCATATTCTAACTGTGTAGTGTATTCTTACTGAACAGGCATCATGTAACATGAATACCACCAATTTAGCCAAATCCTGGAGTAGACTTTATTTCATGAATGATAAACATTTTGTTGTTGGGCTTTTTTGCACATCTATACATACTCGTTGATGAAAGATTGAAGATGTACTATTTCTTCCTCCCAGGCTTCTGAACTTTGTTGTCTAGTCCCTGGATGTACTTGCAGGGAATTTGATACTTATCTGCAAAATAAAGTGTGAAAAAGCCTTAGAAATTATGCACATAAACACCTGTTAAATCAAGAGCCGGAATCAAAACATTACAAGACGGAGGTTTCCATATTTGCCAACCTAGTAGAAGTTTGCAGACTTGTTGGACCTGGTTTCCCTGTATTTGGACTAGGACTCGGTCCTTGGAGCCGGGAACCGGGTTCAGGGCTGAGCTGGCCTGGACTCTGTGCTGCAGGGCGACTGACACAGCCATGGGGTCCAGACCATACACCTCCAGGTTCTTTATCATTGTCACCTAAAGAGAAGGGAGAAAGGGAGGTACGGAAGGATATTTTATTTTTAAAAAATCACAAAGATTGAGGAGTGTTGCTTTAAAACATGCGTTTCGTAAACATGTCGTCATGGGTGTACCTTCTTGTTGGAGCCCCTGGAGGCCACAGAGATGTCTATGGGCTCAATGTGGCCCTTCTTTACTATGGGTGGCTGGCCAGGGAACACCAGCTGGTGGCAGTGCTGCATTTTGTATAGCGTCCTGTGGACACAAGATGGTGGTGTTAAGTCATAATCCAAGGCCAGTGATGCAGCATGACTTCAGGCCAATGTTTCACTACCCATAGCTGTTTACCTGCTGAAGAGGTCATCCCACTTGAGTGCCTCCACCTCCTGGTACTCTGACTTCTCCAGTAGGCAGTCACATAGGATCGGGTTAATGATGACATAACTGGTGGAGAGTTCACACAGACTGTTAATATTGGATTGTTGATAGCTACCACCTTGAACAGATACTCTCTCGGGGCACATTTGCGCTGGCAGTGCATCTCCCAAACACCTGGATATTGAACGTCTCAAATCATAAAATCATGTCTCAAATAATGAATGAAAGTGTGAGCTTTGAAACCACGCAATCTTCTCACTTTTTATTATTCTCATCCACCAGCTCGTTCCTCTTCACATAATCTGTGATGATTGCTCTCACTTCCGCTGGTTGGAGTACTGTTCCTTTCCTTTGAGAGCACACACACACGTCAGTATAACACAAAATTAAAACAGAAAAAAAAAGACTACAAACACACGAACGCTTGCAAGCATGTACCCAGACTCACCTCTTCTTGGCATCTTGAAACAGAGGCTCCAGACGAGAGGACACACTGTAGAGGGTAGTGATCTCAGGGGGGTGGTAGGGCTTCTCCCCCTCTGCTCTTCCCACCTCCACTGAGGCCTCCTCTATCCCAGGATCCTTTGGGGTGCGGAAGGAGCGCAGTCTAGATGCAGCAGAAAAGACAGTAGTAAAACACTTCACTATTGCTAATCTCAAGTCCCTTCATAAATGTCGTAGGTGGAAGAGGCTATACTCACTCTGGGTTTTTCCAGTCAACCTCTACAATGCTCTCCACCCCTTTACTCAGCTCCTTCACCCTCACCAGGCTGTGCTGCTGCTGCATGCACTGAAGGAACTTGGATAACTGGGGAAAAAACATTAGATTTAGGATTTAAAAGGATAATTCAGTGATCATTGATGGATAGTCAAATTAAAAATGTCTGGGTTTTGCCATCCGTTCTCCAAAATTCAAGTTTATTAGAAACATCATATCATTATGAAATGTCGAGGACCACTTATTCTAAGACGGAGGTTACCTTTTTATAGCTTGATTTCTTGATGTCAAGTTGCTTTCCACTTGGACTGTAAAAACAACAATTCATATGAGTGTTCAATTCAAAGCTACTTCTTTTAAGCAGAATCCTAACTTGAGACAGGCCAGATGCACAGAACTCTTTTGTATTTATGCACGGATGTCAGTGGGAAACTCAATGTCCCCGAGTCGTGTTTACCAGCAGGAGAACATGTGGATGCGCAGGAAGCTACTGGTCAGCAGGGGGAGCTCTGACTTCTTCACTTTGCTCTTGAGCGCCTGGAGGAAACACTGCAGCAGCAGGGCATCCATCTGCTCTGTAAGGACAGGACTATGTTTGTGAGATATCCTGGAACTGTCTCTTTTTTTGGTTTGTCAATTCATGACTCATATGCAATAAGATGCCTGCTTTCAATGAAAGACACTTAATATCAAATATGTTTGCCATCAATCTCTTTGTTTTAAGGATTTTGATTTATTAAGGACAATGTAATTAGGTTGGAATTACATATTGACAGAACTCTTCTCAATTCCCTTAGACCCAAACACATGGACACATATAATAAACTGCTAATAAACTCTCCTCTCCCTGGATCTCCAGTTGAGCAGTAATAGCTACCTTGTGGGCTTCTCAGGTCCTCTGGGTCTTCTCCTTCCTCTTTCCCGTGCTCCCCCTCCTCCCTGTCAGCCAGGCTGAGCTCCTGGATACCAGGGCAGGGGGCATCTGGGACACGGTTGGGACAGGGTTCCTCTTCACCCCCCTCTGTTGCCTCATCATCATCCTCCTCCTCTTCTTCTTCTTCATAGGTTGCCTCGACACCCTCAGTGTCCACATCAGGAATGGAGGGAGGACCAGACTTGTCTCCAAATGCCCTAAAAATAAAATAGTATAACACTAACCAGGTTTCCATCCAGTTTTTATGCGTGTAAAGTCATACCGTATAAAAATCACGACAACTGTGATGGAAACAGGAAGTTGCGTTACAATTTTATAAATGTCGACAGATAATCTGTTTGTTCGACATGGTGGGATCTTTTTGTGTCTGTAAAATGAATTATGCAATAAATGGTGGTGGAAATAACCTTATGCACAAATATTGATATACAGTGAGGGAAAAAAGTATTTGATCCCCTGCTGATTTTGTACGTTTGCCCACTGACAAAGAAATAATCAGTCTATAATTTTAAATGGTAGGTTTATTTGAACAGTGAGAGACAGAACAAAAAAAATCCAGAAAAACGCTGGTCAAAAGTGTTATAAATTGATTTGCATTTTAATGTGGGAAATAAGTATTTGACCCCTCTGCAAAACATGACTTAGTACTTGGTGGCAAAACCCTTGTTGACAATCAGAGGTCAGACGTTTCTTGTAGTTTGCACACATCTCAGGAGGGATTTTGTCCCACTCCTCTTTGCAGATCTTCTCCAAGTCATTAAGGTTTCGAGGCTGACGTTTGGCAACTCGAACCTTCAGCTCCCTCCACAGATTTTCTATGGGATTAAGGTCTGGAGACTGGCTAGGCCACTCCAGAACCTTAATGTGCTTCTTCTTGAGCCACTCCTTTGTTGCCTTGGCCGTGTGTTTTGGGTCATTGTCATGCCGGAATACCCATCCACAACCCATTTTCAATGCCCTGGCTGAGGGATGGAGGTTCTCACCCAAGATTTGACGGTACATGGTCCCGTCCATCATCCCTTTGATGCGGTGAAGTTGTCCTGTCCCCTTAGCAGAAAGACACCCCCAAAGCATAATGTTTCCACCTCCATGTTTGACGGTGGGGATGGTGTTCTTAGGGTCATAGGCAGCATTCCTCCTCCTCCAAACACGGCGAGTTGAGTTGATGCCAAAGAGCTCCATTTTGGTCTCATCTGACCACAATACTTAGTTGTCCTCTGAATCATTCAGATGTTAATTGGCAAACTTCAGACGGGCATGTATATGTGCTTTCTTGAGCAGGGGGACCTTGCGGGAGCTGCAGGATTTCAGTCCTTCATGGCGTAGTGGGTTACCAATTGTTTTCTTGGTGACTATGGTCCCAGCTGCCTTGAGATCATTGACAAGATCATCCTGTGTAGTTCTGGGCTGATTCCTCACCGTTCTCATGATCATTGCAACTCCACGAGGTGAGATCTTGCATGGAGCCCCAGGCCGAAGGGTTACCTTCTCACCAAGCTGCTTCGCGATGGTCTTGTAGCCCATTCCAGCCTTGTGTAGGTCTACAATCTTGTCCCTGACATCCTTGGAGAGCTCTTTGGTCTTGGCCATGGTGGAGAGTTTGGAATCTGATTGATTGATTGCTTCTGTGGACAGGTGTCTTTTATACAGGTAAAAAACTGAGATTAGGAGCACTCCCTTTAAGAGTCAGACTGTCCCAAACTGGGTGAAAAACTAGCTATTGACAAACAAATGTGTCAGGGTAATAGTAATTGACAGTCTAACCATGCCTCAGTGTGTGTGTTTAGGTTGACCAGGCACTCACCACAGGCTGTCCATGTAGGTGTGGAGGACTGACACCCCTCTGCCCTTCATGCCCAAGCTCCTCATCTCAGCACTGGACATGGTGGCAGTGCCCACTGCCATGGGAGCCCTGGAAGCAACCAGGACATTGTGAGAATGACAATGACAGAATATGAAGCCTATGTGTTCATTATAGACAGCGGTAACAGCCACAAACGGCTTCAGTCGATCAACTTCCTTCTGATGTATGGCTTAGCCCTACCTGTTGCTAACAACTTTAACAGCACAGCAGTCCCCCTTCTTCACCTCTGGGATCCCACTTAGAGGCACCACCACTCCAGGCAGCATGAGATCTGTGGAGGAGCAGGGAGGAGAGAGTTTCACAATACATGTTAATGACTGATACATTGATTAATATTAGTCCAGGTTTTACATAAGACAAATAACCGTACCTGCCCCTCCAGCCAGCTTCTGTAGCACTGGAGGCCATGTTGTGAATGTTGGCAAGACATGGGGATAACGCCAAAGCGTATACACTGAAAAACAACAAGACATACTGTACCGTCAAGATTTCACTTTTTTTTCCTGAATTATATGGTCAGTGCATCTGCCACTTGACTGTAACCCTACCTGTGGGATAGAGACATTTCTCCAGCTCAAACAACACTGGGTTCTTATGAAGCACGTAGAGGGTCACTGCATCTCCCTTGTGGGCATAAATCTTCACGACATTCAGCTCCTCCTTGTTTGGGACCAACTCGGACAAGTCCTCCACAGACAGAGAGGGAAAGGCTGTGGATATGTCCGCTTTCAGCTTCCTCCTAAGGTGGGTAGAGAGGTGATATGAAATGTTATCTGAAATTGTTTTCAGGAAATGTTATGCTTTCATTTACACAAGCCTATAATAACTGAATCACAACCACCTGCATCTTAGTTCTGTGAGTAGGAAATGGAACAGGTCAGATATCCAAAACCTAGATGAATTTAATCTCCAGTAGTCCAAAGGCCGGCAGATGGCCATATTTAGTCGCCTCATCGCCATCTGCCGGCACAGTAAGTCGTAATTTGATTTAACTTCTGGCTTCCCACCGACAGGTTTTGTGCAACCCAATACAAGAGCGAGCAACGCTGCAGTGTAAATATGCCAGTGTTGCTAATAATAGCAGATAGCGTCTATGATTAGTGTAGATGGGTAGCTAACTATCTTTAGCGTCTACTGATGAAGGGGGATCAATACGCATTTCATGGGGGACTTTTGTTAAGAGCCCCGAGGCATTCTCTAAATGTGAACAGGCATCCCTTCCAGTATTGTTTTGGAAACATAAGGAACACAATATCAGTGAGAAATCTTTTTCAAAAAACAAAATGTTTAATTACTACACACCTTCATAGCGTTACCACACAGCCATATTATAGCACTTGTTCACGGAAAAGAGATGGAAGACAGGCATACCAGCGCTAATTAGATTTCTGCATCTCCAAACACCTGTGTGTAAACGGAAGACTGACGTCACAACCGTGTGGTCACTGAAAAATACTGTCGGCTGCAATTGTGTTAAAACCAGTTAAGTGTCCAGTAAGTGTATATTTTGATATTATATGAAAGTAGAGGTCTTTAGGTTTCAAGAACCGTACGTACCGTAATTGAGAAGCAATTTGATTCCCATTAAGACAGTATTCGGCTGTTTTGGCTTCCAGAGCCAATTCACCTCTAAACAGAACATTTAAGGTCCTTTGACTATACAGTGCATCCATGAAGTATCCAGACCCCTTGACTTTTTCCACATTTAATTCAATTACAGCCTTATTCTAAAATGGATGAAACAAGTGTCCTCAATCTACACACAATACCCCATAATGATAGACATTTCTGCAAATGTATTAAAAATAAACTGAAAATATCACATTTAAATAAGTATTCAGACCTTTTACAAAGTACTTTGTTGAAGCACCTTTGGCAGTGATTACAGCCATTACAGTCTTCTTGGGTATGACGCTACCAGCTTGGCATACCTGTATTTGGGGAATCTCGCTCATACTTCTCTGCAGATCTGTCAAGTTGGATGGTGAGCATCGATGCACAGCTATTTTCAGGTCTCTCCAGAGATATTAGATCGGGTTCAAGGCCAGGCTCTGGCTGGGCCACTCAGGGATAGTCCGAGACTTGTCCGAAGCCACTCCTGCATTCGCCCCAGTCTGAGGTTCCGAGCACTCTGGATTAAGTTCTCATCAAGGATCTCTGTACTTTACTCCATTTATCTTTCCCTTGACCCTGACTAGTCTCCCAGTCCCTTCCCCTGAAAAACATGCCCACTGCATGATGCTGCCACCACCATGCTTCACTGTAGGGATGGTGCCAGGTTTCCTCCAGACGTGAAGTTAGGCATTGAGGCCAAAGAGTTCAATCATAGTTGTCGGACCTGAGAACCTTGTTTCTTATGGTCAGAGTCCTTTGGGTACCTTTTGGCAAACTCCAAGTGGGATGTTGTGTGTCTTTTCCTGAGGAGTGGCTTCCATCTGGCCACTCTACCATAAAAGGCCTGATTGGTGGAATGCTGCAGAGATGGGAGAACTTTCACGAAGGACAACCATCTCCACAGAGGAACTCTGGAGCTCTGTCAGTCACCAGTCTTGGTGGTTCCAAGCATCTTCCATTTAAGAATGGAGGTCACTGTGTTCTTGGGGAACTTCAATGAAGAAGAAATGTTTTGGTACCCTTCCCCAGATCTGTGCCTCGACACAATCCTGTCTCGGAGCTCTACAGACAATTCCTTTGACCTCATGTCGTGGTTTTTGCTCTGACATGCAGTCAACTGTGGGACCATATATGGACATCCACAAGCCAGTGTGAAATCCTCTGCTTGGACAACGCAAGGCCTTTTGATTTCCCACCGAAGCACAGAAACAGCCGGTCTGACTTCCTGTAGTGCTACAACGTTTCAAAATAGCGTTTGTAGGAACTTATTGGACACAGGAGATTTGCTCGCTCCTCTTCCGCAATCTGGAAGGAGGGGGGCAGTAAAGTCACCAGCTCGATGACTTGATTGAAATGAAGAGGTGATAAAACCTTACGGCCCAATCAAGCCTTTTTGCCTAAGGTCACGCCTAGATCTCTGCCTTCAATTGTAGGCAGACTGGGCTCATATAAAGCGAGTGGAGCTCACTCACGTTTTGCTGATGAAAAAGCTAAGAGGAAAGCCGTTTTCAGACGGCTTCTCCGAATGCTCGAAAGGAGGTTTTGTCAAAGCCTCCAATACTAGTGTCGTGTCCCAGGATGCCGCACAGATGGTCTCGGAGATGCAGCCGGCGGACACCTTGTAAGAATTAGCAGATGAGGTTGTGGGCCCCTGACCCTGATTTTCCATTGATGCGTAAATGGTTAACTGATATGGCAGAGGCATGCCATAAAAGGTATGTCTCTTAAGGTAGAGGCAGAGCAACCAGAGTCCAATAGTTTTTGAAGGAATCTCAGTAAAACAGGTACACAGCAGGACACTGGGTCCTCCGCCCTGGTAGAGCACCATTCGGTAAACACCTTCCAGCGACCAGCATACATCATCCTGGTCAATGGGGCTCTGGCGCTCTGTAACGTCTCGATAATAGCAGGATCGCAACAGATCAGTAGAGGGTTGGATACTTTAGAGGCCACACCCATAGCTGTAGTTGGTCTGGGATGCCATATTATGCTGTCCAACTGTGTGAGCAGGTCCTGTCTGAGGGAGCTGCAATGGCTCTCCCTCCAGAAGACTTGGGGAGGTCGGAAGGGAAAACATACAGTAGGCCCTCTGGCCAAGGGGGCTCCTGGACTCTACCAGAGGGAACAGTGGGATGTTTGCTCTGAGGCGAACAGGTCCACATGTGCTGTTCTGAACCGCTGCCAAATCATCTTCACTACTTGTGGGTGAAGTCTCCATTCTCCCAGGGGACGGTTTCTGTGGCGACAAGAAATCTGCCACCCTGCTCACCTTTTTCTTTTTAGGAGGTGGATCAGCTTTAATATTGCAGACAGATTGATGGACGCAACAATGTAATTGTCTGCATCCTTTCCAATCCCCCATATATTTTTGGGGTAAATACAGTTGAAGTCGGAAGTTTACATACAGGTTGGAGTCAATAAAACTTGTTTTTCAACCACTCCACAAATTTCTTGTTAACAAACTATAGTTTTGTCAAGTCGGTTAGGACATCTACTTTGTGCCTGACAAGCAAGTTGTCCAAAAATTGTTTACAGATTATTTCACTGCCCCCCGAATTCATATTCATTATATAAAATATGCCCTTTTAATTGTCTGGCTTGCCATTCCAAATAAATGTTTATATTTTTTGTTCATACCATTTAAAAAAGGCAGGTCAACCATAAGCAAATAGTTAAATCAGGGTGAATTTCCACAAATTCTTAGATCTTATCTATTTTTGCTAACTTTCTATAAAAATTTATTGGAGTGAGATCATTTTTCTTTCGGGATATGTATACCGAGTATGTCCACATCCCCGTCAGACTATTTTATTGGTAAACTACACGGTAATGAAAATGTAGCATTTTTTAGTGACCCAATACATAATAGTACACTTAATCCAAAAAGGTTAGCAAAAGTATCTAGATCCTCTATGAGGCTGTGGAGGGATTGTAATTGTGGTTTATAAAGAAAACATGATTCATCAGCATACAATGACACCTTTGTTTTTACGCTATGGATATCTAAACCCTTAATATTATTGTTGGATCTAATTTGAACTTTTTAACAACCTTGTTTTCCTCCTTTTGACAGTTTAAAAAACGTTCTGATATGTAGCCATTATTTTCTATTTCACACCTAGGGTTACTATACATAACTTTAACCCATTGTATAAGAGATTCTCCAAAATTGAAATATTCCAGGCATGTATATATAAACTCCAGTAATACTTTATCAAAAGCCTTTTCAAAGTCAGCTATGAAAACCAGGCCTGGTTTCCAATATGTCATAGTATTCCATTGTTTCCAGTACTTGTCTTATCTGCTCTCCAATGTATCGTCCATGTAAAAAACCTGTCTGATTAGGATGAATAATATCTGACAATACCTTTTTAATTCATTTTTTCTTTACATAGTTGAATGTGCTGACAACAAAATCACAAAAATGATCAATGGAAATCAAATTTATCAACCCATGGAGGTCTGGATTTGGAGTCACACTCAAAATTAAAGTGGAAAACCACACTACAGGCTGATCCAACTTTGATGTAATGTCCTTAAAACAAGTCAAAATGAGGCTCAGTAGTGTGTGTGGCCTCCACTTGCCTGTATGACCTCCCTACAACGCCTGGGCATGCTTCTGATGAGGTGGCGGATGGTCTCCTGAGAGATCTCCTCCCAGACCTGGACTAAAGCATCCGCCAACTCCTGGACAGTCTGTGGTGCAACGTGGCGTTGGTGGATGGAGCGAGACATGATGTCCCAGATGTGCTCAATTGGATTCAGGTCTGGGGAACGGGCGGGCCAATTCATAGCATCAATGCCTTCCTCTTGCAGGAACTGCTGACACACTCCAGCCACATGAGGTCTAGCATTGTCTTGCATTAGGAGGAACCCAGGGCCAACCGCACCAGCATATGGTCTCACAAGGGGTCTGCGGCCCCCCAAAGAAATGCCACCCCACACCATGACTGACCCACCGCCAAACCGGTCATGCTGGAGGATGTTGCAGGCAGCAGAACGTTCTCCACGGCGTCTCCAGACTGTCACGTGCTCAGTGTGAACCTGCTTTCATCTGTGAAGAGCACAGGGCGCCAGTGGCAAATTTGCCAATCTTGGTGTTCTCTGGCAAATGTCAAACGTCCTGCACGGTGTTGGACTGTAAGCACAACCCCCACCTGTGGACATCGGGCCCTCATACCACCCTCATGGAGTCTGTTTCTGACCGTTTGAGCTGACACATGCACATTTGTGGCCTGCTGGAGGTCATTTTTCAGGGCTCTAGCAGTGCTCCTCCTTGCACAAAGGCGGAGGTAGCGGTCCTGCTGCTGGGTTGTTGCCCTCCTACGGCCTCCTCCACGTCTCCTGATGTACTGGCCTGTCTCCTGGTAGCTCCTCCATACTCTGGTCACTACGCTGACAGACACAGCAAACCTTCTTGCCACAGCTCGCATCGATGTGCCATCCTGGATGAGCTGCACTACCTGAGCCACTTGTGTGGGTGGTAGACTCCGTCTCATGCTACCACTAGAGTGAAAGCACCGCCAGCATTCAAAAGTGACCAAAACATCAGCCAGGAAGCATAGGAACTGAGAAGTGGTCTGTGGTTATCACCTGCAGAACCACTCCATTATTGGGGGTGTCTTGCTAATTGCCTATAATTTCCACCGGTTGTCTATTCCATTTGCACAACAGCATGTGACATTTATTGTCAGTGTTGCTTCCTAAGTGGACAATTTGATTTCACAAAAGTGTGATTGACTTGGAGTTACATTGTGTTAAGTGTTCCCTTTATTTTTTTGAGCAGTGTATATCACACACACAACTTGGATCCTGTTTCAGTAATAATGAAATCAGACCTTGTTGAGTGTCTGATAATCTACCGTTTATATAGGAGTGGTTTAAACATGCTAATAATGGTCCTCTGAGTATATCAAAAGTTTGGTATACTTCCACTGGTATGCATTCCAGCCTTGGAGTTCCCAGCCTTAAAAGGCTTTAATTGCATCAAGTTCCTCCTCTGTAATTTGGCCTTCACATGAGTCTTTCTGTACAGATGTTAATTTTACATTATTAATAGAGGGAAGAATACAATTAGCGTCGGTAGGTGGAGATGGAGACTGAAACAAAAACATTGAAGTACTTTACTTCCCCTTTCAAAATATTGTTCGGTGAATCATGTGTGACTCCATCATTTGAAACAAGTTTCAATACATTTTTTTTTTGGTAGCATTTCTATGTTGAGGATTGCACAGTTCTTTTTAAATTTTTCCACATATTCCATCCAGTTCGCTTTATTTTTTATAATATATTACACTGGGTCTTTATTGAATAAGTTCCTCTATTTCTTTGTTTTTCCTGTAACTTATTCTGAGGCTACACTTGTACAGTTTTTGTTGCTACATAACTACTGTTAGTCCTTCAATTCCCTTTGTTAATATGGACTCTTGATCTTTGTTTTATCGTTGAGTACTGAATTGCATGGCCTCCAAAGGCACATTTAAGTGTTCCATTCAATAAGGGGATCTGCTGTACCTATGTTATGTCGGAAAAAGTCAATTATAAATTATTCTGTCCTAGTTATAAACAAGTTATCATCCAGTAGGCTTTGATTAAATTATCATCCACCTCGTTCACCTTGCCTGGGAGATGAATGGCTCGTAGGCCAGATGGGGTAGGGCCCAAATCAAGAGTTGTTGGGCCACCTGTATGGACCATACAGACCTCGTTCCCCTTGATTGTTGATGTGGAACACTCAATATATTGTCTGATCATATCAGGATATGTTTGTGAAACAGCAGAAAGTGATTCAGGGCTTGGTAACCTGCATGAAGTTCTAGCACAGTGATGTGCTCTTTCCTCCAGCAGGGGACGCCACTCTCCCCCTACAGGCCCGTGTTTTCACACTGCTCCCCAGCCTGTTAGTGAAGCATCGGTTGTCACTACTTCCCGCCTTGCCGGAATTGATCCGAGAGGGGCACCTGTAGTCAGGTAGACACTTTTCACCCACAACCGTAGAGAAGAGTAGCACACCCTTGTCACCTGTATTTGTGTTTCTGTCCCGCTTGGGGTCCAAGCGGAGGTCGTACCACACTTGTCGTGGCCTTAAAAGAAAGCAGGCCTAACAGTGTCACCGCAGAGAGCATGCCCATCAGTTGTTGGACTGTTCATACCTTCACGAATACATTCAACTTGTTGCAGAAAAGAAGAATGCTGTCCACGCGCTGAGGTCTTATACATGCCCTCGTAGTGCAGGAGTTCAGAGCCATGCCAATAAGGGTGGCTGCATCACTGTCTGGGGCTGGCAAGGGTGTGTGTATGGCTGGGTCGAGTGAGAGCGGCGAGGTTCATGCATCCCTCTGCCACGACTCTGACACCTGGTTTCTGGGCTGTGAGTTCCACAGTGGTGTTGCCTGACTTAGCTGGTTTCTATGTTCGATTGGCCCATTCAGCTGCAGGGTCGAAGAGCAGTCCGGGGACCACTGGGAGCTTTCTCAGCATCCGTTTGGAGTCATCGGACAAGACCGACCTGGCGACGAGTCCACAAGGGTGGACAGCAGTCTGCCTAGCTCCCTGGTTATGAAAGCAAACGCTTGAAGACGTGTCATTCATGTTGCAGAGATCCAGGTTAGCGTGCTCCGGCTGGAGCATCCTGTTCTATGCACTAAAGTAATACTGAAAAAAAAAGAAAAGAAAAAAGAAAAAAAAAAAAACTTTGGGCCTCAACACAAAGCCTTATGTTTGGTGCAAACCCAACAACAAATCATGGAAATGAGGCAGTTCCTCAGTGATGGTGGCTGCATCATGTTATGGGCTAAACACAGGCAAAATCCTGGAGGAAAACCTGCTTCAGTCTTCTTTACACCAGAGACTAGGAGAGGAATTCACCTTTCAGCAGGACAATAACCTTCAACAAAAGGCCAAATCTACACTGGAGTTGCTTTCCAAGAAGACAGTGAATGTTCCTGAGTGGCCAAGTTATAGTTTTTACTTAAATCTGCTTGAAAATCTATGGCAAGACATGAAAATTGCTGTCTAGCCATGATCCCCAAAATTTTGAGAGCTTGAAGAATTTAGAAAATAATAAAATGGGCAAATATCGCACAACCTAGGTGTGCAAAGCTCTTAGACTTACCCAAGAAGACACCTGTGAATCGAAGGCAAAGGTGTGTCTTCTACAAGTTGTCCTCTAACCGGTGATGTACATATTGTGTGTGGTGTTGGAGGCGTGTTAGTTTTAAAACAGGATGTGCAACCTAATCTCCCCCCTCTCACGCTATTTAATTTAAAGTGATAATCAATGAATAATTTACATAGCGTGAGCTGCGGGTTGTTTTCTAACCAGTGCTGTAAAAATACCTCCAGTTTCAATGTGTTTTTTTGTTGTTGAATTTTTACCCCCTTTTCGTGGTATCTTGTTACTACAATAATATACAACTCCAGTACGGGCTCGGGAGAGATGCGTCCTCCGAAACACAACCCAACCAAGCTGCACTGCTTCTTAACACAGCGCGCATCCAACCTGGAAGCCAGCCTCACCAATGTGTCGGAGGAAACACCGTGCACCTGGCGACATGGTTAGCGTGCACTGCACCCAGCCCGCCACAGGAGTCACTGGTGCGCGATGAGACAAGGATATCCCTACCGGCCAAACCCTCCCTAACCCGGACGACGCTAGGCCAATTGTGCGTCACCCCACGGACCTCCCGGTCGCGGCCGGCTGCGACAGAGCCTGGGCGCGAACCCAGAGTCTCTGGTGGCACAGCTAGCACTGCAATGTAGTACCCTAGACCACTGCGCCACCCGGGAGGCCCCAATGTGGTTTTTGAGTTGTGGTAGTTTCAACAAGCCGATGTCGTCAAATGACCGCTGTCATCAAAGAGTCCCGTTTGCCACAAGTCCCAACCTAGACAGACGAGTACAGTGCACTGGGAAAGTATTGAGACCCCTTCCCACATTTTGTTACGTTAGTCTTTTTTAAATTATTTTTTTATTGAACCTTTATTTAACTATGCAAGTCAGTTAAGAACAAATTATTCTTTACAATGACTGCCTACACCGGCCAAAACCAGACGACGCTGGGCCAATTGCACGCCACCCTATGGGACTCCCAATCACGGCCAATTGTGATTCAGTCTGGAATCGAACCAGGGTGTCTGTAGTGATGCCACTAGCACTGAGATGCAGTGCCATATACCACTGCGCCACTCGAGACGCTGGATTTAAAAAAAAAATATCCTAAATCTAAAAAAATACCCCATAATGACAAACCGAAAGCAGGTTTAGAAATGTTGGCAAATTTAATTAAAACATTTTTTTTTTTTTTACATAAGTATTCAGACCCTTTGCTATGAGACACAAAATTGAGTTCAGGTGCATCCTGTTTCCATTGACAATCCTTGGGATGTTTTTACAACTTGATTCGAGTCCACCTGTGGTAAATTCAATTGATTGGACATGATTTGGAAAGGCGCACACCGGTCTATATAAAAGGTCCCACAGTTCACAGTGTATGTCAGAGCAAAAACGAAGCCCTGAGGTTCAAAGGAATTGTCTGTAGAGCTCCGAGACAGGATTGCGTCGCACCACAGATCTGGGGAAGGGTACCGAAAAAAATGTCTGCAGCATTGAAGGTCCCCAAGACCACATTGGCCTCCATCATTCTTAAATGGATGTGAAACGACCCTTAAATGTGGAACGACCAACACTATTCCTAGAGCTGCCCACCTGGCCAAACTGAGCAATCGGGGGAGAAGGGCTTTGGTCAGAGAGGTGACCAAGAACCTGATGATCACTCTGACAGAGCTTCAGAGTTTCTCTGTGGAGATGGGAGAACCTTCCAGGAGGACAACCCTTTCTGCAGCACTCCACCAATCAGGCCTTTATGGTAGAGTGGCCAGACGAAAGCCACTCCTCAGTAAAAGGCACGACAGTCCATTTGAGGTTTGCCAAAAGGCATCTAAAGGATTGTCAGACCATGAGAAACAAGATTCTCTGATCTGATGAAACCAAGAATGAACTCTTTTGCCTGAATCCCAAGCATCACATCTGGAGGAAACCTGGCACCATTCCTACAGTTAAACATGGTGGTGGCAGCATCATGCTGTAGGGATGTTTTTCAGCGGCAGGGACTGGGAGACTAGTCAGGATCGAGGCAAAGATGAACACAGCAAAGTAGAGAGAGATCCTTGATGAAAACCTATTTCAGAGTGCTCAGGACCTTAGACTGGGGCGAAGGTTCACCTTCCAACAAGACAACAACACTAAGCACACAGCTAAAACAACACAGGAGTGGCTTCTGGACAAGTCAATGTCCTTACGTGGCCCAGCCAGAGTACCGACTTGAACCCGATCCAACGTCTCTGGAGAGACCTGAAAATAACTGTGCAGCGACACCACCCCTCTCTCTTCCCCCTCCAACCTGACAGAGCTTGAGAGGATCTGCAGAGAATATGTGAGAAACTCTCCAAATACAGGTGTGCCAAGCTTGTAGCATCATAGCCAAGAAGAGTAAAGGCTGTAATCGCTGCGAAAGGTGCTTCAACAAAGTACTGAGTAAAGGGTCTGAATGCTTATGTAAATGTGATATTTCATTTTTGACATTTGCAAACATTTCTAAAAATGTATTAGTGCCTTGTCATTATGGGGTATTGTGTGTAGATTGATGAGGGAAAAAATGCAATTTAATCAATTTTAGAATAAGGCTGTAACATAAATGTGGAAAAAGTCAAGGGGTCTGAAAACTATAGAATGCACTTCAAGAGTGATTTTAATGGGGGTGGGGGGGGGGGGGTAAACATGAATAGCTATTTATATTTCATTGTTATTTGTCTATATTGCATTTGTTTTAGGCATGACAGCAATGAAAAGTACTGATGTTTACGTATAGTTGCAGGTGTCTTAAGCTTCGGTCACAGGAAAACACAATATTTCTCACTTGGGTCCCAGGCTGAAAAAGTTTAACAACCCCTGGTCTAGATGGTTCTACATTTCTTCCATTTAAAAATGGAGGCCACTGTGTTCTTGTGGACATTCAATGCTGCAGAATTGTTTTGGTACCCTTTCTCAGAGCTGTGCCTCAACACAATCCTGTCTCGGAGCTCTAAGGACAATTCCTTCGACCTAATGGCTTGGTTTTTGCTCTGACATGCACTGTCAACTGTGGGACCTTATATAGACAGGTGTGCCTTTCCAAGTCATGGCTAAGCAATGGAATTTGCCACAGGTGGACTCCAATCAAGTTGTAGAAACATCTCAAGAATTATCAATGTTAACAGGATGCACCTGAGCTCAATTTCAAGTCTCATCACAAAGGGTCTGAATACTTATGGAAGCAAGCTTCCAGAAAATTGGAACGGAAATGGCGCCACACCAAACTGGAAGTCTTCCGACTAGCTTGGAAAGACAGTACTGTGCAGTACCGAAGAGCCCTTACTGCTGCTCGATCATCCTATTTTTCTAACTTAATTGAGGAAAATAAGAACAATCCGAAATTCCTTTTTGATACTGTCGCAAAGCTAACTAAAAAGCAGCATTCCCCAAGAGAGGATGACTTTCACTTTAGCAGTGATAAATTCATGAACTTCTTTGAGGAAAAGATTATGATTATTAGAAAGCAAATTACGGACTCTTCCTTAAATCTGCGTATTCCTTCAAAGCTCAGTTGTCCTGAGTCTGCACAACTCTGCCAGGACCTAGGATCAAGAGAGACACTCAAGTGTTTTAGTACTATATCTCTTGACACAATGATGAAAATAATCATGGCCTCTAAACCTTCAAGCTGCATACTGGACCCTATTCCAACTAAACTACTGAAAGAGCTGCTTCCTGTGCTTGGCCCTCCTATGTTGAACATAATAAACGGCTCTCTATCCACCGGATGTGTACCAAACTCACTAAAAGTGGCAGTAATAAAGCCTCTCTTGAAAAAGCCAAACCTTGACCCAGAAAATATAAAAAAACTATCGGCCTATATCGAATCTTCCATTCCTCTCAAAAATTTTAGAAAAGGCTGTTGCGCAACAACTCACTGCCTTCCTGAAGACAAACAATGTATACGAAATGCTTCAGTCTGGTTTTAGACCCCATCATAGCACTGAGACGGCACTTGTGAAGGTGGTAAATTACATTTTAATGGCATCGGACCGAGGCTCTGCATCTGTCCTCGTGCTCCTAGACCTTAGTGCTGCTTTTGATACCATCGATCACCACATTCTTTTGGAGAGATTGGAAACCCAAATTGGTCTACACGGACAAGTTCTGGCCTGGTTTAGATCTTATCTGTCGGAAAGATATCAGTTTGTCTCTGTGAATGGTCTGTCCTCTGACAAATCAACTGTAAATTTCGGTGTTCCTCAAGGTTCCGTTTTAGGACCACTATTGTTTTCACTATATATTTTACCTCTTGGGGATGTTATTCGAAAACATAATGTTAACTTTCACTGCTATGCGGATGACACACAGCTGTACATTTCAATTAAACATGGTGAAGCCCCAAAATTGCCCTTGCTAGAAGAATGTGTTTCAGACATAAGGAAGTGGATGGCTGCAAACTTTCTACTTTTAAACTCGGACAAAACAGAGATGCTTGTTCTAGGTCCCAAGAAACAAAGAGATCTTCTGTTGAATCTGACAATTAATCTTAATGGTTGTACAGTCGTCTCAAATAAAACTGTGAAGGACCTCGGCGTTACTCTGGACCCTGATCTCTCTTTTGAAGAACATATCAAGACCATTTCAAGGACAGCTTTTTTCCATCTACGTAACATTGCAAAAATCAGGAACTTTCTGTCCAAAAATGATGCAGAAAAATTAATCCATGCTTTTGTCACTTCCAGGTTAGACTACTGCAATGCTCTACTTTCCGGCTACCCGGATAAAGCACTAAATAAACTTCAGTTAGTGCTAAATACGGCTGCTAGAATCCTGACTAGAACCAAAAAATTTGATCATATTACTCCAGTGCTAGCCTCTCTACACTGGCTTCCTGTCAAAGCAAGGGCTGATTTCAAGGTTTTACTGCTAACCTACAAAGCATTACATGGGCTTGCTCCTATCTATCTCTCTGATTTGGTCCTGCCGTACATACCTACACGTACGCTACGGTCACAAGACGCAGGCCTCCTAATTGTCCCTAGAATGTTTAAGCAAACAGCTGGAGGCAGGGCTTTCTCCTATAGAGCTCCATTTTTATGGAACGGTCTGCCTACCCATGTCAGAGACGCAAACTCGGTCTCAACCTTTAAGTCTCTACTGAAGACTCATCTCTTCAGTGGGTCATATGATTGAGTGTAGTCTGGCCCAGGAGTGGGAGGGTGAACGGAAAGGCTCTGGAGCAACGAACCACCCTTGCTGTCTCTGCCTGGCCGGTTCCCCTCTTTCCACTGGGATTCTCTGCCTCTAACCCTATTACAGGGGCTGAGTCACTGGCTTTACTGGGGCTCTCTCATGCCGTCCCTGGAGGAGGTGCGTCACCTGAGTGGGTTGAGTCACTGATGTGGTCATCCTGTCTGGGTTGGCGCCCCCCCCTTGGGTTGTGCCGTGGCGGAGGTCTTTGTGGGCTATACTCAGCCTTGTCTCAGGATGGTAAGTTGGTGGTTGAAGATATCCCTCTAGTGGTGTGGGGGCTGTGCTTTGGCAAAGTGGGTGGGGTTATATCCTTCCTGTTTGGCCCTGTCCGGGGGTGTCCTCGGAGTGGGCCACAGTGTCTCCTGACCCCTCCTGTCTCAGCCTCCAGTATTTATGCTGCAGTAGTTTATGTGTCGGGGGGCTAGGGTCAGTTTGTTATATCTGGAGTACTTCTCCTGTCCTATTCGAATCTAAGTGTGCGTTCTCTAATTCTCTCCTTCTCTCTTTCTCTCTCTCGGAGGACCTGAGCCCTAGGACCATGCCCCAGGACTACCTGACATGATGACTCCTTGCTGTCCCCAGTCCACCTGGCTGTGCTGCTGCTCCAGTTTCAACTGTTCTGCCTTATTATTATTCGACCATGCTGATCATTTATGAACATTTGAACATCTTGGCCATGTTCTGTTATAATCTCCACCCGGCACAGCCAGAAGAGGACTGGCCATCCCACATATGCTCTCTCTAATTCTCTCTTTCTTTCTCTCTCTCGGAGGACCTGAGCCCTAGGACCATGCCCCAGGAATACCTGACATGATGACTCCTTGCTGTCCCCAGTCCACCTGACTGTGCTGCTGCTCCAGTTTCAACTATTCTGCCTCATTATTATTCGACCATGCTGGTCATTTATGAACATTTGAACATCTTGACCATGTTTTGTTATAATCTCCACCCGGCACAGCCAGAAGAGGACTGGCCACCCCACATAGCCTGGTTCCTCTCTAGGTTTCTTCCTAGGTTTTGGCCTTTCTAGGGAGTTTTTCCTAGCCACCGTGCTTCTTCACCTGCATTGCTTGCTGTTTGGGGTTTTAGGCTGGGTTTCTGTACAGCACTTTGAGATATCAGCTGATGTACGAAGGGCTATATAAAATAAATTTGATTGATTGATTGATTATGTAAATAAGGTATGTTTATTTTTAATACATTTGCTGAACTGTCTAAACTGGTTTTCACTGCCATTCTGGCGGTATTGTGTGTAGATTGAGGAAAATATGTAATTTAATCCATTTTGAAATAAGGCTGTAATGTAACAAAATGTGGAAAAAGTCAAGGGGTCTGAATCATCTCTGAATGCACTGTAAATACCAGTGAATTATCGCCTCTGATAATGGTATTGACGTATACACGGAATGGGTGACTGGGTTCATCAGGAAGTGAATAGAGGATGTTGTTCCAATTAACAACTGGAACGTATTAAAACCAAAACCCGTACAGTTTTGGTGCGTGTGCAGTTAATAAATACAAGTAATACGGTTACTATTTATCCCCATGTATGTGTAGATGGTACATTTTAAGTCTTCAATATCACGAACTGTTTCTGCATATTGGCTACTGATTTGGACACGTAACTGTGCCATTTATCTAAATGTTGTCTCAACTGGAAGCAGCAAAACCATTTAACTTCAGTTTTAGGAATCTAACTGTCACCATTAATTTCCAATGGTATTGTACTTAATCAGGTAGAAACCGCAGACCGAGTCCAAAAACCTGATGTGATATACAGAAATAAACCTAAAACGGGTTTGCCCTGCCAGCCTATAACTGGCAAATGGAACAAGGGTCTCTCCTCACCTGTCGGATCCTTTGATCACTGTGTTGGACTTGACACGGAACGATTTCGAAAACATCGTAAATGGTACCGTCGTTAATTCAAGCTCTTACTCCTGAGATGTGTAAAAATATTTACTCAGTTTAAATCCGCATTTCGCAAGCTCATTCGTTAAAAAAAAAATACAGTACTAGAAATGGAAAACAGCGTGTCCATTTTGGCGCATCATAAAATACGTCCGACAAGACTCTGCCATTGCTGCTAGTTTGTTCCTAGGATATATCCTAAAATCGCTACCTTCTTCGATGGGGTTTATCGGCGGTTGGCATCCAATGCATTACCGCCACCAGCTGGACGGAGTTTTTAATAAGAAACCAAAAAAAACGGCATCATACAAAATTAAACACTCAAATTAACAAAACCAATTCCACTTCAATCAGTCCACTTAACAAATAAGTCACGGGGGGGCGTGGTATATGGCCAATATACAACGGTTAACGGTTTTTCTTATGTACGACGCAACGCAGAGTGCCTGGATACAGGCATTGGCCATATACCACATACATGCTTTATCATACCTATGGTATACGGCTGTCAGCCAATCAGCATCCAGGGCTTGAACAACCCAATTAATTATCCAAAATAAATCCCTACACAGCCTCAGGGTCCTGTGAAGGGGTAACATCCACCGAAAGGATTTCTTGCACAGCCTCGGCTGTGAAATTTGTTGGTACCCTTCCCAGATCTGTGCCTCGGCACAATCCTGTCTCGGAGCTCTATGGACAAATCCTTCGACCTCATGGCTTGGTTTTTCCTCTGACATGCACTGCCAACTGTAGAACCTTATATAGACAGGTGTGTGCCTTTTCAAATCATATCCAATCTATTGAATTTACCACAGGTGGACTCCAATCAAGTTGTAGAAACATCTCAAGAATGATGAATGGAAACAGGATGCACCTGAGCTCTATTTCGAGTCTCATGGCAAAGAGTCTGAATACTTATGTAAATAAGGTGTTTGTTTTTTATAAATTTGCTAAAGAAATTAGAAACCTGTTTTCGCTTTGTCATTGTGGGGTATTGTGTGTAGATTGATGAGGAAATCATTTAAATTAATCAATTTTAGAATAAGGCTGTAACGTAACAAAATGTGGTTAAAGGGAAGGGGTCTGAATACTTTCCGAATGCACTGTATATATAAAAAAAAATACAAAAAATTTAATTCTTGATGGTAGGTAGCCTCTGTGCAGGAATACAAGCACAGCCAGCACAGCCCCATATTTATGGATTAAGGAATTAAAATAATTTTCTTAATGTGATAGATAAATCAAATAATCAAAAAACCCATTGTGTTTCTCATATAGTTTTAAACTAAAATTAAATGTTTTATGTAAATACATCTGTAGAAGGTGTTCTGGGCAAACAGAGTAAAATCCCTGTATTGTCGATTGAAATTGGTCACAACCAATACCAGTTTATGGTTCCTGACAAAATGAGAAAATTTATGTTGATTAAAACTAAGAAAATTATATATTATATTCACAATTCCTGACATTTAATCCTAGGAAACATTTCCCTGTCTTAGGTCAGTTAGGATCACCACTTTATTTTAAGAATATAAAATGTCAGAATAATAGTAGAGAGAATGATTCTTTCATCACATTCCCAGTGGGTCAGAAGTTTACATACACTCAATTAGTATTTGGTAGCATTGCCTTTAAATTGTTGACCCATTTGCGACCAAGCTTTAACTTCCTGACTGATGTCTTGAGATTTTGCTTCAATATATCCACATAATTTTCCTCCCACATGATGTCATCTATTTTGTGAAGTGCACCTGTCCCTCCTGCAGCAAAGCACCCCCATGATGCTGCCACTCCCGTGCTTCATAGTTGGGATGGTGTTCTTCGGCTTGCAAGTCCAAATATAACATTGGTCATTATGGCCAAACAGTTCTGTTTTGTTTCATCAGACCAAAGGACATTTCTCCAAAAAGTACGATCTTTGTCCCCATGTGCAGTTGCAAACCGTGGTCTGATTTTTTTATGGCGATTTAGGAGCAGTGGCTTCTTCCTTCCTGAGCGGCCTTTCAGGTTATTTCAATATAGGACTCGTTTTGCTGTGGATATAGATACTTTTTTACCTGTTTCCTCCAGCATCTTCACAAGGTCCTTTGCTGTTGTTCTGGGATTGATTTGCACTTTTCACACCAAAGTACGTTCATCTCTAGGAGACAGAACGTGTCTCCTTTCTGAGCAGTATGATAGCTGCGTGGTCCCATGGTGTTTATACTTGCGTATTATTGTTTAGCCTATCAGAAGCTTCTAAAGCCATGACTGTTACGTTCCCCAGTTTCTGTGTTGTGGTTTGTGTATTTGCATGTACAGCTAGCTGTATGTGTGTTCCGTTCAGAAGAGAGGTCATTGCTGAGAGATCATTGCTGAGAGATCATTGCTGAGAGATCATTGCTGAGAGAAAGCTCATTGCTGAGAGAAAGCTCATTGCTGAGAGAAAGCTCATTGCTGAGAGAGGAGGCTGATGGCTATGGGTTATATACTGTGTTGGTTATTCTCAGTGGGACGTCATTGCTGAAAGATGATTGCTGAGAGAGGAGGTTGATGGCTGAGGGTTATATCATGTTGGTTGTTGCGAACAGAGTTAGTATGTACTATGTTAGTTGTTGTTGGGAGCAGCTTTGGTATGTTCTGTGTTTGTTGCTTTGTCAGAGCTTCTTTAATGTCCTGAGTTAGTTGTCTCAGGTTTTGTTGTGAAGTTTATTATTGTGTTTCATTTGTTCCCAGGGGGGAAGGGGAAGGCACCTAGGGAGTGCTTAGGCAAGAGGCCCGCGGGCATACATATACCCGTAGTATATTCACTGTCTAGGCACACTAGATAAGACCTGGGCGGACCACCCTCTGTATTTTGGTTAGGGCACCAGGTGGTGCTAAATTAGGTAAGTAGTTGGTAGGCAGGTAAGGTAGGAGAGGGGGCTTTGAGATTTACTTTCTTTGCTTTGGTTCCGTCCAGCCCCTTTTCCCCATATTACCGTGTGACGGAATAAATTCCTTGTGCCACTCTCTCTGCCTTTGTCATCCTTACTCATACCTACAGTCCCATACCTCTTTCACTTCATGGGGAGTTGAGTTGTAGCAGGGTGTTGCGGTCCCTCTTCACAGAGGCGTGCGTAACAATGACATCATTTTCTGGAATTTTCAAAGCTGTTTAAAGGCACAGTCAACTTAGTGTATGTAATCTTCTGACTCACTGGAATTGTGATACAGTGAAATATTCTGTCTGTAAACAATTGTTGGAAAAATTACTTGTGTCATGCACAAAGTAGATGTCCTCACCGACTTGCCAAAACTATAGTTTGTTAACAAGATACTTGTGGAGTGGTTGATAAATTAGTTTTAATGTCTCCAACCTAAGTGTATGTAAACTTCCGACTTCAAGTGTGTGTGTGTGTGTGTGTGTGTGTATGTGTGTGTGTGTGTGTGTGTGTACATACACATATATGTATGTATGCTTAAAGTGCCCGTAGTTTGGTGATGTGGACACCAAGGAACTTGAAGCTCTCAATATCACCCTTGTATGAAAATTGGCACCAACCGTAAGTATCCAAGTGTGTTTGAGGGAAAACTTTGACATGGTTAGGGAATTGTATTGTGATATTTAAATCAGGAAACCTGTCTCCATTGGGGTGTTAGCTGACCAAAGTGGATGATAAGGACTTTATTGACTTGCATTAGGGCAATTCCACAATAATGGAATTACACAGAGACTCCGTTTTTTTTCACTTTAAAATGTATTGATTTCAAAATGTTACATTTTAACAAAAACACATTTACTGGAAGAACTGTGCAGATGCAAAGTTTGGTCATAGAATTACAGAAAAATCTCCCTCAATTTGTTATGCGACAAATCTCGGCTCCGAATTTAGTTTAAAATATATCTGCAGAAAGACTGGGTGTCAGCTATGACATGACACCTTGCATTTGAAAAAATCTCTTGGTTATTCAACTACAGTAAGTGAAGTGGATTTACACCTGGTAACATAATTATGGTATTATTATTATTAATTATATTAATTATATTAATTATTATTATAATTATTACATCATGGGTCCCTGATCTGATTTAAACAGAAATGCATCATTAGGGATATGAATGTCTTTCTCTTCATGGTAATGTATCCTGAATAGGTACGCCAAGCAGTAATGTAGTGGTAAAAATAATATGTGGGTAAACTGTGCTCTAGTGTACTGTACTATACTTTACATTACTGTACAGTAGTGAACTGTGCTGTCTGTACTGAACTATACTGTACTATTATTTACGTTACTGTACAGTAGTGAACTGTGCTGTCCGGACCAGACCAAATCTGAACCAATCATGGACGTCTATGTTTGGGCCAAAATAAAGGCCCAAAACTCTACCTTGAAAGGACACTATTGACCTGTAAAAAGACTAACCAATATCTCAAACTGACCCTAACCATAACCTAATTTTTAACCAATTCTAAAATGAAATAGCGTTTTGCAGTCAGGAGTGTCTGTATAGCCTTTTCCATGTTGAAATCAAGGCCGGTCCAGACCGGACCCAAAACCGACGTTGAAATCAAGGGCAGGGCGACTTCCCAAATGTCAACTACTTTTCGACGTCCGGTGTCGGAGCTCAGTGAGTGGGGATGCTGGTTACAGTAAATGGAGAGGGTGGGGCTCATGGGTAGGTGTCAGTACGAGCTGGGAGAGGGGGCAGAGATAGGAAATTAGACAATGAGGAGGAGTCAGTGAATGTGTACACATCTGGAACAGTAATGGTACAGGGAAACCCAAAACAGTTTCAGCTGGACTTTCACATTATCACAGATATAGCTCAGTACGATAAGCTCTCTTTTGAGAAAGATACTCCCACCCCGAGTGTGTCAGACCAGACCTCTTCACTAAACAACCCCACAGACGAGCAAGCCCAAACACCAATCTGCAAAAATATCCTCCGTGTACAATGTAAAACACCAAATAATGCACACAGAGAAGAATTGGACCGATACCTGCTAATTATCAAAATCCAGAAAAGAGAGGTTAAATTCTACAACCACCCAAAAGGAAACGATTCCCAAACCTTTCATAACAAAGCCATCACCTACAGAAACATGAACCTGGATTAGAGTCCCCTAAGCAAGCTGGTCCTGGGGCTCTGTTCACAAATACAAACAGATGCCCACAGAGCCCCAGGAAAGCAACATTAGAATGCTACTTGGCCCTAAACAGAGAGTAAACAGTGGCAGAATACCTGACCACTGTGACTGACCCAAACTGAAGGAAAGCTTTGACTATGTACAGACTCAGTGAGCATAGCCTTGCTATTGAGAAAAGCCACCGTAGGCAGTCCTGGCTCTCAAGAAAAGACAGGCTATGTGCACACTGCCCACAAAATGAGGTGGAAACTGAGCCGCACTTCCTAACCTCCTGCCAAATATACGACAATAATAGAGACACATATTTCCCACAGATTACACAGATCCACAAAGAAAAAAAACAAGTTTGATAAACTCCGATATCTACTGTGACCTGTTGCCACAAGAAAAGGGAAACCAGTGAAGAACAAACACCATTGTAAATACTAAATATGTTTATTTATTTTCCCTTTTGTACTTTCACTGTTTGCACATCATTACAACACTGTATATATACATAAATATGACATTTGATATGACATTTTTTATTTTGGAACTTCTGTGAGTGTAATGTTTACTGCAAATTTGTATTGTTTATTCTCTACTCACTTGCTTTGGCAATGTTAACATATGTTTCCCGTGGCAATAAAGCCCTTGAATTTAATCGAGAGAGAGAGAAGAGGGCATTGTAACGTAGCTCATACAGTGAGGATTGCTACAATAGAATAAGAAAAGTTCAAGTTTTCATTTTTTGGCTCAAGAGGTGAAGTGTTGAAGCAATAAAAAAAAGCCCTCTGAGGGACATACTGGACATTGATTGCACTGTACAATCAAGTCAGGTCAAAATGTAATGTCAAACTTTATTCTTCCACTGGGAAATGTACTGTGCAGACAGGAACAGGATTAAACCTATATTATTATTTTAAAACAATAAAGATACACTCAACTGTGTGGGTCAGTGGTGATAATACCTCATTTATTGATCATGCACCATTCATCACTACCATTTAGATCTGTTGTCTGGCCTTTGATCAGCAATGATCAATCTTCCCATGTTTAAAATATTGGAAGAATTATTACTTTTATCTCTACCAACATGTGCTTTTGTTATTGGGGAAATTAGCTAATTTGCCCACCATGTCCAGAGACCGCTCTCTGATGCCTGCCATTCCATGATTCGAGCCTCACAAGTGTGAGCTCATAGGAAGCGAGAGTCGGGGGGAAATCAACAGACAACCTGGGAAGTCGTGACGTCTGGCCCATTCGATACTGAAGTCAGGGGATTTTTTTAGCAGGGGGAGCTACCCTGTAAAGACAGAGAAGCGACGAAGACATGATAACATCTTGTCAATGACAGGAAAGCGTCTGCAAAGATTTTTTTATAACTAAAACAAGAGACCACAGCCTGTCGTTTCCAACCGGAACAGATTAGTCATAGTGGGCAGAACAAACAAGGAAGTGGGCAGAGCCAAGCACGAGCTTTGCACTCCTAGACATCGTGATTTTGTCAAACTTTGTCAAAGGGTAAAGTCTACAAAACTTAGGCCACTCTGTTCATAACATATTCTAGTTTTGGTAAAGTAATATTGGATTGAGATCAAATGTTTAATTAATCGATGAGAAGACTTGCAGAATCTAGGCCAAACTCCATCCATCTCCTTTCAACTTCTCCCACTGCCGGCCGCTGGGCTTCCTCTCACTACCACATATGGTAGTGAGAGGAAACACCAAGCGGATGCTTCATATTTATACATCCAGTGAAATGTCTGTCTCATTGTTCTATCTGTGGTGCCCGCTTCACGAAGAATAACCCTTCCTCCTTTCTCTGGTGGTGACTTTATTAATGCAGGTGGCAGTGAGTGAGTCGGAACGAGTCAACGTAGCCAGCTAGCTTCGCCGCCAGATAAGTTGATATAACTTTGCAAGCTATGAATATCACTCGACGGTTCATAAGCAAGTAGATTAGCTAGCTTGC